>NC_038248.2:40093193-40411739 GCF_000004515.6 Glycine max | reverse complement strand
CATTACTATCATTATTATCATCATTGCAACCGCACTGTTATAACCACCACCACTAATACCACTTCCACCATTGTTATTGTCATCGCCATCACAATCCTCGTCGTCGCCAATGCCACCACCACTACCACCATCTTTGTTGCCACCACCAAAACCATCAACACCACCAATGTCATCATTGTTGGCACCACAACCAACGCCAATGCTACCGATACCATTATTATCATCGAGACTACCACTTGAAATATCAAAGAACACACTAGAAAGAGATTTGAATAGAGTGTTAACCAAAGATCTAAAATTTTTCACAAGACCTAAAAGACTAAATTCAACTTGAGAAATACTATTGACATTTTCTCTGACACTCTCTTTTTAATACTTTTTTATGATTGGTTAGAATTTATTGAAAAATATAATTTTTTTTAGGTTTTGGTCTCATTTATTGGAAAACATAATTTGTATTAAATGAGAAACAAAAATTGTCAAAATTGATTATTTTTAATAAATTTTAACCAATTATAGAAAGAGTCTTTGAGAAAAAATATTAGAGACAATGTCACTAATATTTTTCATTAAACTTTTAAAAGAAAAAGAATCAAATTAAAAAAATCATAAATAAAGAACCAAAAGGGAAACATTATTCTATACAATATCGAACTTGTAAATATAATAAATTAATTCTTTATATTTATTAAATTTTTCATGACATGTAAATATTATATTTTTGTTTAACTTTATTGGTTTGTAAGCAATCAATTCATATTTATTTTTATGTTTTTATCATTGTCAGCGTTTTTATTTATTCAGTTATCTATTTTTGTAATTACTTGTTTTATGAGATAAATTTAATTTATTTAAATTATTATGATGATAAATTATCATTGAGAGCGTGTGAATTAATAGTCATGCGGTTGTCATTACTAATAATATATATATATATATATATATATATATATATATATATATATATATATATATTATTAAAAGAAAATTAATTAATTTGACAATGACACAAAATATTGGAAGAGATTGATGCAATTTTTTTTAAGAAGATAAATCTAGTTTGCATGCATTAATTATTTATGTCTTGCTTTGTTAGAGTAGGATGGTCAGGTGTGAAAAAAAATTATGATCTTTGCATAAAAAATATAATGATAAATTTATTTTATTTCAATCTTTTGTAAAATTATCCAATGATGAATAACTGAGAATTTCATTTTTATTTATTTATTTTATTACATTACATTCTTCATTATTCATTTTGACTTCAACATTAATTAGTTTGAATATTTCCAACCTTGTTAAAATCCAAAATTAATGGGATTAATATCCTGGACACATTAATCAGTTAGAATATTGCATACCTTATTTTGTATATTTTCTTTTTTATTCTTTTGTCAATTTATTATGTTAAAATATATTTTGACTCGTAATACTCATTTTGACTATTAATTTAGATTTATAACATATGTGTATATTTTAGGCTTAAATGTATTTATAATTCTTCTATTTTGTTTAATATGTACTCTCTCTATTTTAAAATTAAAACATTTAGTTCTCTTATTTAAAAAAATTATGATTTTGATTCTTATATTTTAAAATAGAGATCTTTAATTTTCCTATTTTAATTTTGATCACATTTTAATTCTTTTATTTTAGTCTAATTGATCCTTAAACCTAACATATTTATTTAATATATTCTCAAGAAAATGATTTACTTAATTTCAAAGTAAAAAATAAAAAAATTAAATAGATAAAATTAAATATTAAACTAAAATTATGGATTTTCTAAAATACGGAAAAAAAATTACATATTTTTTAAAATATAAAATCAAGTATTTGTTTTCTGAAATAGAAAATCTAAATTTTTAAATTTTTTAAAATAAGAAAACAAAATGTTTTAATTTTAAAATAAAGTGATGAAAATTATAATGAGAATAAAATAGATAAAATAGAATTGCATTCCTATATTTAATTACTAAAGAGAAAAAAAGTCACGTGCTCTTGCTTTCTTCCCCCTTCTCCTTCACGTACACTCGTTCTGAACCCATTCACGTTTGAAAACTACACGTCAATCAGAAGCACATGTCTTGACAACTAAATTACAAAACGGAGATAGCAAATGCAATTGAAGAGTCAAAATCAAAATTTTCAATCTTCAAATTGCATATTGTGAAAAGTAGGAAGCCAAATCAAATCCACAAGCACGCTATAATTAAATCAATCGATAAAATAGTAAATAAAAATTGGTGTCTTATTAGCGACTGAATGACTGATAGATGAGTCTCTTTTATCTTGCTCTGAAACGGTGACAACCTACGACACAATCCATTGAAGATCATATTTGATTTCAGATCATTGAGCATCCATGGTGGTATCTTCATCGTAGTCTCGCGCGTGCGGCCAAACTTCGTGCTCTTCCCATGGAAGATCCTCGTCAACCAGAACAAGGGTTGCTGCTTGTGCGTTGGCGTGATCGTCAAATTGAAAAGAAGAGCACATACATGACTTATTTTCATTGGATTTTCCGTCTCATCCGTTTGGTTTTTATTAACTGTGATCCAAATTCATAGTTCTCATTTTGAGTTTTTTTTTTTTTATTCATTTGAAACATCCCTTTTATTTTATATATTTTGGTTAGTTGATAAAAAAAAAGGAATAGTTCCTTGGTAATGAAGATTTTTTTGAAAAAAAAAATAGTATCTGAAAGTCAATTTAGGATTTGACTAATGTGAAATGAATCAACTCGAATAGATCAAGCTAAGAAAGTAAATTAAGGTTTTTTTAATGTATATCTTTCCATATACAAAAGTCAAATCTGAAAATTTTTAGCTAATTAATTTTCTTATATCACTTAAATCAACATTGTTAATTAGCACAATTTATATTGTAGTTGCTTTTTTTTAATTATGAAAATAAAGAATATTGTCATGTTTTATTATGGTTAAAATATATTTCTAATCTTTAGATATAGTTAAATCTAGGTTTAGCATTTCAATTTTTTTTAGTTAAATTTAGTTTTTGTAAAATTTAAAACTTTTGAAAACAATCTCTTTTTTATCATTTATTGTTACGTGACATATATTTAAATGTATCACCCCAACATAGTTGCAGACATAATATTTATCTAAGTGCATGCCTCTTCACCACAAAATTTAATTATATTTACAAAACGACTACATAAAAAAATGTTTAATCTAGCCTTTTTTTTCCATAATGTTTAAGCCTTTTATTACTAAGGAATATATATTACAATTCTCTGTAAAGGATAATAATTAATAATATTTATAAATGATTAATTACTGAAGAATAACTAGCAAAAATTGAATGTTATATTATTTCTTGGGCTAAATTCTGTCAAAATTAAATATCAATAATAAAAAAGACCATCAAATAGTTAATATTTTTATATAATTTATATTAATTTTATATTAATACAAAATTTTGTAAACGAGGAATTAAATAATTTTATATTAATATAACATTTTGTAAACATGTATAATTTATATGAAAGGAAACTTTTTTAATCTAATAGTGAGTTTTATATGAAATTATTAAATAAACTAGCTATTAGATTAAACTCTCCCCATATGTGTGTATATCATTGGACCTAATTACTAACTAGCTAGTTCCTTAAAAAAAAAAAAAACTAGCTTGTCAGGTGAACTTGTTTAGCACTTCATCACATTACACCATATAAATACGTTTTATCCTCTTTCTTAACAACCTTATTAAATAGATATGGCTACACACTAATTAACCAAACATTTTTCTCCTATTGATATTTTCTCCCGTCCTAATGAAAGGGAATTTTATCTAATTACTAAGTTCATATATATATATATAAAGGAAATTATAAAAAGGAAAGGAATAAATATTTATAAACTTGAAGGTTCCTGATGGTCACAGGCAAGCTGGACTTGTATGTACCATATATACTAGACTCTGGACAATTTGACTTGTTGCTAGAATTATGGAAACAAGTTGCAAAAGTGTATTTCCAAAACGCTATGGTTGGTTTACACGTTTCCATGTAAAGTCCAAGTATAGGAAAGATGCTGGAAACTTGAGGGAAACAACAAAAGCACCATCCAATCTTATAGATATTATTTAGTATTGGGGAGATTTATTAGAGAGGTGAATTAGCTATGTTGGATCGTAGTGCTAGTGAAGTGCGACAAATCATATAGCAATAAAATTCCTCAGTAGAGGAGCTATCGTTAAGACACAAAACGGACAATTTGGTGATGCTGGTGGAAACAGATATAATTTATATTAGGATATTAGATTAATCTCTAGCAGTTGTTAGTGGGCATTAGAATTCTTAACTTCCACCAACTTTTTAATTAATTATTGTTGGCTAGCTTATTCTTGTGAAAAATGCTTTTGGGTCAGCTGAGTAATTTAAAAATAT
The DNA here is from genome assembly GCF_000004515.6 of Glycine max. Taxonomy (NCBI): domain Eukaryota; kingdom Viridiplantae; phylum Streptophyta; class Magnoliopsida; order Fabales; family Fabaceae; genus Glycine; species Glycine max. The sequence goes on along the minus strand of NC_038248.2, from coordinate 40,407,328 downwards.
TATATGTCGACATCCTCTCTCCTATAAGAGTCAAAATTAAATAATTTTGTGGTAATGAAGTTGAAGCCCAAGTAATTACTCAATAATATTAGTTGCTTGCATTGGTTGATAATTTGAAACCTTGCATTTCGAAAATATTTCGCTCATGGTAGATAAAATCTTACAATTATTTACAAAATAAATTATCTAATATAAATCATTACTAGCATGCTAAATTCAAGTTAATTTTTTTAAAAACTATTTTTTTTTCAAAAATTCTTTCAAGAAGCTGAAAGAAATAAGTGATTATTTCTCTAAAAATAAACTGAACCAAACATATATATAAGCTTAAATAAATTATAATAAATTATATTCAAAAGAAAATATAAATATATAATTTGTTTAAAAGGATTTTAACTTAATTAAATTGACAATTAACTAAAGGTTAACAATAATATTATCGTTTTTAAAGGATAATAAAGGGGTTATATGTTAATTTCAAAATAATAACTTCTGATTTAACATATGAAGATTAATTAGTAAATAAATGCCGTAACACACCAAACTTAGTAAAGGAAAAAATAAATCCTTAACTGCATTGTCTGAAACCATTATTTGGCAAACTGCAAGGATTATTTTTGTAAATATTTTAATCCCAACATCAATGACTTGCCTTTTATTTTTTGTTACAAATGACTTACCATTAATCAAACTAAAAAGTGAATTAATTATTAAAAACTTAAAACAAGACATGCAATTAAAATAAATATGAAATGTATAGGTATGGGGAGTTGCTAATTACTCTTTTTTTTTACCCCTCCGGTCATAAGGAAAAATAAACTTTGAATAATCTAAAATTCGTCAGAAAGGTAAATAAAATCTTATCAACAATTATTTTTGTCAAAGATCAAACTCAAATATTATTCAAATTATTTAACCTTAACTTCAACATATTAATTATTTATGTTATGTTGAAAGTAGAAAGGTAAATGAAGTCTTACAAGTGTTGTTAAATTCATTTTACTTTAATGAATTTTATAAAAAAATAAATGAAAGTATAAATATGAATTTGAGTATTGAATTATATAATAGTATCTTAATAATTATATGAATATTAAATTTTAGATAAATAAAACATTTATAAGATTGTAATCCTACAACAAATATTTAATTATATTATAACAAATAAATATACATTAATTTTTTATCCATAAAAATAAAAAAAAATATTAAAGAGTTTACAATAACTCATACACCTAGCTTAATTAATTGAGTTAAATTACTTTTGATATAATGAAAAACACATTAAATAAAGTTAATTGACAAAATAGCAACAATTTTTTTATGATATAAAGTTTTGTAAACTTAATATAGGAAAACTAATTTTAACAATTGATATTTTAGGAGGCACTTCAAAAAGAAAAAATATATAATTATAACTGTTGGTTAAAAAAATCCAGGATTAATATTTTATTTTTAACAACTTAATTTGTATCTTGTTATACATGTGTATAAACTTTGTTACAATCTTGACCATTAATTTTTTTAATCAACAATATTATAGTTTCATTTTAAGAAAATTAATCTCCGGACTTAAGAGTATATCATGCATTAATTGTTGAAATACAACAATATGGCTCTTTTTTTTACAAAACAACAAGATGGCTCTTAAGTGCATTTAACATTGACTTTTGAGTTCATTATATATAAGAAGTATTTTTAAAAAAATATTTTTATTTTCTTAAACAAGATATATATGTGGTACTTTGGATAAACCAATTATAAATTAAAATATAACATACTAAAATAATCTTAAATATCAAAGTACTCTCATTTGCTTTTAAGAGTAATTTTTACGTCATTTTTAAAAGTATTTTAGTAACATACATTTTTTAAAAATATTTTTATAATTCCAAAATTAGCCTCTTTCTAATTAAAAAAGTGAAAAATAGTATACAAATTCTTCTTACTACGCGTGCACGTAATTAAGTGCCAGCGCGTGGTTGGGGATTAGTGGATTACTATGAACAATTGTGCAAGTTACTCCCATTCTTCCACTTAAAACGATTGTTTACTCCCCCCCAAGCTATCAGTTGGAGAAACATGCAAGTTTTATTCTTATAAAGAAAGCCATATATAAAAATAGAATGAAAAAGTTTTAAATTTTCTCTTTAATTTTTCTGATTCTAATTTCTGCTCTTTTTTAATATAGAAAAAGCTATTAGATTATTATTGTAGGGGGGAAATGATAGGATAAAGTACACCCCTATACACAGTCTAACAAAAATTCGATTCTGTAAATTATATCCTAATAAAATACTTAATATCCTTTAGTTTACTCTTGAATCAGCTCCATTAATTTCCTTATATTAGTAAAATGCACGAGGCAAATCTGATAAAAAAAAAAAAAATTGTACGCATTTCGTGACCGTGTGAATGTGAAAGAGATGTGATACCATACTGCTCCCTAGCATGTCAAAGTGTTATAGAATAGGTTACGGAAGCCATGTATCAAGTTTAACTTTTTATCTCCAAAAATTGCTAATGCGTGGCAAACAAGGCCCTAAGTGTAGACGACCTAGCGTGTTACTAAATGGTCACACCAAGTTATTAACCGTAATGCTGATTACGCTAAAATCACCCAATAATAATTACTTTGATGATGGAAGCACAAATAATAAAAAATATATATAAAATAAAGCATGATTAATACTAATAGTACACCATTAAAGCAAGAAATAATGTAGGCAACGAAGAAAAAGAAGGGCTAAAGCACTTTCATTGGTCCCATCCCATGTCCCCTCACTTCCCCTTTGATGTGATCTCCAAATTTTCTTTTATGTCTAATAATTTGTTTTTTTATTCTAGGTAAAAAATTAAGAATGTTTTTCAACCATTAAATCAAAGATTTTTACTAGTGATATGTAATAATCGTTTACATGAAATTTTTTTATATGAATTTTTTTTTATACATAATGAGAATAAAATACTATTTTTCTATTAAATAAATTGTTTTTTCATACAATACAATGTAATGAAATCTAAATTATTTTTTCATACACATAAGAAGAATCTTATAACACCGGACAAATCCATCGGTTATTATATATATATATAACTTCTTCCACTGCTATTGTATATTTTGTCTATTTGTCTATCTCTTCCTTCCACCACCAAAATTTCCCTTTCACACTTCACAAAAAAGAAATACTAAATGATTTGTCAGTAGTAGCAAACATGTCCAGCAAGGGAAAGGAGGTAGCAGAAGGATCATCAACAACAAGACCCTCTCATGGTGGTGATGATGATCATCATCACAATCAACAACAACAGTTACCACTGAGTCGATATGAGTCTCAGAAGAGAAGGGATTGGAACACTTTTGGACAGTACCTGAGGAACCAAAGGCCTCCAGTGGCACTCTCACAGTGCAGCTCCAACCATGTTCTTGAGTTCCTTCGCTACTTGGACCAGTTTGGGAAGACCAAAGTGCACTCACAAGGGTGTTTGTTCTTTGGGCAAACTGAGCCACCAGGACCCTGCACTTGCCCTCTCAGACAAGCTTGGGGGAGCCTTGATGCTCTCATTGGAAGGTTGAGAGCTGCATATGAAGAAAATGGAGGCCTTCCTGAGACCAATCCCTTTGCAAGTGGCGCCATAAGAGTCTATCTTAGAGAGGTGAGAGATTCTCAATCTAAGGCTAGAGGAATCCCTTATAAGAAGAAAAAGAAGAAGAGGAATGTTATCAAGCCCAACGGAGACACCTCCTCCTCAAACTTGCCTATGCAGTAATAATGAAGTATTCATGTGGTAAATTTTTCTTTCATAATTAGTACTACTGTTTAATTTGTGGATTTTGCTTGCTGCTGTTTAATTTTGACATGGGAAATTAAGGATGATTATTCTATTTGAAGCTTTGACAGTGTTTTATAAATAATGACATATTGAACAAGTAATTGGTTGCTATAGTTTTTGGACAATTATATACTCTGTAGTTGAATGTTTGCTGGTTGAATTTTCAGCACTGAGAAATGAAAATTCATCATCAGTCATATATATCCCATCAGCAGACAGTACTATTTCAAGCATATATAATAAGTTCTTTTGCATTTCATTCTATAATAAAACCCTAATTCATGGACTTCAAAACCCTAAATTATATGTATTTTACATGTAGTTATACATGATACAAATAGTGTACTAATAGTAAATACGTACTTTACTGATCAGTTTCTTGTTTCTTTTTAACATTGCACTGAATGAGGATATACAGTAGAGGGATATTGGGTAAATGCACTCTCATCCATTGTCTACCTGTCATTCTCACAAGTCGCATGCAAGAAGACAATGTTATCATGGTTTCTACATTTCGTATTTATGTCTTTTGTGCCTATATAATATAATATAATATATATTTTGCCTATATATAGTTTGCTTTTCCGCACAATATCTTGCTTCTTATTTAGTGTTATTGGTACTCCCTTGCTGTGGCTTCCACAAACGATGTAACCACTGCAATGATATAAAATTTGAGAATTTAAAATTAGAGTTATGAATAGATTATGTTGTTAACTATATTATAAAAAATATCGGGGGGAAAAAGGTTCAAGATCCATGGTTGTGGGAAAATTAGATGCTGTTTCTAGAGTCTTGTCTGCTCATGGTTTCTTGGGGTTTATAAATTTCATTGGTGTACAATAGCTTGCTAGAACCAAAAATGATCTCTTGCTTTCATAAAGTTTTGTCTTATTCTAACGAATTATGTTTCTTTTTTTTCACATTTCCCATCATATGAATGTCCTTTTCTTTCGTGCTGTTATTATATAAGTATATCTGACATTCGGACATAACTTACATATATTTTCTTGAAAAATATTTGATAAATACTTGATATGTTATCATATACTTAAAGAGGAAATATAAAAATATATATAATAAGATTTATGATATGATAAGAAAAAAAATAAAAAATAAAAATATTAATAGAATATTTAAAATAAATAATAATTTGTATACACTATTATTCTATTATCTTTCCACACTACAAACTCATTTGACAATATAATCAGCATGACCGTACTATATGATCTTCTAGCATTTCTACATTTTTCTTTTTTATCTTCGGTAATGATAATTAAGGGAAATATATTGTGTCTTGGATATATATACATTGTATCCCAACAACGGGTTGGCACCACAATCACAATGTGTAATTGATCTATACATATTTGGCATTATAGTACATAATATATCTCCTTTGCATTAATTTAATTTTGGGTTTACTATTTAATTGATTTCAGATATCCCTAAATTGTTTCAAAGTCATGAATCTGTTGCTAGGCCTTGGATATTATAACTTCAGCTGGAGTCTTGGAATTCTAGTTACAATCGACTATGCTAGACATATCCCTGGGTCAACTTTAACCCTTTCCGCGTGGTCTTTATGTGTCAAGGAGTGTATTAATTTTGTTATTTTGAATGAGAGTTTAGAATGAAGTTGACGAAGAGTTTAATTAACATTGGGGTTAAGTCCCTGTATGATATTTACTTATATATATATATATATATATATATATATATATATATATATATATATATATATATATATATATATATATATATATATATATATATATATATATATATATATATATATATATATATATATATATATATATATATATATATATATATATATATATATATATATATATATGCAACTACAAGAAAGACTGATTAAAATGTGAAGGATTAGTTATCCTTTTTTAATTTCTAACAATTTTTTTGTTTTTACTTTTCATACATATACATGACCACATGCATACATTATTCTTATATATATATACAACTGACATGTACGCATAGAAGATATATATTTGAATAATGAGATAGACCTCCAATAAGTTAGTTAGAAGTGACACAAACATTGATAGTAAAAGGAAATCGAGAAGATAGAGACTAATCTTTTTCGCACAATCCATGATGCTATCCCCACAAATATGTAAGATGATGTCCCACATATACATAGATATAATGAAAGTCAATTAACCCTTGAAAAACATCGGATACCTCTGCAGTCCTCAGTTTAATCGATATCTTTGACTTGATATCCCTCACCTTTTTTTTTTCCCTTTCATTTTCAGTGAATGATTAATCATGTAGATCTATTTGATACTAAATATTGTTATGCTCCTAATATCTATATTAGGCATATCTCTTGGTATTCCATCCGATGGAAATCACCAATTAATTATACTTTAAAATGACTATTACCATCCCTTGAATGTTATGAGGAAATATGTCCAATTAATAAGGATCCTATCTATAGGTCTCAACTCTCATTAGAACTAGCTAGATTGGAACTAAACTAAATACTCCCTAGAAAACTATACATCAATATGCTATATAAATGGGATCTAGTCATGAAGAATTAAATATATACATCCTAAATATGCTTGATTATTTATCTTACCATTATATTTTCGATATTGAAATATTGCTATATGACATGTAGCTTTAATGGTGGGGATATGAGGCATTAGGCTAGCTCAATCCTTACGCACATTATATCTAGATTTAGTATGTATGACATATTATGCATTGTGTTGCAATGATAGGAGAGCTAGAATTGTGATATGACTGTAATTAGTTGTTTCGCTTTGCCATTTCTATGGTTTCTACTCAGAAACGAATCTAGCTTATGAGTTTTTGGAGTAATTTTGTTTCTTCTTAGTATAAAATATATGCATAGTTATAAATTGTTCTTATAATTTGAAATATAATTGGAAAAACAATGTACAATATAAATATTATCCTCACTAATTTATACCAAGAAATATTACTCTCATAATTTAAAATTTCTAAATGCGTCACGATTTCTAATCTCTTGCTATTTATTTGTAATCTTTGAGTGAGGGTTCTATATATAGTTGACATTTTAGTGTTACACTTAAATACACATCAGCTTATTGATGGTTATGTATTTCAAAAGTTTAAGCTATTAAACGAAGATGCATATTGTTTACATATTATATTTTTAAAACTTAAAAGAGTTTTTGGACTTAAATTAAATATTTAAGTATGAATAATGGACTCACTTACCTTATGGTGAAATTAAAAAAATTTTATTAGAAAAATAGAGATAGTAAAAAATAAACTCTAGATCATTTGGTTATAAAGACTTTGATATTATCCTAAAAACTTAAACCTTTACTTAAAGGTACGTGAATGATATTTATATTATATTGGGAATTTGGAAGATATTAAATATCGAGAATCTAAAATTTTAGAAAAAGTTTAATTTCCAATAACCTTTATTTCTGTGGTTGAGTTAATTAATTAGGATTTTCTATATGTTGGATGAACAGAAGGCTACTGAAGAGCAATTTATTCATATAATAATAGAAAGCTAATTTATGAGGATAAGAATTTTACAATTGGCACCAGCGAATTAGTTGTTGATGGGACCTTAAGCTTGAGTTTCTGTTGGAAGATTTGATCCATGATTTACTGCATTATTTGGAATTCTAATAATATTAAAGTAGGTCCATTAGGTGTTGTGCCGTTGTGGTTCGGCAATTTCGAAAAATGCAGTTAGAGTGGGTCCTAAAACCACAATATTTACTTAATTAAAAACCTTGGCCGATAGAACCACAAAAGAAATAAAAAAAGAATTATAGAAAAAAAACGCCCCTTGGTTTATTGAGATGTTTTACTTTTAATATATAGTTCTTTTATAGCAAATGCAAGACAATGTTGTATGTTTATATTAAAAATAGAAAGAAATGCTGGTCCTCATCACTAGGGGTTGATCAAAATGGTGATCTAGCTGTCTCCTTATGTAGTAATTGCTAAACAATTTGTCCTGATTGCAGCTTTTACAAATCTGTTTATAGAAGAGAAGAGTTTTAGAGAAATCAGCCTTCATCCTTAGAGAGCTTAATTTCAAATTATATTACATTCATATAGGTTAATGGGCCAATTAGCTAGGTTATATATGCATCGCGATTTATATATATATAAAAAAAAAACAACTGCAATATATGTAGTTGATGATCAAGATTTTAAATTAATAACAGTTGAAAAGATTTTTTAAAAGTTAAAAATTACAACAAAAAAAATGCAAGTAAATACGTCTACAATTAGAAGCTTACTGTATGAACCTCTATTAACCAAAGTAAGCTTAAAAAAAAGCCATGAGTTAGATTGCTCTTAAGATCGATGCAGCAAGAACTCAAGCTTTCTCTTCGTGATTTCAGATCAGTTGCTCTTAGGCACAAGTACTCTATAAGAATTTAATTTGATATTTGAAACAAAATATTTCTTTAGGAGAATGCCTCCATATTATACAAAACAAGGAGTTTAATTACTTATATCATGCATCCAATGCTCTTGTTTACGTGCAAAGCCCTCACACGTGTTCAGATTTTTCTACTTCTATATTACAATCGTGTCAGAAATTAGATTTTTGTTGTTTTTTTGGTTAATGAGATTTTTGTTGCTTTAGGATATGTTTGGCAGTAAGGATTTTGAGAAAAAGGGAAAAAGAAGACTTTAGTCTATGTAAAACTTTAATATGTTCTTTTTTTGTTCACTGCTACAAGACTTTCAAAATATTTTTCTATCTAGGGATGACTGGAGTGACTATAATTTAGATGACTTTTCTAATATACATTAGAGATCAACCAACTTGATTGCCCTAACTTATTAAGAAACAATCACATATGATACATAACAGTGATATAACTTTTTGTCAATGAATTATTAAGGATATTAATACTTGCTTATATATTATAAAGATTTTGTCAATTTGTGTTAGACTTAGATTATGTTTTATAAAATTAGTTGAAAAGTTAGTTAAAAGTTAATAAGTTAACTAGTAGCTAAAAGTTATCTTATTAGATCATGAGTATTTAATAAAATTATTTGTTGAAGTAACCAAAAAATATAAAATTACATAAATGGATATATTTATGTAATACTTTTATGCAAATTTTAATTTGACTTTCTTGATAACAATATATTTTGTAGTATTTATAATTTTAATATTAAATTAATTTCTAACTCTTGTAAAGTTTTATTTATAAAGTATCCAAAAAAATTACATAAACTTATTATATATCATTATCAATATCATATTTAATAAAAAAAAGTAAAATTGAGAAAACTATATCATATGTGTCAGCAACACTCCATCTAACTGGTTAAATGAAAAGCGAAATATACCAAATTTTATAATTTTAACAAATTTCAATGAATAAGAATGTTAGACAAATGATATTAAAAAAAAGTGTTGCTAACGATGCTTCAAATAGGTGGCAACATGTTGGGCCTAAAGGGTGCATGACCTATGTAGGATATGGATTAGTGATAACTACTAATTATGAGTATATTTGAGGTTAAATTATAGAGGAATGTGTAATTTTTCTATTTTAATTTTTCATTTTTGAGTAAATAATTATTAAATTAACATCATTTAAGTTTTTGTGTAAAAAATATTAAAAATGATGGATTTATGAAGTTTAGTGGGTAAAATAAAACCTAATACATTAATAATTAAGAAAAATAAGCTAATTGAGGAAAGAATGACTAATTAAGAAAAGCAAGGTAATTGAGAAAAGTAAGGCTAATTAAGAAAAGAAGACTAATTGAGGAAAGCAGAATAATTAAGAAAAAAAATGACTAATTAAGGACATCAAACTAATTCAAAAGCTCACTAATCTCCAGCTATAAAAGAAGAAAAGAGAAGAGTACTAATTCAGAAGCTCACTAATCTCCAGCTCAAACATGAATTAAACTTGACAACCAACTACTCTTGATATAATTTATCTTCCTATCTATTTATAAATATTACTTTTGCATTATCCTTTCTTGTGCTTAATATTATTGCTTGTGACTTGATCACCCATTTGCATGGTAAGTTTTAGAGGTAGCGTTGGGAAACATTATTTTCTAATAAAACTAGGAAATTGTATATAAATAAAGTCATCACTATGGATATGTTGATATTTGTTTAGCCTATTATACATTTCTATTCTTAATGCAATTTACTATTTTAGCTCTACAAAGGGATTTAGGAGAGAAAATAGATAAATTAGGTGCTTTCATGCGGGGGACTAAAGTTAGAGTATACTAGTAGATGCAGGTATAAATTAGAATAATTATAAATAGAGAAAAATCATTAACATTACATCAAGGAATAGCTTTGGTAGGCTAAGTTTCCAACATTCTTATCTTATGAATTTTCTTCTACAATACTATTGTATTTTCTCATCTTTTATGTCTTTAATTAATTATTTTAAATTCATGTTTAATTCTTTTTCTTGCTTGATTTAATTTTCTGTCAATTTAAATTAATGTTTTTCTACAACTTTTCAAATCTTTTTCTTAATCAAATATTCATCTATTTAAGTATAAATAAAATCCTTGTGGATAAGATACTCAAACTTTCCTTAACTTTACTACTTGGGACAAATTTGTACACTTGTCAATCCTTCAACAATCAACCAAAAAGGGCCATTGCTTCCTGGATCCCACGAATTGCCTCCTGTAACCCATATCATTTTAAAACAAAATTGAATTCCCAAAAATACCCCATTGTGCCCTTTTTCCTCTCTTCCACCTCATTGGTTACCCTAAATTTGTTTGGTCTTCTTGTGCGCCTCCTCCCATTCAACGATTACTGCTATAACAGAGAAGAGCTCTTCGACGACAACCACTAGGACGCACGTACGATGACATTTGTGATACCACACACGTCGACGACCAACAACAAACATTAACATTTGAAGCACAAGTTTGCTTTGCATTTTCTTTTTCTGTTGAATATTTGTTTTTGAATTTGGTTATTCTACAGTCGAATTTGAGTTACAGATTGCTTAATCCGCGATGTGTTTTGTTTTTTGACAATTCTGAATTGTCTTATTCTTAACTGTTGTTGATAATATTCCGGATTAGGGGATCAAAATGATTTATGGAATCTCATAGCACAATTTGGATTGTTTAATGCATAAGTGCTTTTTAATGGTCTTGAACCAGTTGAAAACATTTTTTTAAAATTACAATTTTAATCTCTTATAATTTTTAATTCATGATTTTGATCCTCATGTTTTTTAGAATAAGTAATTTTGATATTTTTATCTATTGACCATCTAAAATCAACCGTTAACATATAACATTTAAAACATTTTAATACTTAAATTTATGTATGATGTTAACATCATAGCTTCTATGTAGCAAATGATTAAATAAAGTGAAAGTCAAAAGAATATTAGTAAGAGTAAGACTTATGATTTTTTATTTCTAGACAAAATAATAAACACCTAAAATATTTATTTTGTTTAGTTAATATTATTAATATTATTTTATATGTGTTATTAGTCAAGAGCTATTAATTTATTTGGGATTATAAATTTTTTAAAATTAAAATAAAATATTTAATATTTAAATATATTTAATATTTAATTTACATGTATTTATTTTTATTTTAATACAAATTGATGAGAAATTGCTCTTATTTTAGTATAATTTTAAAAAAATACACAAACTGATATACAGATTATTTAAAAAATTATTTTATGTAACTTGTACAAATTATGTAAATTTAAAATAATATTTAAATGATCTAAAAAATTAAAATTAAAAACTTATTATTTTTTTATAATTAAAATAAAAAATTATTATTTGTATATAAAAATAAACGTACATAATTTTGATAAATTACATAAAATGATTTGCATATTAATTTATGTAATTTTATTGATTCATATAATTAATATTAAAAATTATGTACTAAAGAATTTTTTATAGTTAAAATGAAAATATTTACATTTACGTTTCCTAAAAAAATTAAATATTAAAATGTTACTAATTTATATAATTAGAATAAAATTGGTTTACACATTAAAAATAAATTTATATAATTTACATACTAATTGATACAGTTATATTAATTTGTATAATTAGAGTAAAAAATGATTTATGTAAATAATTTATGAAATTTAATTATAAATTAATAAAATAAAAATAAAAATATGTAAAATATTCAAAATATGATTTATTGTTTATATTTAAATAAGAAATCATGAGTTCAATTCTAATCAATTTTTTTTTATTTTTTATTTTATTTAAATTTTTGTTACATAAACATCATATCAAAGGTTTGTTTAAATGTCACATTAATATTAATATGTCACATTAAAAAAATTAAAATTGTTTATTTTTAAAAATAAAAGAGACTAAATATTTTTATTTAAAAATAGAGGATTATATCACGAAAATTATAGGATTACAATTTAACTTATTTTTTATTCCTAAATTGTCAATCCGGAGTATAGAAAATATATACGTCCTGGATCACCTAATTTGGAATAATTGCAAATAACACTTCCTTATTAGGCAATTCCAATTTGAAGCAAAAATAATGATGGTGGTCAGTTAGTGAAGCATAACAAGTGTTGGATTATCAATTAGTTTAACTATCCTACCTTCAATCTTATACCATACATTGGTTAGTCTAGGTGTACTTATCTAGCTTTCTTATGCTGGTTGCTGATACCTCAAATTGTTGATGCAGTGTTGTTGGTGCATTGCATTTGTGGTTTTAATGGACTCTTTTGAGGAATCACGAATTGGAGTCTAAAGATATGCACTGGTGAAGGAGTGGCTCCACTTAGGGGAAAGGAGGCGAGGGAGGAAATTATAAAAAAGGAAGGGTAATTTGGAAATATTAAAAATTATGGAGGTGCAAGAAGCATTTCTGAAGTACAGAAAGTAATGACCCAAAAATGTTGGATAGTCCACAAGGACCTAGTTGTTGACGAATTAATCTGGAGCAAAGGGGAGTTGATTTTGGCTAGCTCCCACCACCTCATTGCTATTGACCCCTACAAATATGACAAAAGATTATTTTACCCTTCACTCTTCCCTTCACCTTCTTCTCACCCCACCATTGTCGCTTCACTTTCCATGCTGTCCGAGCATCACCAGGCCCTGCACACCCCATCTATGTATAGATTTGTCGTGCACACACCCCACCCACGACCAAATCTGCTACGCCCATTCCACTCACAACAAAGCTTTGTCGCGTCTCAGAGGTTTTGTTGAGTGATGCTTCTCCTTCTCAATGAGTTTGATGCTACAACATTGGCGGCACTTCTCCTTTTCGATGAGGCCATGGAATCCCGCACGTTCCCCCCCCCGTACAGCGGCACGGTGGTGGTGGTGGTGCATCGCCTTCGGGGTGTTGCAGAGGTGTTGTTGGTGTGCGGTATTGTTTAGGTCGAGGTGACACAGGTTCTTAACGAAAATATGATTCTGATTTAATATTCAACAAAACAAAATTGTTTTTATTTTATTTTTTTGTGTGAAAAAATTGTATAACAAAAGTATCATTCTGTTGTATAATATATAACGAGATCGTATTTTTACTCTGTAATTTTATTTTTTACACTCCCACCTATATAGTAAAAGTATGATTTCAATATATGATGTATAATTTTTGGAACATGTTTTACATCATGCTTCAAATGTGGTGGGGGCTCTATTTGATTATGCTTTGAAAACTATAATAAGTGCCCCCCACATGATAGGGCACATGCTGATTATATATCTGGTCTATAAGCTATTGAAATATTATGTTTTATTACATTTTAAAGAACTTACTAGTGTTTTAAAAAACTGCTGATAAACACGAATTATCTCATTATTTTTTTATATAGGAATTTTTTTACTGTTAACAAGAGTTATTTTTGACAGTTTTTAAATGCCTCAAAATGTTTATGGCAATAATTGTTTACATTAAAAAAAAAAAACAAGTCCTAGTCTATGAGTATGATTTACTTTGTTATAACTTGTTTTTATAAGGATTTACTTAATAATTTTAATTTGGCTATATAGTATTTATATAATAATTTCTATATTATCAAATAATTAAAACTTATTTTAAACATGACTTTAAAAAATGATTTACATGAATAAACAATTTTTATATATATGATAATTGATAATTGATAATTGGAAGACACTATTTTCACTATGAGACCATTTCATTTAAGTTCTGTATTATAGAACTATTTTTTTAAAAAAATTACACTAGTTTAATAATTTTAAAAACAAATTATATTAAATTAGTAAAAAAAAAAGTCGTTGGATTTTTTATAGGGAAAATAAAGAAATGAGGTTAAAAATACAATCTAAATTAAGAACAGGAGCTCATTTTTAAATACGACATGCACTTTCAATTAATTCCTCAAAATCTATGAGGACTTAAAAAAGAAAAAAGGAAATACATTTCTAGAAACTTTCTATTATCGGTCATTTTACTGATATATACACCATATGCAAACGTAACTCACCATAATCATCACCTATAATATAATGTCTTTGATGCACTTATACTATTAATTGCATCAATGTACACATAATAACAAATTCCTTTTTTATATGCATATATTCAATAGAAATCGTATTTGAGGGGAGGGTGTGGGGAGAGAATAATAAATAACAAAAATATTGGTTCACAATTATCGACTTGTTTTTTATTATATATATATATAAATTGTGAACTTGTTATGCAACATGCTCCCATGTGGCGGTGGGGCTCCTCTAATTATGCGTTGAAAATAAAGCGCCCCACATGATAGGACACCAATTGATTATATATCTGGTCTGATAAGCTATTGAAATAATGTACATATTCACATAATTGACAAGGCTATTATCTTATAAGTTATAACTATTTTGGCTTATCAACCGTGCGCCATGCCTGTTGAAAAAAAAAAGAGCATCATTATTGAGATTTGAATAATCACAAGAGTTGCTAACAAGTTTGAAACCTTAAAAAAGTATACATGTCAGAAAGTCAACAGCTTCAAGCTTCATTCGAGCAAGACGAGCACATCAAATTTCATGTGTGAACCAATAAAGCCAAAACATGCCACCCTTTTTAATTAAGATTGACAATGATCTCTTTATTTTTTTTTTCTTTTCTGAAAACAATGATAAGGAAGTTTTTAGATATTTTTCACGAATGTCTTTATTTGAAGACAAACTTATTTGAAATATAACCAGATAATAAATATTAAGGCGGGCTCAAAGGTAAAGTAATAAAAGTTCAAATTTTATTAGGTCAATAAAAAAACAATATTTGATATTCATTTTTTAAGTGAAAAAAATCACATATGTAACTAAAAAAGTCTCGCATATAATCTTTTTTTTTTTTATCATTGAACGAGGCTAAAAGCCCGAAAAAAAAGATTACAGCAAGATTAGACGGGTTGATGGGTTGAAACAACCTTGACAAAATCAGCTAATTAACTAAAGCAACCTCAGAACATCAAAAACTCAGACTCTATGCTACATGCTAAACTGGCTAAAACATTAGCACAAATATTTCCTTCCCCATATGTATTAGAAATCGGCACTCTCCAATTATCACTAAGAAGAGCACAAATTTCTCTAATAAGAACCCACCTAGCAGCACAACCTTGTTTGTTGCCAGATAGATTCTTCACCACAGATTCAAAATCTACCTGGAGCTCTACTTCAGTAAAACCATTTTGCAAAGCTAACCACAAACCTTCATACACCCCCCCACAATTCCGCGTTGGTTCTACCAATTTTTCTTGCAAAACCACATACACTCCCATTGATCCCGCATATATATAATCTTTTTATTTAAGGAAAAACAATGTTTAGCTCTCAAATTTTACTTAGGTATTTAGTGTTGGGTCGACCTGATTAATATACAAAGTATACAATGATCATGATGTTGATTATGTAAAATAATTAGCTTTTTTTTTTATTGAAAATAGAAAGAAAAAAATGTTATTTTCCAATTAGGAGTCATTTTATTGGTTTAGTTGGGATGAATTAAGAAGTATGGAAAGAGTGAAATAAAAACAAAGTGGAGAAGTTCACTTGTCTAGATGTGAACCGAATATAAGGGCAAAGAGAATTTTAGGGAGTGAAGGCCCCTAGAGTGCGAGACTTTTTTCAAGTGCCAAGCTAGCAATAAAACCAAAACAAATCACTTTTTTTTTAAATTAACAATGACAATGACTTTTATTTTAAATAAAATGATAAAGCTGTTGATGATTAAGAATAAACTTCTTTTATCTAAAATAGTAAAAGAAGTCATTCTTCAATTAAGATTTTTTTGCGATTTGTTTAGTTGAGATCGATGAATCAAGAAAGGCAAAAAATTGTCTAAACTCTATATTTAGATTCCTTAGATTTTTTTTCTTCTGAAGATGCAATTCTGATTTCAATAGCTTCAGATTATATATATGAACAAAAATGTTATTGAAAAAGGTTTATGCTTTAGCTTTGAGTCAGATTCGAGGAAATTAGTTTATTAAAGAAATAATAATATAAGAAAATAAAAATAAAAGTAGAAACTTGATCACTTCCAGCTTGCCTATAAATACTAGAGAATCAAAGAACAAAGAACAAGAAGATAACTTTTACACACACAAAAAAAAATTGCTATTTAACACTTCATCTCTTGTCTTGTTTTGCTTACTAAAAATATTGAGCATCAAAAGAAAAGTCTCTAACTAAATTTCCATCTTGCTAAGACGAAATAGTCAGTGACCTTTACCCTTAACATTTTCTCGGTGAAAATGGTTAGAGGCTGAAAAGGTTTTCTATTCAAAGAATATTGTAACTTGGGCCTAGAGAGACTTGTGTGCAAACAATATTTGAATTGATGCTCGAAGAAGTAAGTCAAAGAATACTCATGTTAAGCTCGAAGAAGTAAGTCAAAGAATACTCATGTTAAGAGTGCAAATGCTTGGATTAAAGAATACTTGTAACTTACATGTTAATAAAATTCTTGGACGTGTGCTAAGGACTGAAAGCAGTTTTTGATTAAGGCGAACCAATACAAACACTCAACGCTTTTATCTCTCTTTTATTTTGTTTACCGTTTCCATTATTTATTGGAAATAATTTAAGTTTTACATCAACTAAAAATAATCCCACACTAAAATATACAAGTGAGGGACAATCCTCAGTCCTTGAACTAGTTTTGAAAATACATGTCAATTCAAAATATAAAGTTTTTTTAAAAAAAAAAATGAGTAGGGTTAAGAGAAATAAATTGGCTATCATGCAACAAAACTAAAAGTAAGTAAAGAACATGGAAGTATGTGCTTTCATAGCCGCCAAGGGTTTATTAGCCATGATGGTGAAACAAAGTTTAAAATTTATTTTTAACCCTAATGCTTTGATATTTATTTTCAAAGTTAAATATTTTTCACCCTAAAGGACTCCTTCATACTTGGCCAAACTTAAAAATTGAGTTTCTAAAGTAACAAAGAAATGTAGTTGCTCACAAGCTAATTCGAGCTACTAGTACTTTACCTAATCCCCATATTTCTCATTGAATTCCCACTTGTATTGTTTTTCTATTTCTATTGAAATGATTTTACTAATGAAATAAGTCTACTCCAGTAAAATTAGGCAATTAAGCCTATTATATATCAATTTCACAACTCATTCATGAACACATAGACAGTTCCATGTGAACTGTGGAAAAGATTTAATTGAAGTTTGAATTCGATTTCCCTTTGAAAAAAAAATGGAATTTTTTATAGATATATTCTTAAAATTATTCACTTTCTTTTAGTCTTGGAGATAAAATTTCAAACAAAATTCGCAACAAACTTGAGTCTCATTTGTAAAAAAAGGGAATTTTCTGTTTTCGAAAAAACATTTTTTTTCAACCAAAATCGCATGGAAACATGCTCCTCTCCTTGCTGCTGATCATCATTAAATTACAAGTGGGTGACCGTCATAAAAGCAAGCGCGATCGGTACCATATTATTGATTAATCAAGTTTTTTAATCTGCCCTCACATGCTTTGTGACTCATAGTGAGTTAGTTCTTGTCAGTTCCAACGTAATCATAGTAATTAAAAATAAAATAGAAAACGCAATGCAGGTTAATGTATGTTGACTCATGATGCATAAACATGCACACCGTGCCTATATATTAGTCTATATGATTTGTGAAACTGTGTGCTTCCTTCCTCTGTTTTGCCATACATAACGTTAAATGTAAAAATTTAAACAGACAAAAACAAAATTATAAATAATACAAGTACATAGAGTGACTTTATTTTATTTTACTTCTTTTGTAATTGAAAGTATTTGTTCTGAGACTTTTTATTTGACTCTATGTCTAAGTCTAAGACGAAAATCAAATCTCAAACTTTGATTTAGAAATTCAATTATCAAATAATTTGTGCCAACAACTTAATTATTTTGTTTTACTTTTGTTCATAAGTGCCAATACAAAATTATAAATGTTTTCATTTTCCATGCGAATGGTGTGAAATGGGAATGAAGAAAAAATCAAGTATAAATGGTCATTGCATAAAAAAATATAAATGGTCATCCAATTTATTTATTTATTGGTATTTAATGGGAGGCTAAGTCCAAAAGAAACGAATTACAAGAAAATTAAACGAGTAGTAATAACCCCTATAACATCAACAAACAGCAAAGGACTTAGAAAAGCGCATTAACCTCTCCCTATAAATATGCCTTTAGCTTACATCCGAATATATATCATCAAACAACGTTAGCACCTCCAAAAAAGCATCTCCAATTTTGATTCTTGAATGGATATATTTGTTTTTAGGAAAAAGGGTTTCATATTTGCGGTGGTAATGGAATGAGTACGTGTTTTATTCCATCAACCTTCTTTTCCTATTGTGAAAGTCAATTTTCTAATCATACGTACGTTGATAGGTATTACATGAAATTGTATCAAAATTATATAAAATGTGATATATCTTTTTCTATTATCAATTTTTATAAAAAAAAATTGATGATTAAATGTGATGTGATATATTCTTTATTACTTTAGAGTAATATACACTGATGAAAAAAAAATCCCTAATCAAATTGCGGGCAAATATATGACACCTAAAATCTACTTAAAGACCTGTGTATATAAAATATTCTTTTTGAATTGTGCCAGTTAAATATAAATTAATTTAAATGTGGATTTTGAAAAATTGTAAACTCGATGGCATTTTGATATAGAATATAACTAATATTTGTAATTGATTTGAATTTGAATTTTTTTAACAATATGTTTTCTTAATTGAATTAAACTCCTAATTTTTTTATCATGAAGTCTGATTAATTACAAAGATTAAATTAGATGATAATTTAATCCATCATATTAATATAAATAAATTGTAAAATTAATTAAAATTAAGAATTATTTTGTCAATGTCAATATTTTTAGTATAATAAAGCAGCATACATAAATATAAATAATATATTAAAGATAAAATTTAAAAGAATAACATTGGATTACAATTTGTGCAAAAAAATTGTAAAACTAATCAAAATTAAGAATTATTTTATCAATGTCAATATTTTTATGTAAAAGAATTCAACAAATATATCATGTTATTAATTTCTAGTTAGTAACATTAGAGCATATTTGTCATATAATAACTATCATATAATAAGGCTTTCTCTTTCACTTATCCTAACACCATCAATATCATGCCCATGCCTCTCTCTCTTCCCTCACTACCACAAACTCGCTTTCGCCCTCCGACAACCGTCTTCTCCGCCCTGACAGCGGAGCAGTCCGCTACGCCGCCGGTGAGGATGGTGGCTGTGGTTGGCAACGGAGCTGCCAGCCCTCTCAAGTCCGCATCTTGGGAACAAGTCATGCTTCACACTGTTACGTACCCTCTCACTCCTTAGCTTATACAACTTCTCTTTCCTCTCAAGTGTGCTGCATTGAGTGAACATTTGGAGCACACATGATAATTTCCTAAGTTTCAGAGTAATTTACTTCAGCCTCTCGTGGACTTTGTTTGAATTACATGATTCATTAGATGACAATATTAACAAAAAAGAAAGAAAACATCAATGAGGCAAAGCTGCTTGATCCCTCAACATATCTGCAAGGGAAAACCTCTTTGAAGAGGTCATGTGCTTAACACCCAATTGAAGCCTATAAGCCTATAAGAAATCTCCTTAAAGATCCGAGAGTTAAAACTCCATAATATTGCCACAAAAATTTGGCTTCTTTTCAGTAAGGCTACTCCACAAAATCTGGTCCAAGGACCTATGTCACATCAAACACTCTCCAAAAGGCCAAACAAAGAATTCTGTGAAGAAAGATCAACTAAACAATGTAAGTACAAGTGAGGAGCTGATTTAGTGCTTGCACCACACATATCAAGGAAACCACCTTTGATGGCCTTCGAAATGAACCTGTAACATGTCATTTGGTTTTAATTCTATTAAGCGCTGCAATCCAATTAAAAAGACTTGACCATAGAGGTTTATCGTAGCTGAAAATATCTCTTTCTAAATAACAAGTAAAGAATTGAAAAAGAGATTTGCACATAAATACCCAAGATAGATATAAAGAGATCAGACCCTTTTACTTGGACCACAGGTCAACAACAGGTACAACATATATGGCTAGAAAATTGGGAGTTTGGGCTTGTGATATTATTACTATGGCTTATTACTTTTGAATTTGGCTGGATAACATGCAGCTTTTGCGTTTAGTTAGAATGTTTTCAGATCTGTGACAGAGATCTTGTATATCTTCGTGTAATGTATCTTCTTACTAAGTATGTACTATGTTTGTCATAATATTTCTGATGAATAACATACTTTATCTTTTGATTGGGTCAGGCCCATTATTGTTTGTTTAACGTTCGAATATATTTATAGTATTTTATATATTTTTTTAAATTAAATTTTATATTTTTATCTTGTCAAAAATAATTTATTTAAAAATAAAAATGATTATTTATTCATAAATTTATGTATTAATGTCATGCTAATTTTTATATAAATATATTTCTTATTATTTTTTAAAGTTTTAAATGTAAAATAATAGAAACTTATACTCCCAGGCATAGTTTTTCTTGTGCATCGCAAAAACACATGCATCATCTCAGGACCGATAAAATTCTTCACTTGGTCTGAATGTGTCGTTGGAGTATTATTGTTTGCAATGCATATTCTTTTTCATGCAAAGAGCTTCCTATTTGTTGTTGGTGTGTTGAACACTACAACAACAGAAAATTACTTATTTTTTGTCAGAGCAAGAAATCAAAGAATTATCCTAATAGAGTTAATAGGTTAATTATAATTTTTTACAAAAATCAATTATAAATGAATTAAGAAACTTAATTTATAATTAATTTAATAACTTTATTAATCATAATGATGAGTTAATAATTTAACAGATGAATTAAAATTGTTAATTTTATAAAATTAGAAATGGACCAAAATCATGGGAAAACTAAAGGAATAAAATTGTAATTTAGCTTATATAAAATGAGTTTTTTTTTTTTTTTTACATATGGTAATATACGTTTTATGGGAACCCGTGGTAGTTGTGTAAATCCAAATATTTATTAAAAAAATAACAACCGACATTTCATTAATATACACCAGCAAAGATGAAAACATTAATTTAAAGGATTTTAATGACATTAACCTGGTACTTTAAGTTGTCCATATAATTTTGTTTTGTCCAATACAGATAAAAGCCTGTAGTTGAATCATGTTAAAAAGATATAAAGTTTATTTCAATAATAGTTAGATGTTGAAGGTCTTTATTTAGAGAATATCTTAGTGTAATTTCTCTTAACATAAAAAGGAAAAAGTGAAGATTCCATCTGGCCCCTAATTAGTTCGCATTGGAGATCAGAAAAATGTACTATACACTATACCAACTGCACTTAAGGAGAGAGTCTTGGGAAATTAAAAGCATATTCCATCATGTGCAGTAATTAATTAGGTTCGACCAAAACAATACAAGGTAACAAAAAAAGAAAATTTTAGGCAAGTAAAAATGTCTCTACTTTTCTATATAAAGACACCCTTATGCACACTTTAAGATCACAACACCATCTCTCTCTTTTTGATCCATTTTTCATTCGTTGTGATCTTCCTCTTCCTCGTACACAGGTACCATATTGTATTCCAATAACTAGTTCATTTCATGGGTCATGCAAAACAAAAACTCATATGTTTCATGATTTTTGGTTCCATACGTGTCGTGTTTTCAATCGGCACTTTTTTCCACTTGTTGTAAGCTGTTTTAATATCACTCTGCACGTGTCATCCACTCACCATATCATGGAAGTCAATGTCATCAATATTTGCGGGCTGTAGAAATAATTTATGGATGCTGTTTTGATTTGGCCCCTTTGTTTTAGGTTCATAGTTTTCATTCATTTTGTGTCTTTTTATTTATTTTATTTGTTCATGTGGGGTTATTGGTTATTTTTCTATGATCGGTTGATCACAGGTGAGGGACTGAAAGGTAGCAATGGCGACCAGGAACTTGGAAAAGATGGCATCCATTGATGCACAGCTTAGGCAATTGGCTCCTGCCAAAGTGAGTGAGGATGACAAACTGATTGAGTATGATGCTCTTCTGCTGGATCGGTTCCTTGATATCCTTCAAGATTTACATGGGGAGGATCTGAAGGAAACAGTGAGTTTTTCTTTTTTTGGCTCTCCTAATTTGATGTCTTTGTTGTTAGATTTTGATTTGGTTACTCATTGTTTGGTCTCTCATGTCTCAATTTTGCTGTGAAAGTCTAATACTGGTTTGGTGAGAAAAAAACATGGGATTTGGATTGACAGATTTTGATTACTGGGTCAGGGGTGTGGCCCGTGTGGGTTTGGAGAGTTTTAAGGGAAAATAACTTTTGATATGTGGTTGTAGGCAAGACAAAGGCCTTTGCATATGGGATTCTAGAAGGGAGATATTGATTGATCCAAATCATGTGAACAATATTTGTTTATCTATTTTAAATTTTAAATAGTTTTCTTAGAATTTGGGATCGGGCTCACTTAATATCAAAAGTTAGTTCTTAGAATGAGAGTTGTTGTCCCCACTTATATAAACATTTTTAGACATATTACTATTCAATGTAAGATCATTAATACACCCTCCCACCCTGGGACTGAACATCTTGAGTGTAAAATTTGCAGGATTATACATTTAGGAGTGGTTTGATAATGATCCGATAATGGGTGGTCCAATAGTCCCAACAACAACCCGTAAGATAGACTATGATACTATCTTAAAATTTGAATTTGGTTCTAACTCAACCTAAAGGCTATCTGATGAGTATATACTCATTTAGCCATATCACTTTTGAATGTAGATCTCCAACAAGTTTGAATATGTATTTGACTTACCTCTAAGGATACAAAAATACAAAACATGACCTACTAGAATTTGACTCGGCTGCACTTTATGTCTTGCAGATTGAATGTCAAGTACTATGTAGAAGGTAGATATGTAATCAGTAAAATAAAAGGAGCAATCATGGGATATATTCTTAAATCTTAAGTTTGGCAGATTTTATACTCTACCTTGATTTAATAATATACTGGATATTATGTGTTCTTGCATTTCTCTTTGACTTTTATGAGCTGGAAAACTGTTTCGCAGTGATGGTTAAGAACTTAAATGTTCTTGTGCAGGTTCAAGAAGTGTATGAACTTTCAGCTGAGTATGAAGGAAAGCATGACCCTAAGAAACTGGAAGAACTTGGAAATTTGATAACCAGTTTGGATGCTGGGGACTCTATTCTTGTTGCCAAGTCCTTTTCCCACATGCTTAATTTGGCCAACTTGGCTGAAGAGGTCCAGATTTCTCGCCGCCGAAGAAACAAGTTGAAGAAAGGGGATTTTGCAGATGAGAACAATGCAACTACAGAATCAGACATTGAAGAAACTCTCAAGAAACTTGTATTTGACTTGAAGAAGTCTCCTCAGGAAGTTTTTGATGCACTGAAAAACCAGACTGTTGATTTGGTTCTTACTGCTCATCCTACTCAATCAATTCGTAGATCTTTGCTTCAAAAGCATGGAAGGTTTGTTACAAAATATAGTATTTTTCAGCTTCAGTATTCACTTTTGTATTTTCTTTTTTTAAGTTTTTGCATAGTCACATAGTTAACAAAATTGAGCTTTATGGTTTTCATCTGCATTGCAGGATAAGGAATTGTTTATCTCAATTGTATGCCAAAGACATTACTCCTGATGATAAGCAGGAGCTTGATGAGGCTCTACAAAGGGAGGTGATTATCAAAACCTTTAGGATTTAGTTTGATGTTTTGCCAAACTGCAACAAGTAACCATTACTTTTTTTTTTTTTTTATCACATCAATGCCTTTGCTTGGAGTTGATTCTGCAGAAGAAAAATTGTTCAAGTGTGAAAAGAAACCAATGCACAATTTTGTCAATGGAATCGTTAACAATTTTCTTTTGTTGCTTTTTTATATGTA
The DNA here is from genome assembly GCF_000004515.6 of Glycine max. Lineage (NCBI taxonomy): Eukaryota > Viridiplantae > Streptophyta > Magnoliopsida > Fabales > Fabaceae > Glycine > Glycine max. The sequence goes on along the minus strand of NC_038248.2, from coordinate 40,383,042 downwards.
GATTCAAGCTGCCTTCCGTACAGATGAAATCAGGAGGACCCCTCCAACACCACAAGATGAGATGAGAGCAGGGATGAGCTACTTCCATGAAACAATTTGGAACGGTGTTCCCAGATTTCTGCGCCGTGTAGACACAGCTTTGAACAATATCGGGATTAAAGAGCGTGTTCCTTATAATGCTCCCCTTATTCAATTTTCTTCTTGGATGGGGGGTGATCGCGATGGTATTAGTCTTATTTGTGATTAAAAAAAATAGTGTATATTATCATAGTACACTGGACATATGGAATGATATGCAAATTAAATATGGTACAGGTAATCCAAGAGTAACTCCTGAAGTGACAAGGGATGTTTGCTTATTGGCTAGAATGATGGCTGCTAATTTGTATTATTCCCAGATAGAAGATCTTATGTTTGAGGTAATCCATAGCTCTGGCATGTTCATAAAATGATCATTGTGGATGGTTTATTACTCTTGAATCATTTTGCTGATTTCCCTTCTTGTTTCTGTAGCTCTCTATGTGGCGCTGCAATGATGAACTACGCGTTCGTGCAGAAGAACTTCACAGGTCTTCCAAGAAAGATGAAGTTGCAAAACACTATATAGGTGTTTACCAAACTCTTTAAACTCGGGGGATATGTGTTTTACTTTATTTTGTATGAAGCTGTAAACAATGATATCTAAACAAGGTCACATCACAATGGAACAAGCTGTTGTCTACTTGTGTCAATTATCTAAATGGTGAAAATATGTTGGATTGTTTACTCATGTGATAATATTTTTCTTTCTTCATGATGAAGAATTTTGGAAAAAGGTTCCCCCAAATGAACCATATCGTGTGGTACTCGGTGAAGTAAGGGATAGGCTCTATCAGACTCGTGAGCGTTCTCGCCATTTGCTTTCTAATGGGTACTCTGACATTCCAGAGGAAGCCACTTTCACCAATGTTGAGGAGGTACATCCATTGCTTTTGCTTTCGTGTACTTTTCCATTAACACAGTTGGGGTTTTATTATACTGTTGCTAGCTATGTTTTTTTGTTAACTTTTAGTTATTTAACATATTAGTTTTTGGATGGATCATGGATGAATTTATGTTTTCCTTGGATATCTTTATTTGACAGACACTAACTAAAGTTAATTTGTGTAGTTCCTGGAATCTCTTGAACTATGTTACAGATCACTATGTGCTTGTGGTGATAGAGCAATTGCTGATGGAAGCCTTCTTGATTTCATGAGACAAGTCTCCACTTTTGGACTGTCACTAGTGAGGCTTGATATCAGGCAAGAGTCAGATCGTCACACTGATGTGCTGGATGCCATTACCAAACACTTGGAAATTGGCTCGTACCAGGAATGGTCTGAAGAGAAAAGACAGGAATGGTTGTTGTCTGAGTTAAGTGGCAAAAGGCCTCTATTTGGACCTGACCTTCCTCAAACTGAAGAAATTAGAGATGTTTTGGACACATTTCATGTCATAGCAGAACTACCACCAGACAACTTTGGAGCCTATATCATATCAATGGCAACTGCACCATCTGATGTGCTTGCAGTTGAGCTTCTACAACGTGAATGTCACATCAAGCATCCCTTAAGAGTTGTGCCATTGTTTGAGAAGCTAGCTGATCTAGAGGCTGCTCCTGCTGCTCTGGCACGGTTGTTCTCGATAGACTGGTACAGAAATAGGATCAATGGGAAGCAAGAAGTGATGATTGGATACTCAGATTCAGGGAAAGATGCTGGGAGGTTCTCTGCAGCATGGCAGCTATATAAGGCTCAGGAGGAACTTATAAATGTTGCCAAGAAATTTGGTGTTAAGCTAACCATGTTCCATGGTCGCGGTGGAACTGTTGGAAGAGGAGGTGGACCTACTCATCTTGCTATTCTGTCTCAACCTCCAGACACAATCCATGGATCACTTCGTGTGACAGTCCAAGGTGAAGTCATTGAGCAATCATTTGGAGAACAACACTTGTGCTTTAGAACACTACAACGTTTCACTGCCGCCACTCTAGAACATGGCATGCACCCCCCAATTTCGCCAAAACCAGAATGGCGTGCTTTGATGGATCAGATGGCTGTCATTGCTACTGAGGAATACCGTTCCATTGTATTCAAGGAACCACGCTTTGTTGAGTATTTCCGCCTGGTAAGGACCACATTTAGTAAACAACTTAATCAAGTACTTATTCATTGAGTTCTTATCAGATGACATATGAGCTTGTTAATAAACTTGATTGTGAAACATGCGGAAATAAGTTATAGAAGGAATAGTCCATGCATTTATAGTGTAAAGAGTTTATATATTATTATCCAATCACAAATTAACACAATATGATAAATTTATTAATTTTTACAATAACTACTTTCAAAGTCATACCCTACCATGATTTCTGATTCATCGACAATGTAAAACTTTTTACACCAACAATGCATAAAAATTAAACTCTAAATAAAATTTGTAAGCCACCTGCATGAGCTCAAATAAGTCCTTTAAAGGTCCCAAGATCTAATTTTATCATCAACTTCTCATTTAAGTAAAATGACATTTAAATGATGACAATCACTGTCAACTTTGTTTCATGTAGGCTACACCAGAGTTGGAGTATGGAAGGATGAATATTGGAAGTCGACCAGCAAAGAGAAGACCTAGTGGAGGCATTGAAACACTGCGTGCAATACCTTGGATTTTTGCATGGACTCAGACAAGGTTTCATCTTCCAGTGTGGCTAGGCTTTGGAGCAGCATTTAAAAAAGTCATTGAGGAAAATGTTAAGAATCTCAATATGCTGCAAGAGATGTACAATCAATGGCCTTTCTTTAGGGTCACACTTGATTTGGTGGAAATGGTGTTTGCCAAAGGAGATCCGAAAATTGCCGCTCTGAATGATAGACTCCTTGTTTCAAAGGATCTGTGGCCGTTTGGGGATCAATTGAGGAACAAATATGAAGAAACTAGGAAACTCCTACTTCAGGTAATGCCACTTCAACCATGTAAACATTACATGTTATAGTTTTGAACTCATTTCAAAAGGGCTTTCATTAAAGGCAATAAGAAGATAAATGCATTGATCTTCTCCATGAACTGGTGAGAGAAATAAATAATTGGAAGGTGTAGGAGTAGGACTATGGATTGCACAAACACATAGGCACATGCATGCATATGCACATATTAGAACAACATGATTATAAATCTAGAAAAGTAATATAAAATTGATAATATTATTTTTAATTTCTTTAAAAAATTGGCATTAGGCCCCCAAATACCTAACATGGCCCTGCATTTAGGTTGTCTGATCGGAAATCCAAACACACTATTAATGTTTCTTAACATGTGTCCATAACCTACAGTCAATTTCTTTGGCCAATATTGAACTTTAAACACCCCAAAACAAGACTGATGATTAGTTATTTTACTAGATGATTTTTTGTATTCTGGTGTACTTGTAGGTGGCTGGACACAAGGAAATTCTTGAAGGGGACCCTTACTTGAAGCAAAGACTCAGGCTTCGTCATGCTCCCATTACCACCCTCAATATTGTCCAAGCTTACACATTGAAACGTATCCGTGATCCTAACTACAATGTGAAGGTGCGCCCCCGCATATCAAAGGAATCTGCAGAGGCAAGCAAATCAGCTGATGAACTTGTCAAATTGAACCCAACAAGTGAATATGCCCCTGGTTTGGAAGACACACTCATTCTCACTATGAAGGGTATTGCTGCTGGCATGCAGAACACTGGTTAAGTTTGTTTGAATACTGAAAGTGAGTGCTCTAGTTTTGTTCTCAGATACACTTTTTTTGTTTTGTTATTATGTTGCCCCACCTTTCTGTACAATTTGGTATGCTGCTCTAGAATTCCAGAAGAGCTAGCTACCACACAAATGAATCAATGACATTGATCTGTTATGTTTCTTATGCTTAGTACCGTTACTACACCCTTCTATACTTCTTTGTATCTTGGTTCCATAAGGTCTTGTTTTGTTTGACATCATTAAATCAAGGATGTGTTTAGTACTATCTATATGTATTACTAATAGAGGGTTTGTAGTCTCATGACATGAGGGGAGAAATAATAAGGAGAAAAAAACAATAAAGTAAAATGAATTCAATTTCTTTTATAAGTTAAAATCAATTTCTTCCGCTTTACCTTTTTTCTTCTCTTAATGCATGTTTAAATTTACTTAGAGCGTGTTTGGAAAAATAAAATTCCACCTTCCATTGCACATAAGCACATTGAATGTCAATCCTCCTCTTATGACTGGCTTTTAACATGATAAACGGTGAATCAAACACACCTTTGGTCCATCTAGAATCAAGTTGAAATATTAGCTAATTTCAAATAAATATTTTGCTTCATATTAATAATTTGATCGTAAATTCATAATTGATTTTGTGTTGTAACAATCTCACGTAACTTTTGTGCTGAATAAAAAATTATATTAAAATTTATTATTAACTTTTACATCACTTAAAAATTAATTTTAACAAAATTTATAATTTTTTTTATCCAAAATCAATTTTAGAAATACTTAACCAACAAAGTATTTAGTTTTGTGGCGCGGTAAAAATAAAACTTGCTCAAATTTTCATGTTCATATGAAAACAATTTCTTATTGCTTTCATCTTTTAACATTTTTACTTGGTTTTTGTCTGCTCGAGTTTTTAAGTGTGAAATAAAGTCACCTTTGCAACACATAAGTTAATATTATTTTCATGAAATCAAAATTATAATAATATTGTCCTTAAAATTATTCCATCTCTCATAACTTATATTTTAATAAAATTCATGATTAATTACATCTCATAAACTGATAAAAGTTTAACTTATAGAAATAAAATTTCTTCTAATCAAACTATAAAAACACGAGTTCAAAAGATAATCAAACTCATAAAAAATTATTAAAATAGCCCATAAAAAGTTAATTCCTTTTTTTTTCTTCATTTTCTTATAGGACTTACGTTATTCCCAATACTATATCATATTTTGCATATTTTTTTCTAAGCTCTATAATTATTTGATCACCTATTTATTTAGAATGGTTTTTAATTAGTTAATATTAATACAGTTTTTTTATTGGTGAGAATTAAAAATAATATAAGATTTTACAACAATTCATATACTTTAGAATAACTTATGCACTAGTTGAAGTGGCGGACCTACATTGGTCCGAGGGTCACCCCCTCATTTTTTAAAATTCACTAATTTTGTAAATAAAATCTTATATTTTTATATTTTATTTTATTTATATTTATATAATTAAACCCATTAATTTTATTTTTTATGATTTGCACCCACTGACTCAAGATCTTAGATCCGCCACTGAGTTGAACCCAAACCAAATTAGAATACTTGTCATCTAATATATATAAATAAATTCATAAAAAGTAAAATTTAAAATAACAAATTAAAACATTCCTTAATTGCTATCCAATTGATGAATGTCCTTTACTCATAGATTTTTTTGTTTTGTTTAAATTATATGTATTTTTAACAGGGAAAAATCCTATTCTAGGAAATAAGGATACTCACAACTAGAAGATGAAACCTTTGATTCAGACGCCCATTGTTCATAGGTTGGAAAAACGATATTATTAGTTAATAGTTATGAAATTATTAATTAAATTAATAAAAGTAAGAGAGAAAAGAGAAAAGAAGGAAGCAGCAGCAGAGACAAAAGTGAAGAGTTTGCTTTGCGAGGAAGTAAGTAGGAGATGCTCTGAACTTTCAAATTTCTTCAATCCCTGGAAAGAGAAGAAGAAGAACGTTCTAAAGCCAATCCATTTTCATTTTGAAAGATCGTGATCGCAATGGCGCTCTCCGCCGTGAGGCAGCGGCGCTCGGAGCCGTCGGATCCGTCACCATCAGAACCGTACACGAAGCTGGACAAGCCCGAGAAAGCGGAGGAGAAAGACGAAGGCTTGGGGTGGGTTTTTCCGTTTGTGGCTCTTGGATTATTGAGGTACATGAGTGCCACCTCCAACATCATCCACGATTGCGACGAGGTCTTCAATTACTGGGAGCCCCTTCATTTCCTTCTCTACAAAACTGGCTTCCAGACATGGGAATACAGGTTCTGTTCTGTTTTTCTCTCTTTTTTGTTTTTTGTTGTTGTTGGGGTTCAGTTTGGGGAAGATGGGTCAAGGGAGAAGAGAAAAAGTTTTGATTTTTATTATTTGGGGTGTGTTTGAGTAAACAGTTTAGTTAAATGCTTATCGAATAAGTTATTAACTATTATATGTTTGCATAAACTTCTGTATAAGCACTTATAAGAAAAGAAAATAAGTATGTAAAATGAATTGAGCTTCTTTAATAAGCTAAAATCAACTCATGCAGGTCAGTTATGGGAGAAGTTAAATGAAAGAATATCTGTAAAAGTTAAATGTTTAAGTTGATATATTAACTTATGAAAGAAGTTAAATTCGTTTTACCTTTTTTTTCCTCATATAAGTGCTTATGGAGAGGTTTATCCCAGCAAAGCCAATGTATAAATTGTTTCTAGAGGAAATGGAGTTAAACTGTTTTCATTTAAGTTTTAAAAAGTTTTTGTAAGCTATGGCGGGAAATTTATTGAAATAAGCTGAAAACAGTTTATACTTTATAGACATGTCATAAGTTAGTCTGGTAAGCTCTCAAATATTTACGTAAGTGCTTATTTATGTTGTAAGATAAGCCCAAATTAGTTGTAAAGAAGTTCTTCCAAATGCACCTTTAATAGCTTGTAGATGAGAGGAAAAAAGATTATTTTGATGATGCCTTTATTAGGTTCATAGCTTGCAAGAAATGAATTAAAACTAAGAAGAAAAATTCATTAGTTTCAGTTCAGGTCATGGTATTGACAAATGACAAGTGGTGCGTGCTTGGTTGCAGTTCACAGTTTGCTCTTCGGTCATATTTGTACCTTTTATTTCACGAAATAGTGGGTCGACCAGCTTCATGGTTGTTTAGTGAGGACAAAGTAAGGTTCCTGCTGTGCTTACTTTTTGAATTGTTACAGATTAGATGAAAATGTTTATGCTTTTCATGTTACTGTTGTCTTTTCCTGTTGTAGGTGAGAGTGTTCTATGCTGTGAGATTCTTTCTCGGTCTTCTCTCTGTTTTAACTGATACTGTTCTTGTGGTAGCTCTTTCAAGAAAGTATGGAAAACGACTTGCTACGTATGCACTTGCTATGCTGTGCTTAACCAGTGGCTGTTTCTTTGCTAGCACTAGTAAGTGATCCTTTGGCTTTTTATTTTTTCAAAATGATTTCTTGCCATCATCTTGTCATTATGCATACTTACCTTTGAGGAATAATAATGGGTGACCAAGTATTATGTATTCCATGATTCTGTATTCCAGTCTAAGACGTGGGACTCAGTTTTGCTAATGTTCTTTATCAAACTTTTATTATCTCTAGGTTTCTTGCCGAGTTCGTTTTCTATGTATGCAATATCTCTGGCATCAGGTTTATTTCTTCTGGATAAGCCTGCTGCGGCAATTTCTGTTGCTGTTATTGGTGTAATACTCGGCTGGCCATTCTCAATCTTGGCTTTCCTTCCAGTGACACTATATTCTCTATCTAGAAAATTCAAAGAGGCATTTATTTCTGCGGCTGTCACATCGATTATTCTTCTTGTAAGTCAGACCATCTAAATTATGTTTATACCATCTAATGTTGTATATAATATATAGTTTTGCTTGCATCCTATTATGTTATTAAATTTCCTGTGTCATATTTCATATTCATATTCTTTACAATGGAAGCATTTTTAAATTTTTTTACAGGCATTGTCAATAGTTACGGACTTTTACTACTATGGAAAATGGACTTCATCTGTCTTGAATCTTTTGATATACAACGTAGCTGGAGGTGGTGAAAGCCATCTGTATGGGACTGAAGGGCCTCTGTATTATCTGAGGAATGGATTTAACAATTTCAACTTTTGTTTTGTTCTTGCTCTGCTGTTCTTGGGGATTTTGCCTATTGCAAAGAAGAAATATGCACCAGACCTACTGATTGTGATATCTCCTATATATATTTGGCTGGGGTTTATGTCTTTGCAGCCACACAAAGAAGAAAGGTCTGGCTAAATTTTTACCTGGTCTTCTGTTACAAATTTAATCATATGATGCTATTTGAGACAAACACTTTTATTCACTTGCACAATGCACACACAATGTACATTATTATGTTTTATGTTATGAGATTGAAATGGATATCAATCTCTTATTTGCTCCACTTTTGGTTTATACAAGTCTACAGACCTTCTATTTTTGGTAATCTCCAATATAGGCTCGTATTTATAAGTGGGTGCTTAGATGGTTTTGTTTAGATTTAGAAAGTCAGGTATTGCCTGTGAATTGGTGCACTCACCTATAGTTAAGAACATGGAACCTTGTTAATTGGGCTAGCTTGTAGTAAACAAGGCACTCTTTTTTAAGTTGCGGTGGAGTTTATTTCCATAATATTTACACTTTTGCAAATTTTCTTTTGTGCATTCAGCAACTAAGGGAAGAAATTTGGAATAAGAAAAACTTCAGTTTAGTATCAGTTGTATCTCCAATTTATTGAAAGCATGTTGATCTTGATTATATTATTGGGCCTGCTATTAATTATCAGTTTCTCTAAGTTAAGCCCTTTTGTATGTGTGTATTTTCTGGAACTCTGGATTTAGCTGTTCATTAAGTGAATTCACAATCAGTTCTTCATTTCTGAAGGGATGTGATTTTTGCTCCCCCTTTGGATAAGTCTTAGCTAGACACTGTAAATTGGATTTAATGATTGTGATTTAGTTATCCTCTACATTGATAATTGTGAGCTTCAGAAGATAAATAATAGTGGACGGGGTAATTGTTTAGTATTATTCCTTCAGCTTGTGCAGTTGAGTGAATTATGATTTTTGTTTTTCATTGTGTTACTATAAAATCTATAGTTGCATTGACATGGATAATTTGTTTTTCCTCCATCTGTGCATGCAGGTTCCTTTATCCAATATATCCACTTATTTGTGTAGCTGCTTCAGCTGTCATTGAGAGCTTCCCTGATTTTTTCCGTAGCAAATATAATCCATACGATCGTTCTATAATAGTGACGGTAAGATACCAATTTACTTGAGATTTGGATAGATCTTTATAGATCCAATATGGAAGCAATAAATATATTCTGGATTCCACTTGTGCTAAATGCAGGTTGCCAAAGTTATGAGACCAGTGGTTCTTAGCCTTATACTATATGCCTCTCATGCCCGTACATTTTCTCTGATTAATGGTTACTCAGCTCCCTTGGAGGTTTACAAGATCTTGGAACACCATGACGCAGAAAACAGTGAGTCAAACATCTGGTGGCTTTGTTTCTATATTTTATGAATGGCCCCTTTTCTAAATGTGATTGAATGGAGTAATTGGATCATGTGTGATAGAGCCAGAGAGTAGTTAGTTAGGATAGTTATTAATTATTTGGAATAGTTAAGGGCCTGTTTGGGTAAGCTTCTTTAGAAGCATTTCTAAGATTAAAAAAAAAATGAGAAAAAATGAGACGGACTTCTTCATAAGCTAAAATGAGCTATCCATTAGCTAATTTGTAGAAGGTCTCTCGTACAGCTTCTCTAAAAGATGAGAGGACATCTACAAATTAGCTAATGGATGACTCATTTTAGCTTATAGAGAAGCTCATTTCATATTTTTCTTCTTATTTCTTTCTCCTAGAAGTCCTTCTAGAGAAGCTTACCCAAGCAGACCCTAAATAGGATATGGCGGTAGAAGAGTGAGCATTCTGTTTGGAAACTGAGCATTCTCTCTGTTGTAGAAAGGTTAAAGACCTGTTGTAAAAGGGGAAACACTAGAAAGGAGAATGCTCTCCTCAGGTTCTACTTCTTCATTTGTAACTTAGTATACACTGCCAAAGCATGCTCTCCTTTTCTTTCTCTGTTTTTTGCAACTATCTCTGAAAACTGAGATGCTGTTTCTGGGTTCCTGACAATGTGTCATAAGGTACTTAAAGAAACTAAGGCTGCTGTGCTGCTTAAATTTGCTTATTCCTTTGTGAGAATTTTACATTTTTTATATGTCTGGAAACTGAATTGTTGTTAAATTATGTTCATGAAACTGAAGTGTTGTAATTAACTTGGACTATAGCAAACTCATTTCCTGTACTTTCTGTAGTGAAGTTTTCTATTTGCAAAATTTTGCTACAGCTTTCTTTACATTCCTCCTAATCGGTGTGGTTCTGTTGTTGATCTCTCTCTCTCTCTCTCTCTCTCTCTCTCTCTCTCTAGATGCTATATTTTGCCATTATCTTATAGTCTGGACTAAATTTTCGCTGTTTATTGCAAGCTTCTGTATCAAATATCCATCAAAATAGCACTTCCATGATATTCCCTCTATTTTTTTTGTGGGGTGGGGAGGACAACAGTCAGAGAAACTAGTTTCGTTGGCCAGATTTATTTGGTATTTTGAGATAAAAACATCAGAATTATGTACCATTTTGTTCCTTTGTATTTCAGATTCTGTACTTTGCATTGGAAGTGAATGGCATCGCTTTCCATCATCATTTTTCATCCCAGATTATGTAGGACAAGTTCAATGGATTGACGATGGATTCCGAGGTCTTCTTCCCTTCCCATTTAATTCTACCCTGGGGGGGACTGCAGCAGCACCACCATATTTCAACGACAAAAACATGGCATCAGACAAGCAATATGTATGTCCTCTTTAATTACATATATAGGTGCTAGACTGCTAGTACTTTTGCTCTTACAAATTTTTGTTGGAAGGCAACTGACTAGTGACTAACATTGATTTGACAGCTCCATGATGTTGTTGCTTGCACTTTCCTTGTCGAGCTGCAGCTAAAGCGGCCTTACCTGACTCGTGGAAGTGACTTGTCAACATGGGAGGTAAAAGTAGTGCTTGAAGTTTCTCAATTTGAATTCTAATATTTGCTTTTAATTGTTTGGATATTGTTTGTATTTCAGCCTATTGCTGCATTGCCTTATCTGGACAGGGAGCTTTCACCAGCACTGTATAGGTCCTTTTTCATTCCTTACCTTTGGCAAGAGAAGAATGTTTTTGGCATGTATAAGCTGCTTAAAAGAAGAACCACCTGATTTTCTATTTGGGTGGGGGACAGGGCAGTAAAATGTCCTAGATTATGGTGGATTAACAACAAAACCATTTTTGTTAGACAGTAAGCTTTTAGGATATCCCTCATCTGTTGTTGAATATTTGATTTAGTTCCTCGAGTGTTGTCAGATGTCTTTTTCCCACGGAAGCATTCAGTTTATTAATCATCTACCTATTAAGTGTGTGTTGGGGTGAGTATTTGCAAACTGGATTTGGATAATCTTGATTTTGCAAAATTGTTTTGGTTAAAATTGAGTTTGAAGTGATTTATGTTTAAAAACTTTTATTTCAAAAGAAAACTTGTAGTGAAGCTTAGTGTGTAGTTTTCAATCCAGAACAAATGCTATATAAAAGTTGCTTCTGATAGAATTACATTTTACAAACTTCTCCTGTGTGAAACATTGGCCTAACATTTTCCAAACATGTGAAAATATCTCGAATACACCCTTATGGAGCTTCTAGAAGTGTGTATAGGTGCTGCAATTGCAGCAAATTGATGTTTAAAAACTTGATTTTGAATAAGCTTGATTTTGTAAAATTGATTCTGGTAAAAAGTTTGGTATTATAAAAGGGTAATGTTTCAACTGTTAAAATCAATTTTAAATTAATATTAATGTGTGTTTGGTTTGTATTACAAACCTACAAAGGGACTTGCAAAGGGAAGTTCAATGGAAAAGATACAAATTTAATTCCACTTTTTATGCTTTGGAAAGTATGAACTTCTCTCATTGCAAACGGATTTCTAAACATTCCTAGTATATATAAATTTTATATTATTTTAAAAAAAATTAGAAACATCATGATAAATACAAATCAGCTGATTGACAAGCCCTCGTTTGCACTATGCAAACGTGTTTCTACAGACTTGTTATGAATGTTTGCAATTTCCTACACCTATCCCTAGGCCAGCAAAGTAGATGAAAAATGTGTTTGGATTCAAGTTTTCAACATGCTTATTTTTTAATTTTCACATCAAATTCATATTAAAACATAAAAGCTTGCTTCAAATTGAATGTGGATCTGTGGTTAAAAGTACTGAACCAGACATGCATGCAACCATTCCACATATCCTATGAATCTTAAAAAGAGCATTGTGTGCATCTATATTTAACCAGGAAGTGCATGCAGCCATTATGTGAATCTTAAAATGGCCGCATCTATAACAAAATGAGAGTGCATATATTAATGTGGATCTGTGGTTAAAAATACTGAACCAGGCATTTTCCTTTCTTAAAAGATAGTTAAATTACACGTTCCTCTCATTTTGTTTTAAAATATGAACTCTCCACTTTTGAAAGATAAATATACATTATATTTGATTTCAGTTTAATATAAATGAGCTTTTTAATGTTAATTTTCTACCCTTTTAAAGCTTGTAATATATATATATATATATAGATAAAAGTTGGCATGCTAAGGCGTCACAACATTAGCTATAATTTCAATTATGTTGCCACTTCAGTCTATGCCTATCAGCAGCAGTACACAAATATATTTGTGAAATGACAAAATTTAGATACAGTTTCCTAGGTGCTTTTAAATATTATTTTTCGATCAAAGTTAAAATTTCACTTTATAACCTACATGATAAAAGTTTGCATCAAATGTAAGCATATATTACTTAGGTGAACCTCTAATTTTGATTAGAGAATAAAAAGACTTTCTAAATTTTGTTCTTTTAAGTAAAGTCATTTGTTATACTATTTAAATACTCGTCCAAGCAGCACTTCTCGTGAAACGAACCAAAACATGCCATAAAAAATGGCAATTAATTCTCATCACTAGGAAAAAATAGTTCAAGTTAAACTAGATTTTATTTTTAAGGCTTAAGTGGGGCCTGAACTAATATAATTTGAGTTTGATATGTTTATTAATTAAAGATTTTTTTAGGAGGTTAAAACTTGATTTACATAAAAGTTTGATCTAACTTACAAGCTTATTTATTTCAAAACGTAGTTTGTGATAATTTAACATTATAAGATTAAAATATATGCATGTTAAATTTTATAAGAATGAAATCTAACATTATATGATATAAACATATTTTTAAGGTTTGATATAATATTCATAATAACCTATTTAAAAATATATTTTGAAATAATACATTTAAATAAGACATAAGCTTATTTTTTAATAAACTTAACTATAAAATTTAGTCTACCGCTTTATATAAATCAACATGATTAACATTTTAAAAAATAAATACATGTAAGATTTTAATGTATTATATCAAATTTAATATAATAATAACACTAATAATGAATATTTATTTATGATTTTTTAAATAGATGATCTTGTTAGGTCTAAAAAGTTTTTTAAATAACCTAAAGTTTAACCTGCTTAACTAAATAGACTTTATTAAAAACCTTGGCCTAATTTATTTTTTGAAAAAGGCTCGATCTAACCAGAAACTGATGTAGGTTGAGTTATAAACGTTTGTCGAACGACTTAACTTATTTTTACTCCTACTAATAACCTAGAGTGTATTAATGCAAAATTTATTGGGTTATGATAAAAATTACTGGGTTGGCCATTAGTCCAAACATTCAATAATGAACTGTCAAAGAGCATAAAGTAAAGTATGGCTTCTGTTCAATTGAAGCTTCAGGAAACCTCCCTCTCATCTTCTGATTTTGGACACACTAGTACTGATTACACTTTTACCATATTGAGTAAAGCTTGGATTGATTATTCTATCCTATGTGTCTTCCATAATCAGAGTCACAAAAATATAAATCATGATTATTTTACATTTTTTAACACCTTTCTTTACAGTCCTTGAAAAAGACCTCTTTGTTGTTTTTGACTCTTTTTCTCTCTTTTACATCACCTATCATTTCATCACTCGTCATAAAAGTGTAAGTAGGAAGTGTAAAAATAAAGGTGATATGAAATAAATTTTCATTCACGCGAAAACTTAGGTTCATACCCAAGAGAGTTTTTGTTCTTGTGTTATCAAGGATTTTGGGGGATTGCTTGATCCCAAGTTAACATCTCACTTGATCGTTTTGTCCCCAACTCACGTCCTTTGTTCAAAAACTACTGATAAAAGAAGAAAGAAAGGTACAATATTATTGATTGTGAAATGTTTGGAATATATGGTAGGTAGAAACATCACCTCTTATATCGAACAATGATTAAAGACCACCACTCTAAGACATTCCATTTTGCATAAGCTGCCTCATTGTGTACATCAATACACCTATGCAATTAAGACAAACAAAGCAGATGTGTAGTTGTTGTCTGAAATTGGTGCTATAAGATCTATGATTGCCAAATTAAAGTTATGTTGTTTGAAGCATATTACGAAACAGTAAAAAAAAAAAAATACAATTTAATCTGGAGAGCAGTTGACACTGCATTCATGTAATACCTTTTTTATTTCATTGATCAAATGAATTTTACTGAGCACTAAGATTTAATATTGTGAGAGGATTCTTAAGATCATTAAAGAATGAAGGTTAAATTATCAATGTAACAAATCAAAGTTCCATCGATTACATCCAAAACCATGAGACGCTTAAAATGTTTATCATAGAATCCACTTACAAGTTGAGGCTTATCAGCCTTGAAAAATCATCATGAAATATATTCTGGTACACCAAAAAGACGCACGCTACTTAAGAATTGAAGCTGGCAGAGTTTACAAACACTATCTTCTCTTAACCCATCGATGAGCTTTTTAAAGATAAACTGTGAGGCACATGCAAGTTAAAACAGACCATACCTAAATTGCAATAAGCCTATTAAGTATTAACAATGCAACTAACTTGAGGTTGGAACAAAATGCATAAAATATAGTAGTAGTATATAAACAGTAACTTCGCTACATTTGTAATTGAGCAAGAAGAATAAGAAATCAATCGATTAATTGGATCAATCAACATAAAAAATGTGCAAATTGGTTTGCCTTGCCGAAAACGCAATCAACCTCTGTCGCCATGATTTGCATTATTTTGGCTATATATGATTCATGAAATTAACCACTTGTATAAATCCTAACTATTTCTTTCTTTCTCCAAAAAATAAAAATAAAAAACTATTTCTTTCTTGCTTCACCATGAAATTAAGCAAATTGTTCTTCACATGTACGTCTTGAGTCTGTGAAGTGAATTCAGCTTCACTATTGGGCCTTGCATGTCGACTCATCAACTCCGAAGTAAATTCAGATTCGGGTCTTCTTTAGATTTAGAAGCATAACCTTTTCTTAATAACACCTTCTAGTTCTTAGTTTCTCGCCGGTAAGTCACAATATTCTACAATAAATAGCATCATAGCGGTTTCTTGCAAAATTTAATTTTCTTCTCCAATAAGCAATAATTAACTGAACTTAAATTGAATATTGAATCTTAGAAATGATTAATTTGATATGTGAATTTTAAAATATAATTATCCGTACGTATATGCTGTTCTTCTTTCAAGTTACAAAGTCAATTTCATGTTAATGTTGGTTAATAAACATTTAACTGATTTTCAAAAAAAGTAACATCAAATAGAAGAACTGCAGAGCTATCATAGACAACATATAAGAAAAGATGGCTGGAATTTTCTAATTAATGTGTTATAAAATTAAGGCTAAATCTTCATCAGCCACGCATTTTAATATTATATGAAAAAATATATATCTTTTCAACTTTACCCGATACTATATGACTAACTAACAGGTGCCCTAGAGTGTCTGGACAACCAATTTTAGTGACATGGTGGACAACCGATTTATGTCCCCAAAAAAAAAATAATGATGGTGACAGGGCGTCTAAAAAGTAAAAATGATACCAACCTCTTTGCTCTTTTTCTCCTTTATTTGGGAAAGAATCTTGGGGATCAATCATGATCATTAATCCTTTCAAATTTACTTCTGGTTTTGGTTCAAAAATATTAAAATAAGATGGGATTTTTATTCAAATAATGCAACTTTAAAAACTGTTTACTACAAAAAAACAAATACTAACAAAAAGAAATTGGGTGGACAAAAATAGAGAAGAGAAAATTAGGGAGTACCAAAATAGATCGGAAATTGAATAAATTTTAGGAATGTTTAATTTGAATGAAATAGGAAAAAAATGTAAGAAAGGGTGAAGTAGGAGAAAAAAAATCTATGAACAATCAATTTTTTTTGGTGATATTCATTTTTGGCAGTTTTAAAATAGCAGAAAATGCTAAAAACTGTAAAAAAAAAAATGTCCTCAGCTAAACAATTTTTGTTTGTTTCTATTTTCATTCTTCCGGACACTCCACTTGTTATCTCTTATATTTCCTCCTCCTTATTTTTTTTCTCTACCAAACATACCTTAATTTTTTTTCCTACAAAACAACCTTAATCTATTCATTACTATACGACAAAATATACCAAATGCAATGATATTATGTGTTACATGATTAGGAGAATTTTATTGGATTGTGATGTTACACGGTTGACGTAATTTCACTTTTTTGAGAAGAAAAAAAAAAACCCCACAGCCAATAGATGTCACACACACACACCCATGACAAAATTGTAGCGAACAATTAAAAGGTGATTTTGAGTTTTGATAAATATTTAACTTAGTTATATTGTTTGGGTAGAAAATCTCCAAAAAGAAACACTATGGAAGGGACTTTACAAAAATAAATAGTTCAAGGATAGTTTTAATACTACCTCAAAATAAAAAATAGTTTTGATACCAACCAAATAAGTCCAATTGCAACCTCCAAATATCTCGAGAAATATCACACTCATTGAATAGACAGATAGATATCCCCCGCGTGGCTCTACTTGATTGGCTTGATCTAACTACCGTTCAACGCTTAACCATGATGTAATTTGATTTCATCCTTACGTTTCAATTAATATTTTTAAATAATAAAATTTGATTAGAAATTCTTCTTTATTTTTTTGTTCCACACATTCTTTTATATTAATTTATATAACATTTTAAGATTTGTATTCTTTTCCTTGATATCTTAACTGCAATTTTGGTCCAATTTTTTTAAAAAATCTACAATTTTGATCCCTAATTTAAAATAAAAATATTTAATCTCCTTATTTTTTAAATATGTAATTTAGTTCTCTTATTTTAAAATAGAAAAATTTAATCACCTAATTTTATAAACTTCATAATTTTAATTCTTTCATCAAATTCAAAAATTTATTATCATTAAAAAATTAATCTGATATGACTTAAATTTAATGATGTGAAATAAAATTATTTATTTAACATATGTTATAGTTAATATTAACCTCTTCAAGAAATCAAAATCACAACTTTTACAGTGAAATATTAAATGTTTTTGTTTAGGAGGATCAAAGTTGTGAATTTTAAAAAAATAAAAATAAAATGTCTTTATATTAAAATAAAGAATCTAAAATTTTAAAAATAAAAGAACCAAAATTTGTTTAATACAAACTTATTCTAATTTCTTATTATAGTATAATCTTATAAATGAATGAAGATTAAAGTAATGTTAAGAAATGAAAGAAATATTAATTATAAAAAAATTCAAAGGGAGTGAGCTTAACTTGTTTTACACTAGCAGATAAAAACAAAATCCTGAATAGCTATCAAAACACTAGTTTATACTTTATAATACCAGTTTAATAACTATGTAATGATATTTTATATTATTATTTAATTATAAATAATCGTTTAAATTATTTTAAGATAATAAGAATTTAATGTTTATATATTAATACTGTAAAATAATTTTATATTATTATTTAATTACAAATTAGCATTTAAATTACTTTAAAAAAATTATTTTAAAAATTTACAAATTTGCATGATAAATTATGATTGAATGATTATTTTAAAAAATTTATACTATCATTGCATAAGTATAAACTTTTTTCTCTTATTTTAAAAGTCAGTAAAATTATGGTAATGATGAATTATGATTAAATAATTAAGTAAAATACATTTGATGTTAGTTTTGAATGCTTAATAATTCTATTTTAATATAATATAATATTTTAAAAATTAGTTAATATAAAATTATGAAAAGATAAGTGAAATAAAATTTTAAATTAATGTAAAACAATTATATTTTATAAAATAAAAAATAATAAGAGAAATGGGCTTTTGTAAATTAATATTAATTCTTTATTTAATTAGAAATATTTTTCTATTAAATAAAAATAAAAAATAGCAATCATTAATGAGTAAATTGCACTAATTAATCTTAAAATTTTGTAAAATTATACAAACTTTACTTATTTTTATCTACTTTTAAGCTAAATTTTTTAATTTTTGGAAAATACAGGTTGATATTTCTTACATATTATATTTAAAAAAAAAATTATCTAAACCACGAGTATTTTTCACTTGATATTATTTTATTCGAGTCAGGTAAGATCATTGTAAATAACAAAACTATTCCTTCTTAATTATTTAAAAAATATTATATTTTACTCCCTAATAAAAGAAGTTACTATAAGTATTATAAAGGCAAAAAATATTTATGTAATTTTAAGAATCTTTAAAAATATCCGTGTAATTTACTAAAATTAGTAGTTTGTTATGTTTGATAGCATTGCCCAACTACAATTTACTGCATATAATAAATTTATTAATTTTTATAATAATAATTATTTTAAAAATCATATTAATAATGAAATTAAACCATAATATAAAAAATATTTTACGTTATTAATTTATGGTCATTAAACTGATATTTAATTGATAGTAGGCAACTAGGCATGGGTGCATGGCATGGCATAGTCTATTCCTTAACGATGGCAGTTGAGTCCACACGGGCACAACTACGCCCATGGGTCCCACTTCCCAATCACTGTCCAAAAAAGAAAAACCTGTCACCGGCAATTCCAGGTTACCTATAAATTCTCCGAATCTTACCAAAAAAAACAAAAAAAAGCCGCATCTACCTTTCACTTCACTTGTGGTTTTTCACTCTCTCTGTCTCTCACCACACCACACTGAGGAGGGAGATAGTGGAAGGAACACTCAAATGACTCAACCAGCCATGGCTACCTTCTCCAAGGAACGCGAGAACTTTGTCTATGTTGCCAAGTTAGCTGAACAAGCTGAACGCTATGATGGTTCTCTCTCTCTCTCTCTCTCTCTTGATTTTCACTGTGAACTGTGAAGTGAACACTCGTTATGGTTCCTTTATTTTAGCTGTATTCCACTTTCAATCACGTTCCAGCATCTTCTTCAGCAACCCATTTTCTCTTTTTCCTTATAACAGCATATGTTCTGATAAAGTTTCAATTTTTCCATAAAAGCCCACTACTCTTTCACTTCTGCATGGAACTGCTACTTTATTTTACATGCCCAAATCACCATCTCAATTATCAGGAAAGAAAACAGTAAAATCTGGATTTGTAGTAGTGTATTGCCATTGTATGCTAAGTTTGTTAATTTTTATAATAATTACTTTAAAAGTTATACAGACATGATTTTAGTGTTGTCAAGAGTGTGAAAATTAAACTCTATTTATTTGTTATGTGTTTTGGAATTTGATTCAAGAGTGTTGAGTTGTGGAGTATCATATATAATTACTTTAAAAGTCATACATGACATGATTTCTGAGTAGATGAGGCTGTGAAAATTAAACTCTATGTTTATTTGTTATGTGTTTTGGAATTTGATTCAAGAGTGTTAAGTGGTGGAGTATAATAATAATATAATAATTACATTAAAATTCATACCTGGCATGATTTCTGAGAGGATGAGGGTGCGAAAACTAAACTCTATGTTTATTTTTTATGTGTTTTGGAATTTGATTCAAGAGTGTTGAGTGGAGTGGTGCGGTGTGCAGAAATGGTGGATGCCATGAAGAAGGTGGCGAAGCTGGACGTTGAATTGAGTGTGGAAGAGAGGAACCTGTTCTCTGTTGGGTACAAGAATGTGGTGGGGTCACGGAGAGCTTCATGGAGGATCTTGTCATCGATAGAGCAGAAAGAGGAGTCAAAAGGGAATGAGTTGCATGTTAAGCGTATCAGGGATTACAGGAACAAGGTGGAGTTGGAGCTGTCCAACATTTGCAGTGACATTATGATAGTTTTAGATGAGCATCTTATTCCATCCACTAATATTGCGGAGTCCACGGTGTTTTATTATAAGATGTATGCTTTGTTGTTTTCTTCTTTGTGGGGGTTTGAAGTGTTTTTGTGTGTGATGTGCATGCTTTTTTGGCTTTTTAAGCCTTTTTTTTTTTTTTGAGTTTTGACTTGGATGCAGGAAAGGAGACTATTACCGGTATTTGGCAGAATTCAAGGCTGGTAATGAAAAGAAAGAGGTGGCAGATCAGTCACTTAAAGCATATGAGGTATTTGCTGGAGGTAACAAGGATTACCTCTGTATAATTAAGTTTGTCTTATATTATGTATATGCCAGACTTTCTGCTTTCAATGTTAGCAGAAAGTGTAGATAATATTTATTAGTTGAAGGACAGCACCTGCTAATAATAATAATAATTTAACAGGATAATTGTCATCCTTCAATAACTATGTGTTGGTAGGTTAGGTAGAGAAGCTTTCACTTTTCATCCAAATTCTGGCCCATTTTGGATGCTGCTACATAGGAATAACATTTTCACTGTGACTTTCATTAGGGCCTTAGAAGTTTATCTAAACATTGTATTTTTTTTATAGGATTAGGTCTTATGTTAATAAACTGTCTTGTGAGTTAGTCCTTTTCTGTACATTACTGCATTAGAAGTTATGTTGAACCTTTTATTAGTGTATGATTCTTGCCTCCGTAGGGGAACTTAATCAGGTTTTATACTATTTTTTTGGCCAGTGATTTATATCTATTTTATATGTTCAACAGAACACAAATTGGATGAATTCCAAGGCTTCTGTGAGAATGTGAAATTTTCAATTTTCTTTATGCTTTATGAGGACACTGTAACTGCACAAATACTTCTATGCTCCATGAAGTGCAATATTCTTCATTAGATGCTTACGTTCTGTAATATGAAAACTTAGATGGTCAGCTGACATCTAGTGTCTTGGAATAGGAATAAGCATAAGCATAATGCACAAAGTGTTGGAATACAAGTGTGAGGTGAAGTCTCACATCAAGTAGAAGTGAAAAAGTTGAGCACTATATAAGTGAGAAGAAGACCCATCAGAGGATTTCTGGATGGCAGAGTAGTAATATATATAGGATAATTTGGGATATGGAGTTAGTATACATTATTATTGGTGCACTTCCAAATTCTTAGATAGTCGCATAGTTTCACGTTCACTCATATATTTAGTTTTTAGTGCACACTTAAAATATATGTTCATTATTTGGGGACTGGAAGTTAAAAGTTCTAAACTGTTATAGGGTCCATGTTGTTAAATCTGTATTAATTGGAAAATGTTGTAGCTTATTGTGTTAGGAAAAAGCTTTTCTAAGAGTGAGTATGTCTGTAATGTGCACAAGGGAGTATTCATCCTTAAATTTCTGTGACAAGGCCTTTTCCTCTGCAGTATGCTGAGTATTATGATCTCAATTTCATGGCAAATGGCAACATGATCAGAGGGATACCATTAGATGGCCCAATTCTGCATTGTTGCCTTTTGTTTTTCTGAATTTAAGGAATTGCCTTTCTTGCTTTTAAAGTACGGAGACGGCTGTTCCTTATGAGTTATGACCAATAATATGTCATTGGAGTTTGCACCATGTTTTCATGTTATGTTGCTCTCCTACTGTTTATTTTGTTATTCCTCAATATTGTGGTATTTTAAGTTATTTGTGCTATAGAGAAAACCTCAAATTTCCAGCTTAGATTAAAACTGTTATGATTATTTACAGACAGCTTCTACCACTGCTGAGAGTGAACTACAACCTACACATCCTATTCGTTTGGGTCTGGCTCTAAATTTCTCTGTGTTTTATTATGAGATAATGAATTCACCTGAAAGGTATGTGGAAATATTTGTGCTAATGAGAGAAAGGGTTGGGATAGATCCTTACTTCGTGTAACTTATTTTCAGGGCCTGCCATCTTGCAAAGCAAGCCTTTGATGATGCTGTCTCAGACCTGGATACCCTGAATGAGGATTCTTACAAGGACAGTACCTTGATTATGCAGCTGTTGAGGGATAACCTTACTTTATGGACTTCTGATATCCCCGAAGAGGGTGGTAAGATATAGAGATCACATAATACAATTTCTATTTAAGATTCATAGAATCTTTAGATTCCAATAATAGCTGATGTATCTGACTTGTATGCCTATTCCTCTTCACATCTGGAAATCTTTCCTTCAGTTTTCATCATCTCTTTTCCCAAGATTCAGTTTGATCCTCATGTGTATATGATATTTGTTGGAGCAAAATAGAGTGAAGCTGCCCAAACCAAATATCTTAGTTTTTAGTTGAGGTTCCAATTGGATCCACTTCTCTAAAGTGAACAACTCATCTTAGAGGGTAAAGTAATCTCAGTTGTTGATTAAAAAAATCAATGGTTGATATTACATGCACATTCATAATAAATCGTGAATGTGTTTGGAATATCAACTGTTGATTTTCTTATCAACAACTGGGTTACTTACTTTATCTTTGCTTACTTTCAAGAAGCTAAATCCAGTTCCAATGTTAACTCTTTGTTGGGGATTGTAGCTCAAACTTTTATGAGTTTGGTTTTAGTTAACACACAGATCACACATATATATGTCCATACTCTTTGGTTTAACTGATTAAGGATCTAATTTTCCATTTCAGAGGACCAAAAAATGGAAAGCACAACCAGGGGAGAAGATGAGTTAGGCCGCTAGCCCATCGTTTTGTCGTATATCTAAGATTTGATGCATTAATTTTTCTCACAAGTATATTTGCCCCATTGTGGTGAAACCTCTATTTGAATGGTGCACTGCACCTCGTCAACTTCGACTCATTGTTATTTTTGAGTGATGGCCTATTTGAATCATCTTCATTTTTATGTTATTGTTGAGTAGTTTTATTCATGTGTTTGTGACAAAAACAACATTGGCTTGCAATGCATAATTTCACTGTTTGTATCCTGTTATGGTTAAGATCAGTTTGTGGGTTAGCATTTCAAGAACTGATCATATATGAGCCAACTCTAATATTGCAATATTTAGACTTTTGTTAAGTCTCATTTTGTTAAGACAGTAAAATTAGGTTAATCCTCTACTACTATAGTCTACTACTAATAATAAAAAGAATAATATAAGAAATTTTAAGTATAAAATCATTTTAAAAAATCATTTTTTACTTTCATTTTCCTGGAATTTATCTATACAATTTATTAAGCAAAAGCCATTATAAGGAAAGTCTATGACATGTGTCGATTTCTCATTAAAAATATATCCCTTCTACAATTTAATAAAAATTATCAATTTCGAAGTATATTTAATATACGCGCCTTGGAAATTTATCTGATTATTATTATTATTTTGCTATTGTGCTTATCTCTTTTTTTATTAACTTTTCACATATTCATTTATTATTTTGAATTTCAATGTGATATTTAGTTTATTTATTCTTTTGTAGATAGTGCCTACTAAGTGTTGATCACTAATGGTCCCCACTCATCCATATTCTCAATTACAAAAACTATTGTAAAATTTTGTTTCCCTAATTCTATAACCACATGTTCTTCCTTCCCTAAGACATTTGATCAATGATCATGCTATTTATCTTCAAAATGGTCTATTATTGCAGTAAAAATTACGACTTTAAGCTAGTTTATAAGGAACTAGTTCTCATTGTAAAAGTACACCATCAGAATGGTCCATTATAATATTCCACCAGAAAGGCTCACCCTGTAAATCACCTTAGAAGATATACCTGATGCTGTATGAAAATTCCCAGTTTCCGTGTTACATTGCTGGTTTCCCCATACCTTCCTTTTTCTCTGAATTTTCCTAAAGGGTGGGGGATTTGCATAATTGGCACGCGACCCATTCAAGAAGATCTTCATCTCTCGTTGTCCACACAATTTGTCTGACCAACCTTTGAACTGGAATGAACAAATTATCATACGTAAATTTATTTTGGCTAAACTAGACCAAATATATTAAGTATATACACACATTCTTAATTTTCAAAGCACAAAAAAATTGCTAATGAGACAATTGAAGCTGTGGTTTACCCTTCACCTGGAAACTTATATGCGTGGTAAACACGTCAAGGTCCACCTTCAACAACCCAGAAGAGTCAAGAGTAAATTGGTCCTGTTCAGTACTACATAAAGTGAACATTAATTCCCATCCTTAGATAAGCATCTTAAGATCATCTCATACAAGGGTCCAAACAAAAGTGAGTTTTAGTGCCATTTTAGATTCATGTTGGATCATCTTTGATCACGTTGAAATACCAGTTAACATGATTTTAAGTAAATATTCACAAGTTTAATTTCACTTAGAGGAATTGATTCTGGTCCGAAATTGATCTTGAGTTGAAGCATTGAAGAATTTGCCTATCCTTTGTGTCATTCCGTTTTCCATTGACCAAAACCATGTCAAATAGCAAGTCACTTTTATCTGCTGTGGCCTCTCTTGCAGCCTCAGCTATGCTGATCCGAAGCATTACCAATGAATTCATTGAAGAATTTCAAGGGATGTCCAAAAACCAAGTGTTTGAAGCTGCAGAGGCGTATTTGGGCACCAAAGCCACTCTCTCATCTCAAAGAGTTAAAACAAGCAAATTTGAGAATGACCAAAGGCTATCATTGAGGCAGGGATGGAACCAGGAATATTTTTTAGGGGGGCCAATATTTAACTCATAAAAAAAGTTAATAATGACTAGTTTTTATTATTAATAATTTTCCAAAATCAGTTCAATAAAAAATAAATATCATATATCTTATGAAAGTAAATATAATAATACATCAGAATAATTGACTTCTTTTTTCTTAAATTGTTCTTCATCAAGTTTATAAGCCTGTGATGAAATATTTAAAGTGTGTGGCATAAGAATAAGATGAAATAGATCGAAATCAATCCTTTTTTTTCTAAAGAATAAAGACATATTTTTGTTCTTTCTATTAATATAAGAAAAATAATGTAATACATATTTAAAAGAAGAAAAAGACTCATTACAAATACCAACTAGAAAAAAAAAGCATGTTAATTAACTTGATTTGTTTTTGGCCTCCTAATGTCTTTGAAGATAGAAAAAAAAAAACCAATATTCATGACTTGAGATTGAAGGAAAAAAAAAAAAAGAATACCATATATGATACACTAAGATGGCTTCCTATTTATGTGAAAACATTTTTAGTAGATGAAATTTGTTATACATTTTATGCATTTTGAGTTTTGATTAAATATGAAATATATAAAAATATAAATACTATGGACAACTTTTCTATACATATACAACTAAAATCTAGAAGAGAATTGCAATTAATAAAACGGGGCTGAGGGTGCTAGATAAAAAATTTAGAAGAAAGTATATTATATTAATATGTTAGTAACAGGGGGCGGGGGTAGATAAAACTTTAGAAGAAATAAAATATACTAAATTAATATATTAGTGTATATGCTCATGACATTTCATGAATCTAGGGGGGTGACTGTCCCTGTTTAAATATGAGTAGTTTCGTCCCTGCATTAAGGTATAAAAGACTTATGACATGATAACAAATATTCTTAGAATTTCTATTTAGGTTCAATTCAACCCAAAGAGATAGTTTAGGTTGTCGCTGATTATATACATTATTTTTTATTATATTGTGAGATTTCCAACAAATCTGAGTATAGATAGTAATATAACATGATAACAAATATGAACATTAATGTGTGCGTCTATCTCTATCCATGTTAACAATATCCACATGCTTGCAACTCCATATTATTTTATTTATGTCAAATTTACATTAAAAATAAGCAAGGTAATTAGTTGCCATGACTTTGTGAAAAATGACATTATTTATCATTTTTCAGCAGGTGACACTTTCAGGACTTTTGAATGTCATAGATGGTCTTTGGTCATGCTGTGGTGAGGAACGCATTATTATGTTCAACCACCCATCACAAAGAAAGGTTGGATCCTGGTCGAATGGACATGCACATTCACTTGTCATATTGCAATTTTTCTGCTTTTGAGCAATTGGCCTTCAATTACCTTGGCATTTCTCAGCACAAACTCTTTGAACAGATTGAAGGTCTTCTGAGAGAAGTCAAAGTGATTGGAGAAGGCATACAAGACATTAATTTCTCCACAGCAAGAAAATGTGCCGTAAATTGATTGGAGTTACAGGAATATATTCATGAATTAGGTAGAGATAATTTATGATATGATAAAGTGTTGAAATGATTGAACATCACTAACCTATCATAGTGCATTTGTTTTAGGAAAATTTATGATTTGACCCTATGGTGCCCGCAAAATGAAATGACCTACGGCTCAGCTATTAACGAGGAATTAATCTTCTGGAGAACCCAATTTCAATTAAATTGGACGCTTATCTAGAAATAATATTGGACAACTTTGTTAACTCTGATGTTGAAAGCTTTCATACATAGCTTGAAGGATATCTAAGATAAGCGCAAATCTATATGCATGTGTTTTGTAGACGTTTAGAGTCCAAAAACACATAAAATATGCACAACTAACAAACGTTAATGCTTAACAAATTTAATCCTCTTTATTATCATCAAAATATTCTTAGAAGTCAAATGCTTCACATGTCTTTGATTCCAACACACATCGATCTCTCTCAAGCATACGGCCAAGGGGAAAAATAATTGAGAATCAATGGAAATTGAAAGTAATAGAAAATAAGGATCTAATAGATACTCAATGAGAGAAGTGAGGAAATCCCATTCATTTGTAGAACTTGGTTTTTATATATTTTTAATGAAAAATAAAGAATTAACAAAAATGTAAAAAGGGAGATACTTAATTTTAAAGTGAAATAGTATGAAAATATGAAGTTAATAATAATATATTACTAAGCATGTGGATCAGTTAATTAAGTTCTAAGCATGCAACTACTTAAATTCAAAAGAAAAAGATTTATTATCCAAAGTAGTTCTCATCAGCTCGTATAAGATTGTTTTTGTGAAAAATGCATGTAGTTTAAAAAATAATTTATAATAATATTTTTCTATTTTTAATATAATTAAATGATACTCCAAAATATTTTAATCAAAGCCCTTGCTTTGGTTTTCTGTTCATAAAGCCGACCTTTGCACTGAGGGAACTAATAAATCTGGAATTTCCCGAAGTCAAAAAGTCATCATACGCGGTAGGCAAGGAAAAAGGAACGAGGTTTCCTAAAAATGTCTTGGTAAGATGTCACCAACCCAACAAAGGTGAATATAGGTCATGCTCTATTGCTATAAAGTGTAATTATAAATACTAAGCTAATCTAAGTAGATATAAGATACTCATTATTCTCAGGCACCCTCCAATCAAGATACACTTGTGAAACAATTTGCCTATATTCTTGTGCCATCCCATCTTCCATTTAATCAAAAAAACCATGTCAAATAGCACTACACTTATATCTGCAGTGGCATCTCTTGCAGCCTCAGCTATGCTAATCCGAAGCATTACCAACGATTTCATTCCTCTTGAAATCCTAGACTTCTTTTACTCCAAAATTTATTATCTTTCTCGTCAATTTTCCTCCCAACTTACCATTATCATTGAAGAATTTCAAGGGGTGTCTAGAAATCAAGTGTATGAGGCTGCAGAAGTCTATCTAGGCACTAAAGCCACTCTCTCAGCTCTAAGAGTTAAAGCAAGCAAATCCGAGGATGACAAAAAGCTTGCATTCAGTGTAGATAGAGATGAAGACATTAGTGATGATTATGAAGGAGTTCAGGTGAAGTGGAAACTTAGCTGTGAGATTCTTGAGCCTTATGGCAGTAGACATTCTAATGATAGGAATGCCAATTTTAAGTCAGAAGTGAGATCCTATGAGCTAAGCTTTCACAAGAAACACAAGGAGAAGATATTCAATTCATATTTGCCATATGTGTTGGAGAGAGCCAAGGATATCAAGCAGGAGAACATGGAAGTGAAGCTCCACACAATTGAATATGATTGCTATTGGAATGGAAATAGTGTCAAATTTAGCCACCCCATGACTTTCAAAACTCTGGCAATTGATGCAGAGCTCAAGAGGGAAGTGGTGAGTGATTTGGACAAGTTTGTGAAAGGGAAAGAGTTCTATAAAAGAACTGGGAAAGCTTGGAAACGTGGTTACCTCTTGTATGGCCCTCCAGGCACTGGCAAGTCTAGTCTTATTGCAGCCATGGCCAATTATCTCAACTATGATATCTATGATTTGGATCTCACCATTGTCACTAATAACAATGACTTAAAGAATTTGCTCCTAGGCATGTCCAACCGTTCCATACTTGTGTTTGAGGACATTGACTGCTCCATAAAGCTGCAGAACCGAGAAGAAGAAGAAGAAGAAGAACAAAAGAAAGGAGATAATAATAAAGAGAGTAAGGTATGTATTATTTCTATTTAAATATATCATCCATCTTAGAAGTTCAGTCTCAATTTTCATGCCAAACAGACAAGGGATACACTAAAGTAGAAAATATTTAGCAGATCTGACATATTTCAATGTATGCATCTTATCCATGTTTGTCCATATTAACAATGACTCTAAGGTTGTCACTTGGTATTCGACGTATGCCTGTCAAAACAGGCGATGCCTACTAGAACAGACAATTCACAGAGTTGGGCTGTAGATTCAAATACCATGTTAGATTTCGTCTTAAATCAATTGATATTAAGTAAGATATCCAGCAGATATAGAAGTTGCATGTCAAGAACTGTGGCAAGCACGACTTTCAACAAAACTAATTTTTTTTCTTTTTACATATTTCTTGTGTTTGTTTTATAATTTTTCAACAGGTGACACTTTCAGGGCTCTTGAATGTAATAGATGGCCTTTGGTCATGCTGTGGAGAGGAACGGATTATTATTTTCACAACCAATCACAAAGAAAGGCTGGATCCTGCTCTGCTGAGGCCAGGGAGGATGGACATGCACATCCACTTGTCATACTGCACCTTTTCTGCTTTCAAACAATTGGTCCTCAACTACCTTGGCATTTCACAACACAAACTCTTTGAACAAATTGAGGGGCTTCTAGGAGAAGTGAATGTGACACCTGCAGAAGTTGCGGGAGAGCTAACAAAGAGCTCTGATACTAGAGATCCCCTCCAAGACCTCGTCAATTTCCTCCACAGCAAGAAAATGGTGGAGAGCGACACTATAATTGACCAATGTTAGAATTGAGACTTTTCTTGTTATTTTGGTATTAAAATATGTTGTTGTTATGTTTCTGATATAAGTTAGTATTAGTCAACATGTAGTAGGTGAAATTGAATGAAAGACCTTGTTTTAAGGGAGTGATTAAGCTAAGTCAGTATGGGGTGTGTTGTGTTGCTTGTAACTTAGTATTTTCACCAACTACTAGTCACTTATGTATGCTGGAAAAACCAGAACAAAAATACAATTCTATCTTCCACCATTTTCTGTTGGTGGTGATCTTTCTCTTATTCTTTCTTCTCCCACTTCACTCATTCAGAGAGAGAAAGATAATCTGAAAAACACTTTAAGTGTGTGAGAGAAAACCAGCAAGAAAACCTCTCTCAAAAAACCTTCAACCAATGGCTTCCAGCAATGGTTCCCTACCTCCACCTCCAGTGTTTGCAGGATAACATTATGATTTGTGGGCTGCCAAGATGAGAACTTATTTGAGAGCTCAAAGTATGTGGGAAACAGTGGAATCCATCTCCTTTACCCGACAACCCAACAGTAAATCAAGTAAGATTTCACATTGAAGAAGTGGCTAAGGAGGGCAGAGCACTTGCCATCATACAAGCGGCACTACATGATGATGTTTTTATAAAGATTGTGAATCTTGAGACTGCAAAAGAGGCTGGGGACAAACTCAAGGCAGCGTTCCAAGGCAGTGAAAGAACAAAGAGGATGAAGGTGTTAAATCTAAGAAGAGAGTTTGAAGCAATTAAAATGAAAGAAGCTGAAACAGTGAAGGATTTTGCTGATAGGCTATCTAAAGTGGTTACAAATATCAGATTGTTAGGTGAAGAACTTAGTGATCAGCGGGTTGTGGAGAAAATCTTCTTGTGTCTTCCGGAGAGGTTTGAGTAAAAAATCTCCTCTCTTGAAGAAAACAAGAATTTCTCTCAAATAACAGTTGCAGAGCTTGTGAATGCTTTGCAAGCCACTGAACATAGAAGGTCCTTGCGGATGCAAGAAAATGTTGAAGGTGCTTGTGTGGCTAACACAAAAGGCAAAGCTCAGGGCAGCATCAGCTATGAGAAAAAGTCATTTGGTGGGAAGAAAGGAAGAAGGAAGAAGAAAGCAACAAAGAAGGAGGTTGGAAAGACAAGTATCCACCTTGTCCTCACTGTAAGAAGAAGAATCATACACTGTACCAGGAGTCAAATTTAGAGCTTGTAACCAGCTTGGTCATGTGGAGAAATGTGCAAAAACAAAGCAAAGCAACAAGGACAACATGCCCAAGTTATTGAACATGAAAAAAAAAAAAGAAAAAAAAAGAAAGAGCAGCAGTTATTTCTTACTTCTTGTTATTCAACAAGCAGCTGCAAAGAGGCATGGCTCGTATATAGTGGATGCACAAATCACATGACTCATAATGCAAGTATTTTCAAGGAGTTGAATCAGTCCTACTTCTCGAAAGTCACCATTGGCAATGATGTGAAAGTCTAAAGAATTGTTGCTGAGAGACTCCCTCAGGTACTAAAATATATTTCAGATGTTTTATATGTGCCTGAGATAAATCAAAGCCTTTTGAGTGTTGGACAAATGCTTGAAAAAAACTATACCTTAAATTTTGAAGACATGAGATGCACCATATTTGATCCGTTAGGGAGTGAGCTAATGTTTGTCAAAATGAGAGATAAAAGTTTTCCAATAGAGTGGAAAGAAACAGCTATGCATGTTTTTCCGGGTACTGTAAATGATTTTGTTTATATATGAGGTCAAATGATGTCAATTAACTTTCTTAATTAATGTGAAATTAGTCATTTTTGTTTATACATTAGACCAATTGTCTAGTACGGGAATATTAGATGTCTGATGACTAATTGGAGGATCATTGTCAGAAGCAGCAAACAAGTTTTTCTAGGAAAAGACAAAACAAAGGCATTGATAGAGAAGTTAAAAATGCAACGTGAGATGGTGAAATGGCTTATGCTCAACAATTGAGGAGAACCCTTTGAAGTAAACAATCTAAACCAAAGACACTTCAACTGATGAAACAAGATAATTCCCTCCATGTGAAAAAATAGGCATCTCGGTCAATAAAAGGCTCCAAAGCAAATAAAACAGCTTTCTCATATCCGAAATAAGCAATCCAGTAGCTTAGAAAGTTTTATTACTCATTTCAGGAACCCTTTATGTCTCACCTTCAATGTTCTCACAATATATTGTATTAATCTACATACTATTGTTATTTTGATATTTATAATTTGAATGATTATGCAATGAAAAAATAAGTCAAACTAGGATACAACCATGTTCAATGCAAAAGCACAAAACTTGACATTCATACAATGCAGATAACCTGAACTTGAATAACATTGGGTATCACAAACATGAAACATCGTGAACTCATGAGTTACAATTCAAGAAATGACACTTATGAGCCGATCAACATACCATAAATTCTTAGACCTCTAACCATAAAATGAGTGAGAAATGCCAAGAACATGGTTGAAATTTATTGGACAAAATTTTTGTAAATCTCACATTATATTTAATGATTTTTTTTCTTTTGATTTAGTAACTTTTAATAAATTTAATTTTAACCAATTCAAATAGTGTGTTATTAAAGTATGTACTTTTAATTATAGATTTAACTAAATTATAGAAAATCAAATTCGATTCAAATGTTTACTTTAACATTTTACATTATATTTAAAATTTTGATATTTTAAAAGTTTGTAGACAAAAATTTATTTATTTACTATTTTTACGCATTAATACATCCTAAATTGATTAATATGAAACAATATAAGAAAACACAAATAAAATAAAGCACACAATTTTTTAATAAATCATTTAATATTTTTTATTATCTTTTTACTTAACTAAATTATTGGTTGTTTTTCTTTTATGTGACCAAATTTAAATTTAAATTTTCCTTTTATACATTAATATCAATATAAAATATGTATATTTATTAATATAAAATATAATTTATTCTTATTATAAGTTTAATATAAATGTGCTTTTTTATTGCTTATCATAAAGTGACTTAACTAATTTATTGAATGTGTTATTTTATCCAACATTGAAAGTATGTATGAATAAAATTAATATCTAAAATCAATTTTTAAGGTAATTCATTGTTCCTTTTTTTCAGTTATGTAAATTATTATTGATTTTTGTTTGTCTATATAAATTTAAGTTTCTTTTATACGATGACATTTTCCTGTAAATTTACTAATATAAAATTAATGAAGAATGGCATTTTTCTTTGGCAAAATCAAGTAGACAAATTTACGTTTAACTAACAGAATTGAATAACTTAATTGAAACCACGTTAAAATCTTAATTATTTGGATTAAATTAATATTTAATTTACTATTATAATAATAAAATATATATTGTTCTTGCTTACTATCTACTTTTCACATAATTAATTAATTCAATATTTTGTTATCTAACATAGTATAGACTATGAGTAAAAACAATGTCTGACATCCTTTTTAGGAAAATCATATTCATTTCTTATTTATTACCATTTTACTTATGTAAATCATATATGACCTTCTGTAGGATTGGAGGGGTAGGACAAGTTGTCTCTTGACCGATTGTCGAATCGCCGGCAATATAATAAGATTACCTTAAAAACAAAAAAATAATAATTTATTTTGTTTCACCCTTTTTCGCGGCAATATAAATATATAGAAATTCTTGTTGGTATGATTTGTGGTTGTATCACAAGTTATGTGATATTTAGTCTTAATTTTATTTTTTTTCAGCAAGCAAAAATTATATAAACAACGGCGAGAGATAATGGATTTTCATTGAGCTTTCTTTCTTTTTGTGTTAGTGAGAGAAAGTTCTCTCTCTTTGACTCACAACCCTATTGCGTGCTTTGCAATCGACCCCGCTTATGGCCAACAGTAACCTCCCTCGAAGAATCATCAAGGTTCGTATCCATTTCCTCGTTAAGATCCCAATTTCAATTTCATTGATCGATGCCAAAAACCAAAGGAACTCGAAATCCGCTCGTGCTGCCTTGCTTTGTTGATTTTTTTAGTATCGCGTGACCCAAGAGCTTGACTGAACAAATTACTGCTATTTCCGTTTAAGGTCGATTCCAAAACGGTTTCTTTTTCACTTTACATTCTTTAATTTCAGTGATGCTGAATCGGGGGTTTCGAATCCCTCTATTTTTTGGTTTTGATCTTTCTTGGCGTCGAATTGTAGTTCTGGAATTTCCTTCGTTCTGTGTTTGAATTTGATAGTTATGAATATTTTGGTGACTCTGCTATGTTTGATCTTAACAGGAAACGCAGCGTTTGCTCAGTGAGCCAGGTAAGTTGAAATTTCCAACAATTGTTTAGTGCTTTAGAAGCTCAAGCTAAGTTAAATGGGTAGTGTTTTTCGTGCCTCCTTTTTTTTTTGTTAAATTTGTAAGATACCTTGAGTGTTGCCTTGGGGATTTATTCGGGAATTCCATCCTCGTTGTGTTTTGTTGTACTGAGTTAATTGTTTGTGTCTTGTGTGATGATCTGATGACGCAGCGCCTGGAATTAGTGCGTCCCCTTCGGAGGACAATATGCGGTATTTCAATG
Organism: Glycine max; assembly: GCF_000004515.6. Lineage (NCBI taxonomy): Eukaryota > Viridiplantae > Streptophyta > Magnoliopsida > Fabales > Fabaceae > Glycine > Glycine max. The sequence continues at coordinate 40,349,211 of NC_038248.2, read as the reverse complement.
TGATGATCCTTGGCCCGACTCAGTCGCCATATGAAGGTAGTAACAAACTTAACTGTTTGGTTTTGTATCTTGAAATGCTTGATGATTTGTTGCATCCACGAGAAATGAGGAATTAATTTTGACGTTTTCTCCAAACAATTATGCGTTACAATTGGACAATTGAATGTATTTTGCGAACCTTTCTGAAAGGATAACTGTCATTATTTTACCACGAAAATCCCATATTTACCTGTCGTGATATACTAGCAATCTTACACTACATACATATGGCTTGGCTATATAAAAAGTTGGCCTATTAGTTACTTCTTTGCAGAAGTCTTTCATGACTTCTCGTGTCAGCTGGGTGATATTTGAAACTCCTGTTTGTAGTCCTGGCCCTCCTTACTTGTGGGTGTGATGATATCCTATGGGCTAGTTTGATGATACTATTTTTATTGCTCCTATATCAGAATCAAGTGTCTCATGTCTTTGCTAATATGTGACTTTCTTATTTGTATTACTAGGGGGAGTTTTCAAGTTGGAATTATTTTTGCCAGAAGAATATCCAATGGCTGCTCCAAAGGTACTTTAATGATGATAATACACCTATAACTGAAACTGATTGATTTCGTCTGTGCATTTTTTTAAGAAAATAATTCTCCAATTATTCCTAATTCAATCATGCATTGCTTCTTTCAGGTTAGGTTTCTGACAAAAATATATCATCCGAACATTGATAAGGTACACTTTGCTCCCCTTATATTTTCATTTTTTCTTCTATAATGATTTATCTTACATGAAGTTTATTGCAGCTTGGCAGGATATGTCTTGACATTCTGAAAGATAAGTGGAGTCCTGCCCTTGGGATTCGCACTGTACTTTTGAGGTATATTTGTCTTTCATCTTTTACTCTAGTGGATGTATATTTAAAGAGACCTATTCATTTCCTAAAGAAATGTAGTAAACATCAATCAGCTTTCCAGTATCAACCCGTGCATGGCTTCTATAAGATGTAATAGTTTTTAAATTTAATTTTTATGCATCTTAATCACTTTGCTGGAATATTTTGTTAGCAAGGTTGGAGAAAAGGATGTTGTTCAAGTGGTCACAAATAGTGAAAGTAATTATGTTTTACCGAGAATAAACATGAAAATTATTTGTGGACGCTGACTCAGTCTGTATATGCTAGTCTATCTGGATCTTAATTTTGATTACTAGAGTTACCTGCCCCCTGGTGTGGCCACAACGCTGTATTGTAAATCAGTGAAAAATATTAACCTGCTCTTGACTGTGAAGATTATTGTTATAATGGGATTTTTTTGTGGATCCTTTTCCAGTATTCAAGCTCTTCTAAGTGCACCTAACCCAGATGATCCACTTTCTGAGAACATTGCCAAGCATTGGAAATCTAATGAGGCCGAGGCTGTTGAAACAGGTATGTCTTTTTTGCTTGTATGATAATATAAAATGTTAGTTGTTATTTATTAATGATGGCATCAAACATGTCATATGCACACTCTTGTGAAAATGGTGTTGAAATCCTGCAGCCAAGGAATGGACCCGGTTATATGCTAGTGGCGCTTGATGCTTTGGGGGAAACTTTTGGCTTCAAATATCTATAGTGGACGTGTATGCTGTATAACTGTCAAATTGAAATGGAAATTTGGAGGAATTGTCTAAACTATTTTGGAGTAAATATTCCCCGTAGCTTCCGGGTACCTGTTAATTACTTTCTTTCTCCTGGAAGCCTGATCTTGGAACTTGTATGAAAAACATGTGATCTTTTCTGTGACAAATTTAAACATGCTTCATCTCCCAACTCCTGAGTAATTTGGGATCCTCAAACTTAATAGTAAAAAATTTCGAATAAGCTTCTGTTGGTTTGTGTCCTTTTCCATGAATCCATAGATATGTTTGGTTGTGTAAAATCAAGAGCATAATGCAGGCATTTGTCCAACCAGGAATAGATCTTCTCATGAAAATAGAAAATACATTAGTTTTAGGTTTAATTAGTGTTAGGTATGTCGGGGTCTCTCTTTGTCACTGCAAAGTTTTGATATATCCTAGGGTTTGGTAAATAAAGGTTAGGGTTGGTAGACTTGAGCATATGGACCCAAATGTCTTTTTATGTATTCACCTTTTTTATTTATATATGTTTGGACTCTATTTTGAGTCTGGCGTAGCATCTCCTTTTTTAATTATGTGACATAAGAAACTAATTAATAATAGTAATAAAAAAATTAATCTATAACTATTAATAAAGGAAATTATTCTCTTTTGGTGTTTATATTTCTTATTTTTAAATTACTTTTTAATAAATATAATTATTTTTATTTCTTTCATGAACTTTTAAGATATAATTACTGTCATTTCATCTAAAAAAATTATTATTATTTTATTTAATTACTTTTTTTATAAAAAAAAAACTAAAGATAGAGGCAGGAAGGATCTCTTTTTCAACTAGTAAAATATAAAGTAAATACTAGTAATAAAAATGTTGTAGATTTAGCACCTAAACAAATACAAATCTTTTTGGATTAGGGGCCTGATTATAAATATACAGAAAAAAAAAATTAGGATCTTTCCTCCATAAAACCTTATTCTAAGTGATACAACTTTCACTTAGGAAGTTTTCAGAAATTTATTTGGTCCCTTGCAGTAATTATTCTTTCATCAAAATATTTTTAAATGCCTTATAATTTTTAGTCAACGTGACAAATTTAACTAGATGAAATTGCTTTTATCATGTGAGGATTGGAAAGATGGTTAGTCATAAAATTAATAAGATAAAATTTTCACTTATTTTAATTGTTTTAAGACTACTTTTAGAAAAATAGTATAAATTTGATTATTTTTTTTAAAGAAATTTGATGTTCAGTTTTTTTTTTTTTTAAATATGAATTGGTTAAAAGGGTTTCCAAGAAACGTAGGTAGATTCTTATTTAGTGTGGGTCTGGTTAATTAGCGGCCTTACCATTCATTGAAACTTGGTTTAGAAATAAAAAGAAGTCATAGGATTTAAAATCTCAATTAAATGAAAAATACTTTAGATGATAACATTAAAAGATAAAATTAGTTGATTTTTTTTTATTTGAGATCAAGAAAAAATAATTTTTTTCTTATATTTAAAATTGGAGTAATCTGAGTTAAAAAAAAAAAACTTATTTATGCCTTAAAAAACACTCATTTATAGTTCTGGTCCAATTATAGAAAAAAAAAGAAAAGGATTTTATAGGATCTGTTACGTATCAAATTAATATACTGATTCAAGTCTTCTAAACCCTTTGATTACCAATCGTTGGTTCAGTTACATGTTATTTTCTTCAAAATTGTATTTGAATCGTTTGCTTGTCTTTTTTGGATTAGTGTTTAACAAGCATGGTTTTACGTCTCGTACTAGTAAGGTAAGGTGCTTCCACTACGGAACTGTGGTGTAGCTTGCGCTAGCTGTATCTCTATGTATGCATCAGCAAATAATAACATTATAGAATTTTTTTTACATAGAAGACCGTGAAATAGAACTTCATGGGCAAATGTCAGCTTAAGTAATCAATCATTGTAGTAGGTTTTGGCATTAAGCAAATTCGTTCCTCTCACTTGTTCAGCCAATAGTATTATTAAAACATTAAAAAAAGGTTAAGCTAACGTTAATTCAAAGCCATTATTGATCCTCAATTATTCATTGCGTGATGAACGAGTAGTCTTAACATAGATATAATTTGATGATGATTAATTCAGATTGATCACTTTGTTACTTAGAGATAACTTAATTAGTTTAGTTAATTATTTTTATAATCAATTATATAAACTATAATAACCAATTCTTTTGTAAACCAATTCTCATTCTATGCTAATTTCAGTTTTTTTCTATTTTCTTTCTCCTTTAACCTTCCTCTCTAAGTTTTCTTGCATCCATGGCACACATGGATTATGGATTCTGATAAGTAGAGTACTACAAAGTACTCTAATTTACCTCCTAAATTACTCCTGAGAGGTAAGAAAACAGTTGTGCTGCAATTTTATTTTTATAGATGGGATTTAATTTGGAAATAATTATGTTTCATCATTTTTGCAGCGTTCGAACAAGAACAGAGGACAAGTGCATAGAATGGACGTGATGTCTCTAAGGGTTTTGGGCTCGAGCAGTCCCTCTCTTGAAAAATGAAATTTTTTATGTATATACGTATTTTTAAGTTAATTAGTATAAAATTATATAAAATTAGTTGTTTGTTATTTATTGTAATGATTAAAGTGTAAAATTATATAAAATTAATTATATGTTCGTTGTTATTATGATAACAATTAAAATTATCATTATTTAATATAAAAATTAGTTATTATTTATTAAAAATAATTAGAGTGAGTCGACAGGGACAACCCCCAACAGCAACACCCTTGTCTCCGCGTTTCCCTGTTTCAGCTTAACAACGCTCTGAATTATGTTGTCGTTTGCTACTGTAGCCTCCACGAACCCCCTTTCTCTCTTTTTCTCTATTATAAAATATAGGTTTAATAGACAAATTACTCCTTCAAAGTGTCTGACAATTTCAAATTAGTCACTAAATGTTACTAATAAACTAGAAAAGAAAAATCTTACTATAAACAATGAGTCAAATTATTCAAAGATTAATTATCGATGAATATTTTTTACAGTAACAATTAACAAAAACAATTTTTATCTCTCACATCCGTCTTTCATGTTATCATCAAAATACAATTTAGTCCATATATATATATATATAAAAGGGAATGAGTAAATTATATTTAATGATAACATACAACAACTTATCTAAATCGAAAAGTATATGCTAAAAATGGAAGCTACTTTCAAGGTCTTTTTGATTTATTTAAATCCATAAACAAACTTGAAAGCATCATATACTTTCAGAAACAAATTGACCATTTAAGCTTGTAATAATAATAATAATGTTAGGCGCTAGATATTAGGCAGACATAGGGTAGTCCTTTTCTGTTGGCTTTGTGCCTTTTATTATTTCCCATTTACAGCGCACGTGTGGCCCACGTGAATGCCGGTGGTTTTGACAGCTGGACACACCGACACACGCTTGAGGTTAAACAAGATTCCACAACATTGGCATTGGAACACTTCTCAACCACAATCACCACTTACCCTTACCCCCCTATCCAAATTGGAAAATGGTAAATTCCCTCTTTTGGAAAAATCTCGTTCTCACAAGTTTTTTTTTATATTATTTATTTGATCCCCCTCTCGAATATTACTAGTATTTTATCCTACCCTTTAACCTAAACTTTGCAATGGCCTCAATTTTATACCATTTGGCAATTGGCCAGTTCTAGATCTTGTTTGTCCCTCCACTAAACCCACATTGGAATTGGAGCCAAGGTTGGTGAAAAGCATCTACCTTTAAAACAACACAAGTTAGTAGTAATGTTGAATCTCTGATCATTGGTCACAACAAGATCTAAAAACTTGACTCGTGGCCATGGCCGGCTCTAGAGGTCCACAAAGAATGGCAATCAACAAACTAAGGCCCACTTAATTAGGATGAGTAGCCATATCACAGCTAACATACAGATCAGCAAACAGCAGCACATCAAACACCGACCATCACAACCTTTTGGACTCTTTTTAGGGTTAGGTGTGTGTGTGTGTGAGAGAGAGAGAGAGAGAGAGTGCCCTCATTTGAAAGAGAGCAACTTCTTAAATGCCCCACATGTGACCTTAACCACGAAGGGCGCACTAGAATGCTTATTTTATAATATTATTCTGTCTTTCATCCATTATCTTAGGGTAAATAAAAAAATAAACTAAGATTTGCTAGGTATATTATTAAATATGACTAAGTGGTCCACCGCCCAATCAAATTACAAAGTTCATGGATGGAGTTATGAATCGTATCAACCACCCGAGACCACACCCCTCTCTATTACATAACCAACCCCTTCATTTAAAACATATGTCCCTTGCCTTTAGATGCCAAACATAACCAAGAAAAGGCCATCAACTTAAATGCCATAACCGACTATTTTTCCAATCCCAAGACCGAGTCAGCTTTTGCAGCCTCTGCCCAATGCATAAATGACAATTCCCTTCTCAACAACACTCTATAGTTATTAATAGTACATGGTTTTAAGTCTTAAAGACAACAACATACAAAGCAAAGAGGAAAAAACCCAAGTAAAAAAAAATGGGAACTTTTTATTGATTAAATGGCTAAGATAGGATAAAAAAAAAACAATGATAATAGTAACATTTTCATCCTCCTTTTGCCAACTCAGTAGGTACCCCACCACTCATCCTATCTCTCCCCCCTCAAAGGCTTCCAGTGTCTTGTATATATCACCACATATATACATTGTACAGATCCCCCCTCTAACTAGCACGACACCCTCCCCCTCCCTTCATTCTATATCTGTCTATATTTGTCTATCTTAAAAGGTAATTTAAACTCATCATTAAATCAATTGTACAGACAAGAAAAAAACAATTTTTTTTTTTTACTTTTAACCTTGAAGAAACTGGGGGGTACAAGAACAGCTGACCTATTGAACTGAAAAGGAGTGGATAAGACAAAGAAAATCGACAAAAGGGAGTTGGGAGGAACATGGAACCAAAGAGCAATGAGGAACGAATGAATAAATAAAAACTTCAAAAGGAACTACAAGACTATCTCTAGGTTCCAATGGTATTGGCTGCTAAAGAGATTATTATTTGGTTTTGACTATGTCACAGGTATGATATGATGAGGTGATCACTTTATGGTGGGATCAAAAGACTGGAAGAGCTGTAGAGACTAGAGAGTTTAACTGGAGGTTTGGGGAAACAACAAGACGGAAGTGCAGAAGACAACATAGAAGCATTACAAGTCATGAGGTTCTAAAAGCTGTAATGCCTCACAGAGTGTTCCAACATGTCGCGACTAGGGCATACGATTTCCTTCACCCGGCTGCCATTTTTGTATATCTTGAAGGTCGGTACAATCCGAACGTTCTCTGCAGTTGCAACTGTTGGGCTTTGCTGAATGTCCACCTTTGATCAAAGACAAAAAAAACAATTGCATTCATTAGGAAACTCCCATATTGCTCTCTTTTAAATCTAAATTAATAAAATAACAGGTAGTGAAGTTAGAAAAACAACTTCATTTTAAGTTGTAAAGTGAGATACCTTGAGGAAGTTAATAGATGGATATCGACCACATAGTGTATTGACAAATGGCCATATTTGTTTGCATTGCAAGTTAGATGCAACTTCAAAATGGACAACAGATACACCTGCCAAATTATAGATTTATCAGGAGACTTGAAAAATGACTATAATGAGTTGCAGAAGACTCCTCTTTAAACATTTCAATTACCTGGTAAAGAAATTGCAGCTCTAAACTGCTCAAGACCTGAGACTTCTTCCACTTCACCACCAAATTTTAAATTATATACTTCTTCCCCTCGTGATTTCTTTAGGGCAACTTGTGCATGGAAAAGAGATTCAGCAACTTCATTGTCATTTGGAAGTTCTCTCCGCAAGATCTCATAATCTTTGACTGCTTCTTCCCACCTTTCTAGCTGCATTTAACAAAAAGCAACGATGGCATCACAAAACTTCATGACAAAAAACACAGTATCGCAGAATAAAAAATCAATTTACCTTACTGTTTGATGCAGCTCTTCGAAGAAGGGCCTTGGTGTAATTTGGTTGGATATGTAAAGCTTGGTTGGAGTCTTCAATTGACTGTTCCCATTGCCCAAGCTTAAACCAACAAGCTGCTCTATTGCAATATAGAACAGAATTCGAAGGGTCCAGTCTCAAACCTTCCCCATATGCCGAGCAAGCCTCAGTGTACCTTTCAGATTTAAAAAGATCATTTCCGCGCACTCGAGCCCTTGCCACCATCCTCACATTGTTGAGCAAAACAGCAACTTCAACATTCCGGGAATCAATCTGACAGGCTTTCTCAGCAGCTGTAACTGCATTCTCAAACCTGCAATACACCCATCATCCATTTTCACTTTCCAACAGAAACATCTTAGGATTTCAGATGAAGGCTAATAGTGTCTGAACTCACCTTCCCAATGCCATCTCAATCTGAGCTCTGACAAAATAGGAATAAGCCTCTGATAGCATCCCAAAAAACCTTGCCTGAGAAGAGGAATTAATTTGCAGCTCTGATTTGGGAATACTCAACAAAATTGATTCCGCATCATCAATCTGGTGGAGCTTCAAAAACGCTTCTGCTCTACACATAAAGAGCTGTAAATTCAATTTCCAACCAGTTCAGCCATTCATCCACACCTCAAAAACATATCCAACTCAGATATAAGAAAAAAATTATAACAACCAAAGTTTTAAATAACGGTAATTTCAGCCGCACTGTCCCCACCACAATTGCAGCTGGATCAGCCACATTTGTCAGCAAAGATCGTGACAAAACCACAACTGCAACACAATCTAAAACCATGAAAAATCAATAACAATATTAACAATACCTGAGGCGAAGAATCCGCTCCAGCAGCAACAGCAGCATCAACTTCCCTGAGAACACTCTTCCATTCCCCAACCCTCCGTACATCCCCACATTTGCTGATATGCTTTTCCACCACTTGCAACCTCTGCATCTCAGACGGCTCTGGCTGCATCCCAGGATAACAAAGGTGCTTCCTTGCATTCTCAACTTGTCCCAACCTGTCACATTACCACTCCCATTCAAATCAACACAATTCCACACTCCACCCAAAAGCAACCAAAATCTTGTTTAAATAAACTTCTCCATAACCACATATACAATACAAATGTAAAATAAATTAAGCTTCAAAATCAACTTATGCACTAACTTCTCCATAACTTGAGATGCACAAGTTGATTTTAGCTTAATTAACAAGACCCAAATCAACCAATGCCATCAAATCCTAACAAATAAATAACAACTTCAAAAAAATCAAATCAAAACAATAAAGGGTAAAACAATTCAAACAAAAAATAAAGAACTTGATGAATCATCTCCACCTGAGGAAAAGAGAAGCCAAACGCTGATGAGCCCTTCCATAATTAGGATCCAACCTCACAGCCACCTCACATTCCCTCACAGACTCACCCAACCGTCCGAGGCCCGTCAGCGCCGCCGCGCGGTTGCTCCGGTAAGCGGCACTCGCCGGCGACATCGCAATCGCGCGATCATAGAGACTCAACGCATCAGCAAAGTTCCCCCTTTTGTAACACTCGTTCCCCAACCTCTTCAACTCTTCCGGATCCACACTCTGCACGTGCCCCCCTTTCTTCACCGTCTCATTCCCACCGCCGCCGCCGCGAGAACTCGCCGGCTCCACCTTCCCTCCGCCACGCATTATGCTTCCGTGGCCGTAGTTTCCCATCCCCGACCCCAAAACATCGCTTCTACTAGTTCTGCTACTCCGATTCGCCATCATCCCCGCCTTCAAGATCTTCCCAGATGGACAAATGTTCCCGGTCGGAAGAACATTCATGGCCGGCGAAGTCGCCGTCTGACCGGAGTATATCAACGGCACCAGCGCAGATCCGGAGTCAGATCTCCTGTGACCCGGTTTACGCGCGGTGGGGCTGTTCTCACTTGAACCAGAAAGTTCACCGGAGTTGTTGTTGTTGCTGAGACTATGAGTGTGAGTGTTGGTGTTGCTATTATTTTGAGCCGATTCAGGCTTGCGGGTGGGCCCGGTTCGGCCCGAGAAGGAGCCCGAGGAGCTGGAGCTGCTACTGGCGGCAGGCCCGCGCGTGGTCCGCAATGGCGAGACCGGCGAGCCCAGATCGAGTTCTCGGAAGTCGGGCTTGTTAATATTGTTGTTGTTGTTGCTGCCGTCGTCGCAGGTCAGCGCGTCGCGGAACCGATCGGCGAAGGTGGCGTCTATGCCGACCACCTCGGAAACCGGCTTCCCCGACGAACGCGACATTGCGGAACAAAAGGGGTGGTTCAAAATTCGAACTTGATGAACGAACCTACTCCTCTCTCTCTCTCTGAGTGAGAGTGTGTGTTAGGAATGGGTGGTGGTGGTGTTGGAGGAGTGAGAATTGGGAAGGTCTAAAGAAAAAAGACATGAACGAGAGAGAGAGGAGGGGAAAGAAAGAAAGAGATGGGGATCTCGTGATATATAAAAAGAGCAAGCAAAGAATGAATATGAGTGAGTGTTGGTGGTGGTGAAATTCTAGAGAGAGAGAGGGAGGGAAAATATTAAAATAAAGCTTTTTTTTCTAGAGAGAGAATTTGTGTGAGAGAGAAGAGAATGGAAGAAGAAGGATGGAGAAGAAAAAGATTGAGCTTTTATTTTCTTTTCCTCCTCCTTCACGAGACAAGGTTTGGTTTTATTTTGCTTCTTGCTCTCCTTTTTTTATCTTTTAATTTCATTTTAGGATAAATTACTTGAGTTTAATTGGTATGTATATACTTCTTAGGATAAAATTATGTCCTTAACTAATTTAGAATAATTTTTAGAAGAATTATTGTACTAGCATTTAGATTGAGGGATTTACCTCGTTTAATTGAACAAAGGACATGTTGTAAAATCTATTTTTTATTTTTATGGATCAAAAAGTTACTTAATATTTTATAACTTATTTTAATTATTTATCACATTAGATAATTTAATAAAAGTAAATATAAGAATTTTTTTAGAGAAATCAATCTAAAAAACATTTTCAAATTTTTTATTTTTTAAAATAGATATGAAACATAAAAAAACAAAAATTCAAAATCAAAGATTTTCAGAAAACCAAAAATTTCTTCCTGTCAAATATCTTCTAAGAGTTAAATTTGTATGGTAAATGTAGAAAAAAATACATTGTAAATTAAGAATAAAATATTATTAATAAAATTTTAAAAATTATTATAAAAGATAAAAATTAATTATAGGTGAAAACTGCATTGCTGTAATAAATTATTGTGCATAACACTAATTATTCTTAATAATAATTGCCTTATAAAATTTAATTAAATGAGAGTGCAAGAAAATTTATTTTGATAATGTAGGTGTATTAAACTCTTTATTTTATTTATTTAATTAATGTATTCCACATTTTTATTTTGATAAAATGTTCTCTATTTTTTTTATTCTGTATTTTTCTACTTCTATAATTCATTTTATTTGTTGTTTTTTCTTAGGGTAAATGTCACCCACTCTCTTTTAGGAGAAGTGAGAATCACTCTATGATCTCATCCTTGCGGCCAAAGCCAAGTTTCTCATTCCATGTCAGTTCTCTATGTCCTCCTTCTTAATTACTTTTTTTTTTATAATTATAATATATTTTTTGGGATAAATTGCCAAACTGTTGCAATGAATTTCATTTCTCATGCCCCCCCCACCATGAAAACTCATTAATGATATTTCACCTTAGGAAGACGCTCATTAACTTACTAAACTCTTGAAATTCATAATGTACATTCACTGCTTCTAATTCCTCGTAAATCACAAAAGCACAAAAAAATAATAATTAGATTTTAAGAGCTTCATAAGTTTCGAACCTACCCTGGAATGTTATGAGGTAAATGCTTCAATTTTCACCATGCGATGTCAAAAAACGGTCTGAATTAAATACCATATTTAGCTGAAAGGAAAGTCACATGGTCACTATGAAATTCGTTGACAAAACAACAGTGATTAGTACTAATCAATGCTCTAATTCCTGTGTTCAACGACAATTGAAGTGTAATTAAGGCCCCAAAATCCAAATAAAACACTTTTAGAAACATACACCTAGTTTTTGATATTCCTTAAAAAAAAAAAAAAACATACACCTACGTTACTAAATATCCATGAATGGTATCTGATTCGCTAATAAAAGTTAGTCGATTAGATAAGTATTCTATTCATATTTTAGACTCCCAAAGGTGAAGATTTAATTAATCGATAATGTATAAATATTTGTATAAGCTCTATTTGATTCTTGAAAACACCTATGTGTATGTGGCTTGATGTTTGATATTAAAAATAAAGAGTTTTCCACCAATTAATAAGCCGCTGCATTGCCACCAGAATCCAGAATGACATCCATCTCCATCCCCAAACAAACAAACCCTAGACCACGTGGCAAACAGGAAGGGATGTGGGCTCCACAGCAGCATCAAAATCAACCCTAGAAACAAAGAACAAAAATGTCCCCTCCAATTTCATTGTTTCTCCTTCTCCGTTTAGGAAATGACTCTCCCAAACTGCATCACCATGATGAACCCACATCTTGCTTGAGAATTGAGACCACCACCCCCAGGGACCACACTAGCTCTAAAACAAGTGGATCCCACCTACATCTCACTACACTTACTCTTTTTTAATCTTAGCATATAAATAATAATAATAATTATTATTATTATTATAATCAAATAAAACAATAAATTCAATAGATCTTAATCATAATACATGAGAAAGGATGAGATTTGATTTCTAAATAATATATTTTTGAGAAAAGTGTGATTAAATTTCAGACAAAGAATTAATTAATTCAAATAATCAAAACTTATAAAAATACTTTAAAGACTTACCGAGAAATTAAAGAACCTAATTATGTGATTGAAAAAAATTAAATAAAACAAGAATTATTTGGTTTGTGTCATTCTATTGAATAGCACTACACTTCACATTTTTCTCAGCCTTACGGATGTTGTGTTTATCTTAGATTCCTGAATTGTCCATATATTTTTTCACTTTCTTACGTAGTTTAATTATATTTTGTCTTTTAATTTGATTATCTTATTATTTAAAAGTTTAATTATTGTTTAAAAAAATTCAATTAGACCCTTTATTTTTAAAAGGTTTAATTAAGTTTTTATTTTTTAGAATGAATTCATGATAATCTCATTTAAAACCAATTTCAGTCTTATTTTAAAAAAACAAACTGATGAAAGAAAAATGAAACCAAATTAGACCCATTTTATAAAATAAAAGACTTAAGTAAACCTTTTAAAAAGTAAAGGATCCAATTGAATTATTTTTAAAAGATACCACACCTAATTAAACCTTTAAGAGGACCAAATTAAACCTAAAATAAATTAAAGTAGAAAAAAGTAATTAAACCTTTTTATACAAACAAGAAGCAACTAACCTCACTAAGTCGAGACTCCTAGTGTTATGACCTCCATGTCCTTTGGTTTTGAGAACATTGAAAAATAGTGTAACATTGTGTGCATAAGGGTTAGGGTAGAGGTATAGGGGCAATATGGGAACTAGTTGGCCATGTGTAAGAGGAGAGTGTGTCAACTGGTCCTTTCAGGGGAATCCAGAGTGTAGTAGCAGCGTCTAAGTCCTTAAGGAAGACAATTAAACAACATTAGATTGAAAGAGGCAAATAGTGACCTCTAAGAATGATGAGGCACTTGATCTTATTTTTGTTCTTATAACACTTTAAATAATACTTTAAAATGTGAACAAAGTGTTGCTTAAAATATTATAAGGATGATAAAATAAACATAATTTGTAAAGATTAAAAAAATTCTACAACAAAAAAAAGATAAAAAAATATTAAATTATAAGAATTAAAAAGATATTTAATTCTTTTTAATTAGATAAAATATATTTTTATTCATCATAAATATGACTAAATTTAGTTTTAATAATCTTTTTTTTTGTTGATTTTGTTATTCATAAATATATAATTTTTGGATTAATTAATTAACATTTTAGTTCCTATAAAAAACTTATATTTTTTTTCCTATAGTCCCTATATGTTTTTTTTTGGTTCAAATTAGCTTCTTTAATATAATTTATTTTGTTTTGAACTCCAAGGTTAGTTATATTCCGGTAACATGATACTGTGGCTCATGAAATGTCACATTACCATTTCATATACATAAAATTACACAAGAACACTTAATAATAACATCCTAATGTTAGGGATTAAAATAAAAAATATATATTATAGGAAGTATTTTGAAAAAAAAATATTAAAGGGACCATGAAGAAAAAAATTATTTTATACATATTAAACCCATAAAAGGGTGGAGATTAATACAATGTGGAGAGGTACAAATCTAGTGAGAGGGGGAGAGAGATAAAATAGAAAAAAAAATATACGAGTATGATAGATAATATCACACAATAGAAATAAAATAGAGAATGGATAGGTATTAAATAAGTGTTCAAAAAAATTGAGTGTTTAAATAATATAATTATTGTTTTAAAGAATATAATAAAATATTCAATCATATTTATTTAACATTTCTTTTAACTTATAAGAACAAAGTAAATATAAATTTCACGTTTCATGACTTATAGAAGTTGACTGGGCTTGTAAGATTTAATTGTGCCATACAAAAGTATTCGATTGAATTTTATAAAATTTTTATTAGTAGACATTAATTATGCTGCATCATGCTTTAATTATGGAACAACCTCTTCACCTTTCCCCCTCATTAAAGAAAAGCCTAGTAAGAATCGTACGTATTCCATATAATGTGCGTATTGTATTGTCTATATATAAGTAAAAGATAAATAAAAATGCGCGTATTGCATACATGATAGTATATTATATATAGAATTGTTTTGTAGCCTATGCATCTCTAATTCTCTTCTTTATGTGGGAAGGACAAATGAGTAGTTCAAGCAATTAATTCAACGATGTGCTTGCGAACTGGGTGCTCCACTTCAATTATTTTCTACCAAAAATGGTTGCAACTTCAACTTCCTTTACTTAATGTAAATAGTATATGATATTTTGAAAAAATAAAATACGCTTAATTTCCTTTTATGACAGTCCACTCATCTCTATAGATCTTATTGCAGTGTTGTTAATTAAATGAGGGGTTTTTTTTTTTTATTATCGAGAATCCTTTACCAAGGACCAAAGAAGAATTAAAAGGTGCAAATTAAGAAAAGAATCAATCTTTCCTAAGCAATACACAACAAAATGGTATATGGTATTTTTTTGTGTGTGACAGAAGTGGTATATATGGTATTCTAGAGAAAGTTCAATGAACTAGACCCTAAGAAAGCATCTACTTGGGATATTGTATCATATTATAATGTAAAATTAATTACTCTCTTACTTTCACCCAAAATAAATAACTATTATCATTTATTGGTTCGTTAAACAAAGCTAGAGTACAAGGCATCTTTTTTTTATGGTATTTCTGCAATTATTACATTAATTATATCAAAGAGTTCAGCCAAAGATATGGTTAACAAGCACTAATTAATTTTGTCTAATAAAAAATCATTATTAATATAAATTATAAGATATTTATTATAAAAATTAATAAATTTATTATTTATAATAAATTATAATTAAATAATAATATAAAATTATTTTATCTGTACATAACTTTTTTTTTATAATTATAATAGACACTGGGATGCGAAGACATTATCACTATTGGGTTGACTAAGATAGTTTTGGTGGTATACTAGGTCTAGGTCCGTGCTGGAGTCAAAATTGTGTATATGCATGCGGTTGATTGATTGGACACTTTTTTACACAATTTATGGCAATTGGCACTTCTATAAGAATTGGGCAACTTTATTATATTAAAAGCTAACACCAGTTTCATAATCTGAAATTTATAGAAGCAGCAAAAGCACTAATAATTTATGCTATAAAATCTATAAATCCTAAGATTGCTTGCCAAATGGTCCCTTAATTCCAACCACCCTAGCTTCCTCCAAATTATAAGGCTCCCTTTGATTGGTGCTGTTGTAATGTTTTTTCTTCTTTCACTCTTATTCTGGCAGATGGGTTAGGTTAGGTAGCAGGATTTATCATGCTGAAGAGTGTTTGACAATTATGTCTGAAAGAAACAAATCAGTTATGATCTCGACCATTGGAGTATGGTAGATCTTCCTATAACCACTCGCTTTTATTACGGTTATAGCTAGACTATAGAGATTAACAATAAGTCATATAAGGTGGAAAAGAAGATTGAAAAAGCATATTCTATTGTGCAAAATGACAATACTATGAATAATGCAATTCGCGTATTCTGGTGAAAATAATGGCTATGGTTCAATAGTCATCATCAATTTTTTTGGGAGATTGACTGAAGAAGAGTCAAAGCCTTGCGTTAACTTGTCAACCTGCTAGCATTTGAGTTACTAATAAAAATTATATAAACACTCATTCTTGACGAAAATTCATACCCCAGAGTACCCATTCAAATCCGTCTCGACTTTGACGGATAATATTTGAGTTAATTAGGTATGGGTTCGGGTTTGAGTTTTCCTCCATTAACCAAAAGTTAGGTACGGGTACGGGTATGAGATTACTACATCCAACCTCGATCCCACCCCGTCACTTAATTTTTAGAATTTTTGCATAATTTAATCAAAGGACTTATAATTTTTATTACTAGTTAATTTTATTTTATAATTTTTACATAATTTAACATTTTTTTTAACAATTTTTGTAGACTCATGCACTATAATAAATTTATTGATATATAAGTAGTTAAAAATAAATGTTTAATAATCAATTTATTTTTTCTAAAATCAAATTTTTAATATTCTTTTAAAAAAATTATTTTTCTAATTTGAATCGGGTACGGGACGGAATCGAGGATACCCGATACCCAACGCGTAAAGGATGAGATAATAAATTAAATTTTAACCCATTGGATATCGGATACAGGATATGTTGAGGAGTCGGAGTAGGGGATTGAATTAGGGAAATAATATCCGTCCCCGCCCTATTGTCATGTCTATTCATTCTAGCGATTATTTTAAAGATATTTGTTGATAAATTATGAAATGAAAAAAATAATAAAAATCATATTCATACGTTAATTTAAAAAAAACTTAATTAAATTCTTTATATTCTTACGTTTTCAAAAGAAAATAAGTTTTTAATTTTAAATGATATTTTAATAACATGTTACTAAATTCTAATACTAGTATAGTTTTAAAATATCATTATTTAATTTTAAAAATTAATGATAAAAATATAAAATATTAAAATTTAATCTATTTTTATTTTAAAATTATTAATAATGTCCTAGAAATACTGTTAATATTTTGCAAGTATTAATTTTTTTTTAATCTTGGGTATCTGTTATTAAAATAATGATCAAACAATATAAAAAGATTAAATGGATTACTGTATTTTTTATTTTTTAAAAAATAATACTCTACAACCTACTTTAATTCTTTGAAATTAATCTTTGTCTGCCTTTTTGCAACCACAAGTTACTGTTCTAACTGATGGCATTTACTGAAAGTTAATCCTTGTTACTGAGACACGACAGGAGTAATAAATTGTCATTGTTTTGATTAATGAATTGCGAAGTTAAACGTGCGACAGACTTTGTGCTTTCCAGTTAAGAAAATCATATGGTGTATGTTACGTACAGGGCGTAAATGCCTCTATCATTTCGTGACATTATGTTAGAATATACAAGTTCATTTTATCCGAAAAAAGAAAAAATAAAAACGAATGCTTCAATTAAATTCTTATTCTTTACCTTTTATAATGGGTGCTTGTTGTTACTTGGATCAGAGAAGTACAAGAGTACGTATTTAATGGCGTGTTTGAATTTGTATTGGATTAAAATTTTGTTTAGTTGAAGAGAAAGTAAATAAAAAGTAAGAAGAAACAAATAAATAAAAAATGAAGAGAACTCAGTAGGAAAAATTATATTTTTTGAAGTTGAGAAAAATAAATAAAAAATATGTGAGACTAATTATCAAAAAAATTCTCTCCTAGAGTAGAGATCGAGAAAGAAAATTTGATGAAATAATAAATTTATCCATTTATTTACATACTCATTAAATTTTCCTCTCTTATCTTTTTCTCTGATAAAAAAAAAGAAAGAAACTTTATAATTTTTCTCACTTACTTTTCCTTCATATAAAAAATAAATTCATTTTTATTTCTTCTCATGGAATCCAAAGAAAGCAATTAATGATTTGATTCTTAAACTTTGACTTAAAGCTAGTAAAATAATAAATTAATCTCTAGGAAATTTTCAAACACGAGTTTATAGAACAATACTGTTCACCCCGTTGATTAAAAACGATGGATAAAGTTTATTCTATTCAACGCGTGCTTGGGTTGGGAGTGTATCCTTAGTCAACTCACAGCAGAGTAACGTTGAAGGTTTATCATTATGACAAAAATCAGAGGGCGTTTTCTAGCAATCAGAAACACTTGTTTTCTGTTTAGTTTAATTTAATGATTTTACCCAAGATTCACTCTTATGTTTCAAGGAAATTGGGAAATTTGTCACATACACACGAATTAATTAAGTTCAATCACCTAAACTAAACAACTAGCACGTGAGATCCCAAGAAACAACAATCAGTACTCAAGTTATTATTATGTGTTTAAATGATCAGTAATATTAGTTTTGAAAGCATTCATATGTAGAAAATAATTTGTTTGACTGGACACTGAATATTTTTTTAGAAATTTTTTCAAACAATACTATTTGATGAAGGAGAAATAGAATGAAGATGAAAGAAATAAGTAAGGAATAAAAAGGTGAATGTGTTTAGTAAGAAAAAAACGACAAAGGACAGAAATTTAAGGGTGCAAGATTAATTCACTAGTTATTTTTATTTTATTTTTTACTTACGTTCTGTTTGATAGTGTTTGAATGGGAGAAAAATGTGAAGAAGGAATTGGTGAATGCACGCGATTACACTGTTTGATATCGAAGAAATAGAGTGGAGAGGTTTAAAAAAAGTGTGAGCTCCACTCAAAAATATTTCGAGACAAGTATGTGAAGAAATGTGTAAAACTGTGCTGGTTTTTTTTTTTTTTTTTAGCATTTTATTGTACTAGTCTATCTCACTTCTTCTCACTCGTGTTTGTTATTTGCTTCTTTTTTTTAGAGGTTTTTTTCCTCATAATTAATTTTTGTAGCTCATAACTGATTTTTTTTAACCATAATTGAGTGTTCTTAAAAATAAACATAATTGGGTTAGTTGCTTGTGTGAAAATGTATTTCAAGTGACATATTGAACAGATACGTGGTACACTATTATATATTGAGTAGAGAATCGATTTTTATTGTCTCGTAATTGATTATATGTACATATAATTGATTATTTAATTATAAGTATGCATAATCATATAATCGATTATTTGATTATATGTGCACATAATTGATTATGCATGTGCATTATTATATTAAAAATGCCCTAATATGTTTAGATATCTACATTTGTGTCGTTCCTTTATGTATTTTTATTAAAAATTAATATAAATATTTTTATGCGTCGTCCCCTTTATAGTATTTTTATGCCATAATATGTCAATATCAATTATGTGCCATTCTGTTTAGAAGAAAAAAATCCATAACCAATATAATCAATTATGCACTCACATTTGTTTCCAAAATGTCAATTATTCAATTATTCTATTTTTTTTCTTTTTTTAATTGGGTTCTATATTTTTATGAAAAATTAACCAAGATACTTAATTAAAAATACAGATAATAGACCGATATTCCTAAAGTACGTTGTATGCACAGCAAAGTCAAATTGTAAATTTTTTTTTTATAAAATTTTATCTTTTGCATAACTAAACAATTGTAAGAGATTTATGCAAAAATATTTTTGAGTTAAATTGACAAAAAATTAAAACTTTCAAAAATAAGTCACAATTAACTTAATCTAAAAAAGATTATTGGGTTGAATTAACCTAAAAATAAATACATCATAGAAGTGACTGAAAACCTAGCTTTTTCTAAGCCTCTTTCTACTTTGCCCACAGATAAGAAGATATATATGAGAATTTGATTATTCCTCCACCGCTGCACCTGCACGTGATAGAAATGAATTGGGGAGTTTGCAAATTTAGAATGTCTAGGACTTTGAAACCTCAGTTTGTAAGATACGGTCATTGAGACTTGAGAACCTTTGAGGATTACACTTCAGACCCAACAATCATGGGTGTCAGATCCAGCAATACATATCACATGAGAGAGAGAGAGAGGGAATTCTGGGGCTTTGGGAAATGAAAGAGGTGATGAAATTTCGTCCTGGCTTTGCTGTTCAATTTTTGTCCCTCATTGTGCATGAGTCAGAGGTGCTAAATGCTAATATTACTATAGCTTTTAGCTTTTGTTCTCACTTGTCCCAATGCAGATGCAAAATGAGATAGTACTGTTTCTTGGCCACAAATTAGTTTTTTTTTTTTTTTTTTATTGGTCGAAATATTTGCATCAAAAGTTTTATAATAATTTATATACTCTGTTAAATCAAATGACTTAGATTTATTTAGTAGTCCTAAAACTCAGTTTGTAACTTTGCTTTGTGGTTACAAATTAAGGGTCACACTAAAACTATTATTGTCATTTCTAAATGTTGCACAAAGCTAGCTAGCGGTGCTGTTCCATGAAGGGTAGTATCAGATGAGTTTATAGGAACTCCTTTTACATGATCAATTGTAAACCTCAACAATTGTAGTGTGGATAAGAAAATTTTGTCATGGAGCTACAAAGACACGTGATAGGCCATGTGGTAGTGGAAGAGAAATCATAAACCTTTAGGTGGACTTTGCCAGTGTAAAATCCTTTTCTCTAGCTTTTGTATCTGTCTAAAGGAACTACACCATTTCTTATCCTTATCCCTGAACACACATGTTTGATTCTCCTCTCTTCATCTTCCTTGAAATCATGCCAAGCCAACACAATCACAATCTTAAACGCATTATTAACTCAACTCCTTCCCCCAATTTAGTATCTCACCATCAACTACAAAGCTAGAAATGGAAAAAAAGAAGAAGAAAAAGAAACCACTGTGGCTTAGTCTTGGGGGGATTTTTGATAAAATAAACAAAGCCACTGAAACTATGGGTCCACAGAAAATTAGAAACCAAACCAAACCACCGATTACATTTAAAACATTTTTAAGGCATATTTGAAGTTGGTAATTTCCAAGAGGATAAAATGTCATGTGAGTAGCTTGCAAGAAATGGTGCTGGAACTTGGAATGTTGTCTGAAGTAACCTCGAATTATATTAGTACGGGGTTTATATAATTGAAGGGAAATTTTTTGGGACACTATAATCATGGGTGTCAGGAACATTTTATTGATCAATTGCTGTAGTTCTTTAATAGGCATAGACATACCTATCTTTAGGCTTTCATGTCTTGTTCTTTGTCAAAGAAAAAAAAGCAACTAAATGGCACGCTTTTCTTTAGGCCCCATGTCCTTAGATGAATAATCAAATCATCGACCATGATTGTAAACAATATATACTATATTGTACAACTAATACTGCATAGAGCATTTCCTAATTAGTGAATGAGCTAGAAAAACTTTATGATTTGTTTTAGATATGTTCATTCCTTAAGAACACAAAATCCATATATATAGGCATAACTATGAAAATGAAATGAGTAGATAGCCTTTATGTTACAAGATGTTTGAGGAGTTTGTACATGTTCTTGGGGGCACTGATTGTGTGTGGAAACAGGTATAGGGCACATGGCAATTATAATTGGGAAGAGATGGATGAACTTTAGTGTCTGCTGAAGTTAAGGTCATTCTACATTGGATTCTTGGACTGGCAAATAATAGGGCTAATTAGTTTTCTTCAGGGAAGGTCTCTATTGTCCTGTCTTGTTGTGTGTGTTCAGTCTTTGTTTTTATCCTCAACTAGATTTTTTTTACATGCTTTGGATCTAAGTTATTGTGTACATAGAGATGCTATTTTCTACATTAATTTGTGGTTAAATTAAGTATATAGTATAAATAACATAGAGTGGAAAAGTGGCATATAAATGAGGAAAGTGTGTCAGAACACAGCTATTTATCATTGATCCTTGTTATGTGGAATTGGGATAGCCTACTTGTGTGTCTCTATCTGTCTTAGTTCATTGTCACCATTCCCTTCCCTTTGGTTTTGAAATTGAATAGAGAGTTGAGGAACTGCAATGGCACGTGATGCCCGTTAGGAATTAAGAGACATTATCATAGTACTGGTAAATGCAGCAATGGCCAGAAAGAAGAAATAAATAAATAAATGGAAAGGACTTCTTGTGACTGGAATTATTCCACCTAACACTTTGAAAGGAGAAAATTTCATGTACATTTAAAGTGGTTTCAAGATTCTTTCCCATATGGTAATTTGATTGACTCCTATTAATGTCATGTATGATTTTTGCAATAATACCTTTCGATAAGGTTCCTAAGAAGACGTTTCTGTGTTGTGCATTACTGTTAATATTACTTTAGTTTGAATGTAAGCAGGTTAGAAATGTTTTTTAATATTACTTTAGTTTTATAATGGATAGATGTCATTTTCTACCTGTTTGTTCGGTTTCTTTTATCTGCAAAAGGAATAGTTCATTCCCAAATTTTAAATTAGTATATACAAACTCATTGCCTGCATGTTAATATCGTATCTAAATAGGTTTAAATTGTTAACTCTATTTTATTTTGAAATATTAAAAGAAAAATAAAAGTAACGAATGACTGGTCGATTTTCTGAACTTTTTATTAATCTTGTTGGAGTTACTAATATGCTTTAGTCCTTAATAGTAGCTTTTTTTAATGCTTAAGACATTTGAATAACATGTCATTTTCTTAGAACTTCTTTATGATTAAATTATAATTTTCATCCAAAAAAATTAGTTTAGATTTCACTTTAATTCATTATTTTTTTATTCAATTTAGTCATTTAAGTGTGTGGGTAGGGGGAGGGGGTTCAACTTTTATTCAATTTAGTCTTCTGAGTTATTTTTTATGACATTATTTCCTTCTAACTTGTTTCGGGTCCCAATTTAATGAAACTTTCTCAAATGACAACGTTTTGATAAGGATTTCTTCTTCCTTTCGTACTTCATCATTAAACCACCATTCAAAGCTTTCAAATCACTACTAGAAAGCACCATTGTCCTGCACAAACTACCCCTATCTAGACCATCTTGTCTCCATTCTCTATTTAAGACACTCAACAATCACCATATAGACCTTTATCTCTATCATTGGTAACCATTTTTACCATAGACTCATACCTATATTAAAAATAAAAACATTTTCTAATTTAGTAAATATTAGAAGAAATAATCTGCTGTAAAAAAAAGCGTGCACGAACAAATAACATAAAAGGCTATATAAAATAAAAAGTTACCAACAAGTCTATGTCAAGGAAGATTAGATTTAATTCTTTTAATATCTTATATTAAAATCTTATGAAAAAAAATATTATTAAAAGAAAATATCTCATTAAAAATTGTCAGTCAAATTTCGATCAAGATTAATTATTAATAAAACTGATAAATATTATATATATATATATATATTAATGTCATCATGATAAAAGAAGTTAAAAAAAATCAAATTAAATGTAGAGGATAAAATCATAAGAAAACTTGAATTTTACTCTCTTTTTTCATATTTCTAACCAAGAAATTCAGCTATTGTGTATTTATATACGAAAATACTTTAAAAAAATTGGAGGTGGGGGAGTATAATGAGTACGGCAAAATTATTTTCATCAAAATTCAAAACTGAACAGTAACTGCTTCTCATTGGTTACCGACAACTGCAACCTGCAAGGTAAGCCAGTTTGTACCTGGTACTTCCCTTCATCATTTTGTACATCATGTATATATGATAAATAAATGCATTACACATATAAATTAGAAAAACATGCTGTGAAATATATAAAGAAATAGAAATTAATTCCAACTGTATAACTCTATAATGGTCTGACCAACGTATCGGTGATTTGTTATTTTTGTTACTATCTTGAAACAAACTGATAGTTGAATTTATTTCTTACTTTAATATAACATAAATGAACAAGTTTTATTGATACAAACAAAACACTAAATTTGTAAAATCAAAATAAAATAACTTTGACTATAAACCAATTAATATCACCTGAGAAAATAAACCTGAAAGCATGAGTTTTTTTACTGAGTAAAATATTGATACAAAATAATTAAGCTAAAAATAATGATAAATATTCATTGAAAATCATAAACATACACAACATAAGTATTCTTCTCCAACACCACCGGTCATGAGTTATTAAGTCCTCTATTAGGGTTCTGAATGGACAAGCCATACAATGAAATTTGAAAAATAGTATATAATTTTCTCAGGTATATTTATACCAGCATAATGGTATGAATTATGAAATTATTGATCACGAGCCATTCCTTATTTTCAAACCTAATATATGCCATAATGATCGTTCCTTCTCTGTGACAAATCCCATTTCTTCAAAACTTAGGTAGTGCTGTCTGAATCACAGTCCATATCATGAGGCCAGTAAAACCACTATATGTGATAGACAATTAACACAGTAATCAGAGGATAATGTAATGATTAACATAATTATGCAATTTATGCTCTGTCATTTTCCTCCCCCAAATTTTAAAGGTAATAAAAAATTACTGAATCAGGACTCCACAAATTATTTTTTTAGAAGGAAATCAAAGATGGTGTTGGGCTATTAGTGTCATTGTTTAGTTTGAAATTTTCTTTTGGACACAATAACACTACTTTTATTCACTTTTTGTGTTCTTTTCTTTCTTTATTTATTTTGGTAAAGGTCTTTTCCAAATCTAGAAAGCTAAATTATTAACTCCATCTTAACCCACTTTGTTTATCTGAGTTATGTCTGAGTAACATAAGTAAATTAACTCTTAACAGTGTTATGCTTTTCTCGCAAATAGTATATATACATTGTACTTAATGCGAATATAAAAAAGAGTTTGATTTATGGTTAATATAAATTTTTTTATACTGTCAATTAAATAAAAAAATATTATTAGTATGACTTTTATCGCAATTAATATAAAAGTTATTAAGCTTATGGTACACGACAATTTATGAGTTGATAAATTGTATTACACTATTAATACATAGATTATTTACTATTGTAATAATTTGATTTTTTTTTAAACCAGATTCCATGCAACCATATACAATCATGCCAGTAATTTATGCACAATTGTCAAAAACAAATCGTACAGGAAAAAAAACTATTCATTCTGAGCAAGCCATGCCTCAATTATTATTTTTTCATGTCAAATCAGATAAAAAATAGCTTTTAATTTTGCATAAACAATTATGTGAGCAACACTACTCCTCTCATAATATAAATATTTGATTTTGGTTGCCCATAGACCATAGGTTTTAAGGCTTGCAGGGAGCAGAATGTGTCAGCTCCAGATCAGCAGGAAGCAAGTTCACTATTTGTTTTTACTTATTGGAACAGAAAGGTATGTGTTTGATGGGCCACATGGGTCCCTCTGTATCTTGATCCGTTCAAAAGCTTTCCAGAATTAGGAAAATGGCCCAGCATGATTGATTTGATGGCCCAATAATGGGTCCATCATTGGAGGCCCATATTTCCCACTACTTATTAGGAAGTACTCTGAAGCACTGTCTCTCATCCATTCATTGGAAGAAATTGAATGATACACAAAGTTCAACGAAAGGTGATATACCCACTTTTTATGGGGGGGGATGTGAAAATAAAATTTCCAAGTTCAGGGGTCTCTTCCACTAAGGCACACTACACTTAATGGGGTCCAATTTCTTTTGCTTTAGGTACACCCGTTCTTTCTGTCAATAATATTCATTCATAATGTTATTTGCCACTTATTTGTTTTTTTGCCTTTATGAACATGGAGGGGCTAGAAACATTGGCAAACCAAGCAACAAGAAGTTCCTATCATACCTTGTAACGGCATCAAGTCACAGTAAACAAAAATTAAAACAGGGTTTTCCTACCAATTTGGCTAGTTTTCTTTTTATGCATGTGGATAAAAGACTGTACAAGAAAATTTACAACACTCACACATCCTATTTGGACAATTGAGATAGACCACCTTGATATTAGACTAGTTTTCTAAAATATAATGATTGATACGAATTTATTTAATGAACAAAAATTGTTGGTCGTTAAAAACACGTGAAAAATTTTAGGATCTAATTTTGTATGTGAAGATAATGTTGTGTGTATTACTAAATTAAAAGAAAGATACACTAAAAAGATATAAAATAAAAATATTTTTTTTAATTTCTTTTTGAATGATCTTCAATGATGATATCAACCTTCAACAAATTTATTCAAGTGAAATCTAATATATTTCTTTACAAAGTCTTTATGAAGAAATTTTTTTGAACAATTGATATACAAGTCTTAAAAATGATCCTACGAGGGAAAGAAATAAATATATTCTGTTTTCTTTTTTTCCTTGTCACAATTTTTTTTCATTAGATTTTTCTAACAAGATTTTAATGAGATAATGTAAGATAATGTACTAGATAATGATGTATTATTTTTTCTTCATTAGTTTTTGAAGAATGAACATCTAAAAGGGGAGTCTTATAAATAATTATTGATTAGTTATCTATCCATATTCTACATATATCATAGAGTAATTATATTTCTTCTTAATGCTATTAAGTTATTTGTAATCCTTCATTTACAATTTGTACCTATAAATAGCCTTCTCTTTCCATTCTCTATACTCTTTATATTTTCTACTTCCAAGTTTATTTAGTCTCTTCGTTATTAGTCGGTGTCATCTAAAGTTGTTAAAAAGGAATTTGGTTCAAGGGGTATTGTGAATTTGTGATGACATTTTCTCATAAATCAGATGACTAATGCAAAACTATCAAGCATTTTCTCATAAACCTTCCTTTTGCGTTCAGTTTCCAATGGTCCGTTGGATTTTGTCTCAAAATTTGTGCAGAATAATCACCACTTGGAATAATTCATAATGATCCAATCAAGAATTTGTTTCTTACATGTATTTTAGTGAGAAAATTATGTATGCATGAGGCTAGATGTATATTACGGTGTCATCTATATCTGAATTTTCTCATCTATACTTTGATGCCAAGTATAAATTTCAGAATGGTAAATTGCTGATATATTACAACACGTATTAAGTACAATTGCATAGTCTTAAAATTACATCAAGATGGAGATTTTTCTTCTTCTGCTTATTATTATTCAATACGGTAACACTAGCAGTCTGTAGACTCGGTAACTTGCTAAGGCAATCTGTCTGTTGAAATCATCCTTGTACCAAAGGGGAAACAAATAAATTGTAGGTAATAAATGAAATTTTAAATTGTATTATTACATCTAGAATAGAATTGAACACCCACAAGAAAGAGTTAAAATGAAATATAAAAGTTGTAGACCTTAATCTGCAGCTGCAAATTATTGTCAAAACCTCAGTAATTATTTGTAGGACCACAACTTCCTTCCCCTCACAAATGGTCAAGACTCAAGATATCTTCCAGTTATACTGTTTACTTCCAAACACACACACACACAGCTCACACTAGTTCATAGCAAAGGCTAGTGCTCCATTTCTTCAAAATAATGACACGATTTACTACTGCATATAATCTTAAAAAAGAATGACATTAAAATTGAGAAATTAGTGAAGTTAAATGGTATCATCAACCGTGAAGTCTATCTATCTTCTTTTGCTCTATATAAACTATAAAGCCTTCCTCCCTAAGGAAGGTAAGGAGAAAAAGGAAAGATGATACAAGGGAAAATTTGACTAGAAATAAAAAAGAGAAAAAGAAAAGAAAATACATCAAAGTGTCTTCAGACATGAAGAAATATGAATCAAAAAGAGAAAGATCAATGGATAGAAAAGGATTGCAATGGTAGCTGCTCACGGCAGTAAAACATAACAAGAGCAGGCAATTCACCTTCGCTTCATAAATATACGGACAAATACTATTCACCAGAGTCCACAGTTGGACTCTGAGTACAACTTTCCGTTTGATGGAGTTCCAACATTCTCTTTTCTGGATTACAAAGACCTGTAGGTAAACAATAACAGTATCATTAGGGAAAATATTTTTCTTTGAACTGCACTACATGTTATCATTATTATTTTTGGAGCCAAACTGCATAAATTTTATGCAATTTTCAGAATGTCCAAGGGAATGCCATCATACAAACTTCTGGAAAATTAGATAGTGGCTCGTACCTGCAAGATTTATCAGTATAGTTATATAATATTTTCAACCCAACAAAAGGAGGTAAAAAAAAAACAATTCAGGTCCCCTGAGGTATATTTTCATGGTTGGAAGGTAAGGTAAGGAAAGAAACCAAAAGAAAAATAAAGAAAAGAGATGAGAAAAGAATGAGAGGTGGAATATTGACTGTCCTTGCCTTTGATTGGATGTTTAAAATCCTCAAAAACTTGAGTAAGTTTAAAATGTTAGAAGTGAATAACAGAGGACCTCAGAAGATAATCATTCATTTTCTTCCCTTTTTATAAACTTCCAGACACATGGAAGGATTACTTAAAGCATTCCCTTGTCTACCTTTTTCCTCTTTTCTTCTTCATCAAAACATCCCTAAAAATCTAATATTGGCAATCCAGTCCATCTAAAAGGCCTATAATTACTTAATCAGTCCCTAGTGAAATGGTGATAGTTTTCCATCTCAGTATGCATGACACTGCTATACAAGAATGATATCATTTTTTACAATTTTCATATTTTTTGTTAGTAGATATATTTATATTTATTAGAACCTTAAAAATCAACATATTGATGTGCGCACACTTCTGCAAATTTGAAATCTGTAGTCTAACTATCCAATGCAGTCACTCATTTTAGCGTGACAGCCAATGAAGGTGGAGTTTAGTTAGCAAACACTTTACATTGTCAACCAATAATAAATAATCAGGTATTTATTATAAAAGTCAACAAACTTATCAGAGGGTTGGTAATTGGATGACAGTGCATGTACTATTCATTCTTAAAGATGTAGGTTAGGAGGAATAAAAGGCCTTACAAGTCTAGTAAGGTCTGATTAGTTATTACTGAATGTTATAGGTCAGTTATAGTATTCAGTGTGGTAGTTATTTGAATGGTTTCTATTTGTTGTAGGACAGTTATCTACTTGTGGTGACAGTTATTAGTGTAAAAATAGATAGAGGAGGAGTCCACAGCAAATATGCTCATTAAGTAGTGGGTTGTTCTGCAGTGACATGGTGAAAGGTGCAGAGTAGGGGAAATTAAGCCAACACAGGATATCATAAATATAAAACATGGAGAGAAAATATACTTGATCTAAACAGAACTAACTATTTGAGTTTGGGATCAGTGAAAACAGGGCCCTTTTTCATGCATCCTATGTAAGTCTGAGGGTGAGATAGCTCTTTTGCCAGAAGTAATGAAAGACGGTCTGACATAAAAAATGAAATATGATTCCATAAATCTTAACTATAGGAGTAATCGTTAACCTCATAAACAAAGTTTATCACTATATTCAACCAAGTAAAGCCCTGAAAGATATGGCACCTGGCCTTAAATATATGTCATCATCAGCTTTGACACAAAAGTCAGCTTCAAAAAGTGCATAAGCAGCTTTGAAGAACGCCAACCTGTAATAAATGACCAAATTCTTCTCAGCAACAAACTACAAACATGAAATATGGCAGTTTACTAATTCCAAGCACACACGTTTTTTATGGGAGCTTACTGTACTTCTCTTCAATATCCAGAAAAATGAAATCATCATATTGTGCCACTTCCTTCTGAAGTGCAGACATCTTTGATCTATCACAAACCTAAAAGCCAATCCAGTGGCTTCTTCCAAGCTGCAAGCAAGCAAAAACCACTAGTAAATATAATAGTCCCATTAAATCACATCATATTTAGACACAAACAAATTCCCTCAAAACATGCAATCCAACAACAAATCAAACAAAACACTTTGAGCAGTTCGTGCACAAATGCACCTAACCATTGGCCTACTCATTGCAGTTGAAGCCACATCAGCCACATCTGTCTGCAATTTTAGGTATAGATAGATAAATCTGAGCTAGGCCACACAAATACAGAGAAGAACCTAGCAAGGCTAGCATCAATCATACTAAAACTTTCATGTAACACACAACTTATGAAGACATCACAATAAACACATGACACTCCAAGCAATCGAATAGTTATAAGCACACACACTCACTTTCTCATTCATCTCATCTCTACTTTTAGGACTAGAAAAACAGAAAAGGTTAAAAGGGTGCAATGAGGTAGTGAAGGTGGTGGTGGGTGTAGTCGAGAGGTGGTTCAGAGTGGGAACATGAACTGTGAAAGAGAGAGAGAGAGAAAGGGATGGTCTGGTTTGTGCCTTAGCAAACAAGCATCTGTTATTGACAGTTATATTTATGTTCTCTTCCATATTATAGACCATGTGTACCCTCTGGCTGGATAGGACAATAAAAGCGGCAAAATTGTATGTATTTAACAATGTTACATATCTAATACTAAACAGGAGATTAGTAGCTAAGCTCAAATCAGAGTATTTTTCCTTAGTTTTTATATCTTTGAGACTCATGATTATTTTTTATTTGCATGTTATATAAAAGTTTATTATACGTGTGTTTTATTTTTTGGTGTTATAAGTGTAATTTTTTTACACCATCAATCAATAGCTTTAGAGGATTTTAAAGTAATTTTTTTATAGAAGTTAACAAATTGTATCCTATGAAGAAAAGGATAGATATATTTTATATCAAATTAGATTTTTTAAAATAAAAAATAACGTGTGAGTTGACGTAAACTTACTAATATTAATACCTGTGTTTAATTTATACACATAATAAGAAAATTAAATCTCTTAGGCCCCACCTCTTTCTAATAAAAGAAATTAAAAGGAAATGGAAAGATAGAAGGAAGCCAAAGTCAAATGATATAGAGTGAAAGAGAAATTGAAAAGAGACAGAAAAATAAAGAGATGACATGAAAGGTTAATAGAGTGTAATGTCATTTCTTAATAAATTGTCACTGACATCATGTATTAAAATCGGAAAAAAATGTTAGATAATAAAATAAATAAAAAATAATAATTTAGGTAATAAAACCAAAATTAACTATTTTACCAATATAAAAAAATATATTTAAGCTAATAAATTAGAATCACTTTATCTGAGGTCTATAGGCAAGTGGAACTGAGTACAGTGAACACAATTAAAATGAATGGTAGAAATTGTTATATGACACGATTCAAAGCACAATGAAGCGTAATAAATAATTTTTTTCTTTGACCTAATAATGTTCTTGGTTTATACAGACTCTTGTACTATATAGTGATCAAGATTGTACAATAGCCTTACAAATAGTGGGAGCAGCCTCAACCAAAAGAAACTAGAAGATAGGAAGTTCCCTTTTTTGTTGTTCGCTTATAATTTGTTATCTCAAGTTGAAATATGATATGAGATTGTAGGAATTAAAACTCATTAAATTTAACATGGTAAACTGTCTAGATCAGCTTGACAGTACAATTATTTAGTGAAACTTCAAATATCTTATTTTAATCTCTCAATTAAATGCATTACTAAAAGACTATCCTCTCAATACTGTTGCGATTACGAAAGCCTCTCAATGATATCCAATTTGAACTCATTTCATTTTTCTATAAGTAAAATTCACTTACATTTCTGATAAACCTCAAATTCCTTTACCATAGTGAAAAAGAAAGGTGTGGATTTTAAAAAGAAATACTATTTTCTATTACTTTTGTTTTTTTTTTCAAATTACCTTTACATGCATAAAATTTTCTATTGTAAGCTTTTAGGGAGTCATTATATAATTTTCTTGGAGTAATAAAAGAAAAAAAAAGTTAAATGTTTCCATTGTACAAAAGATAAAGTGTAATTCCTTCAATAATGAAACTCAGCTCGCATATAATTATCATATTATTGATATCAAAATTATTTCAACTAAGTGTAACAAAATATATTCTGGATTGACAAGAATCAAGATTGCAATTGAAAGAAAAAATTGAAAATAAAAGGAATCAACATCAGAGAAGTCATCGACAATGGAGAATCAAAATCATAAAATAAACAATGATATCTATTATTAGTTGACAAGAGTGAATAGTACTAGTTACTAGTAGTAACCAAAAGTTACTTATAATTGAGACCTTTGTAATATGAGTTAGAACCTTGTCCAATGTTTATAAAGTTTGTTTATAAATACCAGTCGTTACTACATATTTGTTCAATGTAGTTACTAAACAAGTTTCAAAAGTTATCAACCATTTTATTTACAATCACCAATCATTTCAATTTCATTTTGTGCTCTTTCCTTCTTTTTTAGTTATTTTCTTTTTCTTTGCAATCTATCCTCTTCATCAATCACCAACAAATACTTAATAACTAAAAATCTTCGAAAGATCGTCCTTCTTCTTACCTTGAGATCCAAAAGCAAGTTTAAATGAAAGTTAAAAACAGATATAAATAAACATTTTGATGTGTTGTTATACCTGAAATGTTTGCACCTTATTGCATGAGTAATTTTCATCATCTCGTAATAAGTTGTTTTACATCATCGTGCAATCAATTTGTCATAGTTGAAACCTCAAAAGACTAGAATTTATTTTTTAAAATATTTTTCTTAAAAGTAGGTGCATAAATAAAGTGATTTGAACATCCCAACGATGCCTAATTTGTAGCACAACCTCCTTTGACCTCTTATCTTCCTTACCACCAAAGCAAGGCCATAAACATTTTTGTTTGCCTTCATCCTATATGCCGCACTGGTCCCTAGTTACATAGTGTCACAATTTTACCTTACCTAACCGGTTATTTTTCCATATTTTGCAGTTAGTTTCCCTAAGATACCCTACAAGTTTGTTATGAGCATCATCACACCATCTCTCTAAACATCTACTTTCTTTCAACTTCTGATTCAGCTTGCAGACTTTGCAAAAGTCCCAAAAAAAGCTGTTTCATCATACATCACTGAGCATTCAATATTGGAATCCGTGTCAAAATTGCTGCCTAAAAATGTTTTGCAGGACAAATTTGAAAAATGACCCTGCAAAGCATTTTCCTGACACTCACCTATTTTGATATTCTTGTCCTCAACAATACTAATAGCTGGTTCAGCACCATCTTTGTCAGCACAACAATTCTCACTAGATTGCTGTACTGAATCACTTGTCATTTCTGCTTTGTTGCTTGTTCTCAATTCATTCACATTGTTTTCTTCAATAGATTTCTCTGAGTCACCTGACACTTTCAACTGGGTGACCTTCTCTTCTCTAGAAGAACTACTTATTTCTGTTGATTCTTTGGCTTCTATTGCAGTGTCAACAGCTTGTATTTTATCATCTCTGCCTGTTTCACTGCCAGCTTCATAGTCTGATTGATTTTTTCCATCCACAGGTTCATGTTCTGACTTTGCTCCACCTTTGTTGGTAGTTATGTTTCCAACAACTTGTGCAAATGATTCAGAAATGGCCATTCCTTCAGAACAGATACCTGCTTTGATTGATTCATCTGTTGCTAGAATTGATAGATCACACAGTCCTGTTTGAGATGACAAGAAAATGAATGTTAGTATAACAATATTAGTACACTGACAAAATACACCAAACAAAAATACCTTCAATTTTCTCCTTCCCATGTAAGGATTTCACAAGTAACACTGTCCCAGGAAAAACCATCAAGTTAATTTTATTCAATCTTTGCCTTTCAATGTCATCAACAGTTATAAATCCAAAGCCCTTTGTCCATGTCTCGACCAAATCTGGAATGGCTGATACCACAAGCTTTTCCACCTTGAAAGATATTAACATCTGCTAATCACAGATAAATTTAGAAACACAAAAGTCCAAAATGAAGTAAGTGTGGAAACATTTCAAACTCGTAACTATAATATAGGAAAGAAGTCACTAAACGCATGTCTAAATCAATTTTTGAAGAATAATTATTTTGATGGACAAGGGAATAATAAATGAACATGAGCAAACTGCACTATATTTCCGATCCATTTTATTTTACTACAAATTTTTGGACAATCAAATGAAACTGCAGCCAAATTATACCTGTTCAATAGCACTCACAAGGAGTCGGCACATTCCCTGGCGACGATACTGACTGCAAGTAGCAATTAGAGGCATCTCTGCTACTGTAGTTCCATGCACCCTGTAAAGATGTAAAGGGCTTGAGAACAATGCAATAAAACATTCATAGCATTTTGTATAGATCAAAATAAACATAGCTGTAACCTAATTCATTCATAAATCAGCTGGAAGGGTAAGCTTGAGCTTCAGCGAAAGACATTTAAGTAATTGTCTTTACATATTAGAAAAGTAACTAAAATACAACCATTTACATAAAGGTCAGAAAAAGGATTTTAAAAGCATCAATTTCTACCATAGATTTCATAAGGAAAATATCTATATTTTAAGTTTTACCTGATAGATGCTACAGATATTAATACATCCTTTTTCTCCAATACAATGGTGTAAAACCCTTGAAAGTTTAAACGAGCAAACTCAGACCTGAAAACCATATGAAATAAAGCCTCTCAAATCAAAATAGAAACAGAGAACAGGAACAAAAAACAAGGATTTAAAAAAGGGTACGAGGGGCAGGAGATTATTAAGGTGGTTGTAAATACGAAAGCGCACAAAAAGAGGAGGGAAATTTGTCAGAGGGAAGAGGCACTAACCCCCAGTTGTATAAAACTTGGGGTATCATGTGGATGCCTGTTCTAGGATCAAACATTGACACAAAACACTCCTCCATTATAGTAAGAGCAACGGCTAATTTTGTATTGCATACTGCCTTTAGGGCAAACCACTGTGCAGAATGAACTTTTTGATCATCGTGGATGCATCTAAGAAGGGTCCATGAGATGCCATCAGCAACTTGATTAACTAACCCCACCTGAGTCTGGAGTCCAGAGTACACCTGCACAAACCAAAGTCTCAAGTCATTGAATAGAATGTTGGGGTATTATGGCGTTATTAGGTTATTCTAGTAGTGTACTTAACCTAATTATTAGTAATATAAAATAGGAGTACTAGGTCAAAATATCACAACACATTCTCGTATCAATAATACAGTGTTCATTGCCCACAAAAAAAATTGTATCCACAGGAATAATGCACATTCTGTTGTTCAATAAGAAATCCTGTTGTTCATTAGCATTTGATAATTAAAGCACAAAAAAAAAAGGAATCAAAGGAATAATGCACCCTAATACACCATTAACTATAGTATCCACAGTCATGGAAGCTCCACATTCTGTATGGCTTTGAAAATCTGTCAAATTCGATCTGCTTTTGGAAAAAAACTACAGTCATGGAAGCTTCGATGCTATATTGCTCAATTATTATGAGTTATAACCACTAAAATTATATTTGGGCAGAAGAATTTTAAGTAAATCACTAACATATCGATTACTAATTATTTTTGTTTAACAAGTCTCACACACAATTTATATCAAAGACTACATTTTAAGTTTTTTTAATCTTAAACTTATTTATCTGAAAAATGCAACCTTTTATAACTATATTTACCACCTACAAATTTTAATCAAACAATCATCATTTAATGTTCAAAAATTTGGTGCAGAGTTTGAAATATAAACCAAATTTTCAAAAAGTTTAGGACATCTAAAATTATGGACAGTAAAATGACCAACTCACATTACAAGCCACTACATTATCATGCAATATAATAGACAATTAGCCAACATTTGCTAAATTCAAGAAATCCATTTCAAATGGAAGTCTAAAAATTTGAGAAATTGTAGTATAGTACCTCCTGACAACTCTGACCACAAAACCAAGTGTCTGAAATTGCTACTTCTTGTTTATCTCTATCTTCAAGGCATTTCTCATGATCTATTTATTACAAGATCATAAAAGTCAGATGGAATCATTGAAGCATTACAAAGGGAAAAAGTGCACAAACTTCATATCAAAGAAATCTTTATTTCAAATTAAGTAATTACTTATTATAACAAATTAATAAAGGAAGCTGAGATCATGGGGCTCCCACTATTGTGGCATTTAGGGAGACTCTGATGTACACAAACTACACTCCAAAATAATAACAATAATTTAAAGCATAGCCTTGGTTATGTCATAATGCAACATGATCATGCAGGCATACTTACATTTATGTTCACACTGTGAACATTGTAATGAATCATGCGCATCTGAAGTGTCTTTGTCAATGACCAAATTTCCACATATCCTACAAGTGCAGTTAGTGCAGTACCAGTCGCCATCTGGGATCTCCTGATGTATGAAAGCAAAAAAATTTGTATATTCTTCCAACATCGGGTAAGAAAACCTTAATAATAATCACATCCTCAAAAATACAAGCTATATATATAAAAAGACCTAATTTACTGCCGAATGCAAACATATAGGAGAAACATAAATAAATGTGTGCAAATGCTGGTAACACTAACAAAAAGCAACACATCCATACCATCAATTGGTTATAATACATAAAACCTGAACCACGAGTCATAGAGCTGACATGTTAGTATGTCAATTTTCTATTATTAAGCCACATTAGTTACTTCTAATTTCTCATGTCTCTAGTTACAGAGGAATCATTTTACAATTATTTTTAGGGGTGAGAATGGAAGATATTAATACATCTAAAATTTTTAAGTAATTATCTAATAAATGAGTTTCTTTTGAAATGGTCAATCTCATGAATCATTTTTTTATTATTTTTTATAAAAAAAGTAACAGAAAGTTAACCTACCATAGGAAGAGATAACCTGCTGCTTGGCAAGTAATATCCCTTGAGATGTTTGTACCAAGCTCCAGCTATTGATTTTATGTGTTCAAGAGCAACCTAATATACTACCTTGCAAACCTTACTTGAATTCGACCATGCTTCTCTAAATTCATTCGTGTGTGAGAAAGAATGATCCAGACATATTGTTAGTAATGGATTTAGGGACAATAAAGGAATAGTATTTTGGTTATGTAATGTCCATATGAGTCTCCACAACTATTAAGGAGCTAACAAGTATAACACTATCAACATAGCTTATTTTTCATTGTGTTTTTTTTATAGTATTTACACTTTTATTTTCAATCTATTTATATCAAACATATTTTGATATGCAGGATATTATGCTGCCATATCAACGATTTAGTTGACATTGCTTTGTAATTAAAAAAGGATTTACTGTAATTTTTAAATATGAAGAAAGCCATATTATATAACTTCTAAAATTTATAGCACTCATGCAATGCACAGGTGGCTATCTAGTTGTCTGTAAAGTGAGAGGATATACTCATTGAACCTATTTATCAAACCACAGCTAAACTAAGCACAAAGTCCATTAATTCATTTGCTACAGTACCATGAAAATTAAAAAACAAGTTAATCACAGTCCACACCCTTGATCAATTATTCATGTTCACAAAAGTGAACCCACTCACCCACCATAGAAAGTCTTAATTACCATATTCTATATTTTCTAGTAATCAGCTAAGTCGGAACAAACACTCCTAACTACAGACTTCAAAACTACATGTGTTATGCTACTGTAAAGACATACATATATACATTATTACATTTACAGTACATATATAGGACTCGCATAGGAACATGTTAAATCAATCACTTAATAGTTAATACTAATAGCATGTCTGAATTCCCAAAACAAATTAAAGAAAGAAACTAGCATAAACCTAAGAGCAGACAGACCTGAGTGGACAAACAAGCTAGGTGAAAAGTAGATGGACAGTTATCGCAACATATCAGCTCACCCCCCTCGCCACACAATCCGCACGAATCATCATTTTTATCATTATCATCAGCATGTACGGCTTGATTTTGGCTTCTCCTGGCTTTGTATTCAGCTGACCAAGCTTGAAGGAGGCAGAGTGTAAAGGGCTCACCAGACTCCATGAAAATATTCAAGCAGGGGCGATTCACTGTAAACCCAGCATGAAACTTGAACTCTGATAATGTGAGCACCTTATCACAACATGTACAAATAATACCATCTTTGGTGATCCTACCATCCTTAATGACAACATTATCCTTAGGATTTCGGTATTGAATCACATCATTTAAAGATATGACCCCATTATCAATCAACCAGGACAATATTGTCCTAGCACCCAAATAAAACCTATTGCAGTCCTTATTGTGCTTCCCTGCATTACAGGGATTCCTTGGTAGCAACCTGCAACGGCCCTTTTGGCTTTTAAGCTTTCTCTGACCCCTTGATTTGCGGGATTTAGCACTAGAATTACCCCGGATTGCCTTTGGGCTGAAGTCCTTATTCCTGAATATTGCAGACACCAATAAATCATCGTCTTTAATCTGGCATCTGTTAGACTTATCTGTTCCAGCTGTGGGGCAGTTTGTTTTCCTAATATTTCTCTGAATTGCACCAACAGATGATAACTTTCTGCAGTTTCTTTTCTTTCCCGCATTGTCAACTAGATAATCCTGGACCTCTTCCAACCCACTTGCTTCACCATCTAGTAACTGCACCTGGTCAGTAACAGTTGAACCCAGCATGTCACTATGGTAGAACATACTCAGTTTGATTTCAGATA
Organism: Glycine max; assembly: GCF_000004515.6. Lineage (NCBI taxonomy): Eukaryota > Viridiplantae > Streptophyta > Magnoliopsida > Fabales > Fabaceae > Glycine > Glycine max. The sequence goes on along the minus strand of NC_038248.2, from coordinate 40,311,011 downwards.
CCCTTTTGCACTTCCTCCGCATTTTCTTTTTAAGAATAACATCAGAAGCAGAATATTTGTTATCTTTCCCAAATACAGAATCTACTGAGATTTTGCCACCTTCTTCCTCACTACATTCAGACTGTTGCATATCCCTTGAGTCATGAGAATGAACCAGGCCATGGCTCACACTGGATGCATTATTTTCTTCTGACATGTCCATTGGCAGATCTCCATCAATAATTTTATTTGTTTCCAGATAGTTCTCTGAACTCTGTTTATCAAAACTTTTGGAATTTCTAATTCTGGCTTGATGAACAGCACCTACATTAGACCCTCCAGGTACCTGATTCAAATTCCCAGAGCTTGAACCAATGGGAGCACATGCCACCATATATTTGCTAGAAACTAAACTCCAAGTTGCTTTCACTGCCTCTCCCTTTTTCAGCACACCAATCTTTCTATCAAAAAATATAACTACTACAAAAGGATCCAAAAGCCACCATCGATAAGCCAATACAGCAGCAGGGTCTTCTGACTGCATCTTTGTTTTTTCAACATTTATCAGTGTACTGGATAGATCAGACCAGAATTGACTAATATCAGTCCATTCCTTATAATCTCTGCACATAAAATTGCATTTTTCAACAGACAATAGCTCACCACATAATCTCCAAGCCTTTGTAAACTCCCGAATAGTCTTTCCCTCTGGTGTCCTATAAACTGACTCTGGGTAACGCCTACTAGGCCGTTGACGCTTCTCAATAGACCATCCTGCCATCTTTAGCAACTGCAAAATATGAAACTGCAGTATAGTACGAGGGTCCTCTTCCTCTAGCATTGAGGATGCATTTGAGATGCCTACATTAGAAGATTCCACCATTTCCTCGGGATTTAAAGGAGACCCAGACTTCTTCACAACAGTGGTTGACGGACTGGTAACTACACGCCTGTTCGCAAAGCTTTCCTGGGAAACAGGAGAAGCAGCTGCTTTACTTACACACAACTCTTTTGCAATATTTCCATCTGCTGTTGTTGAGTTAAAATTTGTAACATCTACCTTATCCTTGGCAGCTTGTTTATTTACCTTGTTATGGTTCAATAGATAGCAGCTAGATATCACACCATGTTTAGATGATTCAACTAAATGAAATGCAATTGGTTCACTATCACAGCTTGTAGCAGCACGAGACAGGTTAGAAACTACTACTTTTGAAAGTCGTGATGAACTCAATTTTTTTTCTGAATCAGATCTACTACAAGCAAGTTCATGCAGAGAAAATTTCATACGTTTGACATTCACATCCTCGTCATTCTGGTCTTCACAAATGAAACTCTCTGGCACACACCCCAGAGCAGCCTCTTTGGAATGCTGAATTACATTAAAGTCCTCTTCTTCAGGGTGTGTAAGTCTAGAAGATGATGGATGCAATACAACTGAGTTTTCATTACTAGAGCAGAATGATTTAAATGTGTTTTTAGCGGATTCATGTTCAAAGCTGATAGCTACAGGAACAAGACACTTCTGATTAGACTGAAAAATGCCATTACCAGAAAATACCTCTGAAAAAATCTGTCTTTCTTCGTTAGATCCTTCAAAGTTATCATCACATAAATCCTCTGTTTCATTGCTGATCAACATCCCTGCTGACAAGTGTGGTTTCACTATAAAATTTCTATTGGTGGTCTACATGTTGGCACCATTACAAAAAGCTACTTTGGCATATTGTAAACCAATTTATGAAGAAAGCATTTCTTCAGCCATACATTACTGGTTGACAAACTTCATCACTGCCGACCCCAATTAATAGAATAAAATCTTGTGGTAAAGGCTTTGGAATCTGCACAATAAAGTGAGGAATGTTATTAAACTGTCTTCAAAATTATAAGATTCAAAACAAGCTTTAACTTCTTAATTAATAATCAAAAGAAAAAATTTGCACGAATGATAACATTCAACAAAAACAATCATGAATCATGTAAGTATCATTTTCGTTTTTTGGCATCATTTTCCCTCAGAGTCACAGTTGCATTAAATACACTATTGAAACGTAAATGAGGTGAAAGATTATCAGGCAACAGCCAAAATCAATTTTGCACCCATGAGCATCCATCACAAGGATGCATTAAAAGATTCTTTCTCTCTCTTCACTAAAATCTGAATATCTTACTATCTCATTAATAGAAAAAAAAAAGTAAAGTAAGAAAAGGTGTGGGTAAACTATATTTATACACAAACAAGAAGCCACCAAAATAATTAAAGCATTTAAACACCTAAACAAGGAAATTTTTAGTTTTGGAATAAGATAGCTTCCAGTTTATCTTCTAGATATGGAACCATCATTACTCTTTTTGATGCATCAGCGTTCATTGCCTAACTGCCTAAGAAGACCAAGCAAAGCAATAACATCATCTATTGTTTGCCCACAAATTCACATGTGTTTTTCATTATTGATCCATGGCATAAGGGATCAGACATATATTGTCTTTCATGCAACAGTTTCTCCTAGAGAAATATTATCCTCGGACAAAAACAGCATATAGCATATAACCAAGGGATAGGGAATCAGAATTCAGAAATAATATACTTTTCATGCAATAATGTTTTGCAGCAGAGGGAGTCTCATTTCTTCCAGTGCAGTTTGTAGATCTAGTTTTAGTGCTATAGTGATTACTCTCTTCCAAATTAACTAAAAAAGCCTCATTACATTCTTCTTCAAAATATTCATCATGTTTCCCTTGTTAAAAAATTTAAGCCCCACATAGAGGCGATGGAGAATGGTCTTTAAAGGCAACAATTACTAAATCCTGTAATGTTTTCTGCTATTAGCAAATTTTGTGAATATTTACTAATAAGCATCACATTGACAGAGTACATGACCAAATGCAAATACAAATGCAAAGGTTGGCTTGAATCAAAATGAACATGCAATCATACAAAGGTTGGCTTGAATCAAAATGAACATGCAATCATACGAAGATTATGGGTTGCACGAACACAGCTACTTTTTCAAAATACAACGGTTTGGGATATCAAAAGTTGTTGTCAAACTTCAAAAGCTAAAATTTTAAGAACATTTGGTGAGACACCAAATTTTAAATAAAGTATCATTTAATACACCTTGCATGCCTTCAATTATTTACAAAGAAACAACATCAAAAGATTTTTATGTTTCGAATATACTGGTAATAAATATCCTCATTTTCATCAAATACTTAGCATTCCCTTAAATAAAAGAGCAACATACACATTAGTTGAGCAAATCACTTGAAAGAGATGGGAAAACCCTGAATTCCTGAACCAAATTGAAGCATAAAATCCACATGCATGAATAGAGAAGCAGCATTGGCACACAGAACAAACACCAGGTCCAGAAATGGATAATAAAAACGAAAATCACCAGGTCCAGAAATGGATAATAAAAACGAAAATCCAAACCAGTATACACTCACTTTTAACACAGATCACAACCTACTCTACCCATCTCAGATTCTCAGAAAAGAAATACACAACCCATCATCAGAAACCGCCAAAAAACAAAACTTTTCAACAAACAAACACGACCCAGAAACTCTTTTCAGAGAAAAAATCTCAGAGCCGCCCACCAGAACGGCTCAATCTCACCCCCAGAATCAGGGTTCCTCAAAATCCCAAAAGCAATTCAACATTTTCTGAGCTGAGAGCACGAATTGCAATCTTCCCTCGCTTCATTTCTCACCTTCAACCCCACCAGAGATAGAATTGGAAACCCAACAATGCTACCACACTGCAACAGATGGCAAACACAAAGGAACATAAAACTTTCTCTCTCTAAAAAACTTTCTCTCTCTAGGAGCATCTACATGTGAGTGTTGTATCTATGTCATGGGACGGACTACTTACATGTATGTACAGTTGTACCCTCTTGCATTACCACTAGGCCTTGTCCATTTGTGCATCATTTTTCAAACCCTTTTCGAATGAAGCACCTACGCTCTCGTTGAGATCGAGTTCCTCGCTATGGAAATGCCCGAAAGGCCCCCCATTAAGGGAATCATATTTTCATTTTTCCTAGACATATTTTATTGAATTTAATGGTCACTAATAGCAAAAGAAAAATAAAAAAAAGTATACACTATTATTCAACAACGTATTTTCAATTGCATGAGTTTTATGATAATTATTGAATGGTGTATTTAAGAAAAAAAATTAAGGTTGAACTTAACTTACATTCTCACATAACTAATAATGTAATTATTTCTACATTTATTGCTTTGAAAATCGTAAACTATCGATTAGAGGTTTCAAACATAAATTCAAATACATACATAAAAATTAATAAATTTATTATATATAATAATTTAATATTAAATAGATATATAAAATTATTTTATATTATTAATACATACTCTTTTCATATTCTTTTGGAGATAATTTTATTTAAAATTTAACATGTATCAATGTGAATGTTAAAATATATGTCAATATATTTTTGCATCCAACTTTCTTATTATAGCTTAGGAACTCTCTTGTGTATAATTAATATCTTTATTATAGCCTAGGATCTATATTGTAATTGTGATATATAACCACAATTTTGCTAATGGAATGAACAGAGAAATATATACTTTCATGGTAATAGCAGTCTAGGGTATGATCATCTCTTGCTTCCGTTACGACCTAACTTTTCTTCTCCTTTTAGTTGCTATTTCTCTTTTCTCCTCAGCCACCATGACTGACTCCAACAAATTCCACCTAGTTATTACTATCTCCAACATCAAAAATCATATCTCCATCACCCTGGAGATGGAAAACGTCCAATATGGGACGTGGGCAAAACTATTCAAGATTTATGCATGTTCTCACAAGGTCCTCCACCACATTGTCCCACCGGAGAAAGGTAGGGAGAAGATGCCTAAAATTGATGAAGAAAAGAAATTGTGGTCAACCCTTGATGTTGCGGTCCTTCAATGAATCTATGCAACAATTTCACATGACTTGTTGCATACTATTCTTGAATCCAACGCAACAGCAATGGAGGCATGGAATAGGTTGCATGATATATTCCAAGACAATAAGAATTCTTAGACTGTAACTCTTGAGCAAGAATTCTCCCGTACCAACATGGAGGATTTCCTGAATGCCTCTGCGTATTGTCAACGGCTCAAGGAATAGTTCGATCGACTCAAGAACGTAGGCACACCAATATTGAACAATTGTCTTGTTCTTCAAATGGTGGTCGGCCTCATCGAGGCTTACAATGGGGTTGTCACACTCATTCGCCAAAGCTATCATCTTCCACCATTTTATCAAGCCCGCTCTATGCTCACCTTAGAAGAAGTTGGTCTCGCGAAGAAGGCTGCAATCAGTGGGGGTGCCGCCATGGTGGCTTGCGACACTAATGACTCTCACTCCCTCTCCAAAAATTCCCATCAAAATTGGAATACTCATGATGATAAAAGGGTCAAAACCACAACAATGGTGGCAATCGCGGTGGCATCAAGAGCAATGATGGTGGCAACCGCAATAGTGGCTAGCAGCAGCAGTCCAGCCAGTAGCAACCGGGGCACTAACAGTGGCCTACTGGACAATAGTAATGGTCATGGATGCCTTGGGCTCTTCCACCTTGCCCATACCCCTCATCCAACGGCCCACCCCCTTCCTCACATTGGATTAGGCCAAATTTTTCGCAAGCCCAATAGCACCAGACAAGCATCCTTAGGCCAAAACCACTACAGGCCTACATGGCGGCAACAACACCTCCACCCACTTTAACAAGCATCGAAGCAACGATGCACACTCTTGGGCTTAATCCTTCAGATGTCAATTGGTACATGGAAACTGGTGTCACTTCTCACATGACATCCAAGCAAGGTAATCTCCTGTCTTATTTTAATTAGAGCAATAATCATGGTATAATTGTTGGTAATGGTCATTCAATTCCAATTCGTGGTTATGGTCACACCTATTTGTCTCCCTCAAATCCACCCTTTGCCCTGAAAAATGTCATTCATGCCCTTCAAGTTATTAAAAACTTAGTGACGATTCGAAAGTTTGCAACTGATAACTCAGTTTCTATTGAATTTGACCCTTTTGGTTTTTTTGAGAAGGATTTTCAAATGAGGATACGTTTCATGAGATGTGAGAATCGACATGACCTTTATCCCATCACCACCAATCAATCCACTTCACAATATACTTTTGTTGCTTTAGCACCATCGTTATGACATGCTCATTTGGGTCATCTAGGAGCACCTGCTTTTGACTCCTTTAAGCTAAATAAATTTATTGAGTGTAATCAAACTCGTAGTTCTCATGTTTGTCTCTCTTGTTCTCTTGAAAAACATGTTAAGTTACCATTTGTTTCTTCTCATTCTTGCATTATTATGCCTTTTGATATTATCCATAGAGATATTTAGACATTTCTCGTTTTGAGCTCTTCGGGCCACCAATATTATGTTTTGTTGTTGGATGATTACTCTAATTTTTTGTGGACATTTCCATTGTTTGTCTCAAGTTTTTTCCACATTTTAATCTTTTAGAGCTTTCTTCCACACTTAGTTTGAACGAGAAGTAAAAAACATTCAATGTGATAATGGTAGGGAGTTTGTTAATGGACCTTTTTGGGAATTTTGTAATGTAAATAAGTTAGTTTTTTGCCTCTCTTGTCCACATACATAATCACAAAATGAGAAAGTCGAGAGAAAAATCCATACCATCAACAATATTATTCGTACTCTACTAGTCTATGCATTTTTACCACCTTCCTTTTGGCATCATGCTTTGCAAATGACAACATATATTCTCAACATTCTTCCAAGTAAACAATTATCTTATCAATCACCTCTCAAGGTTCTTTATCAAAAGGACTCTTCCTACTCTCATCTTCTGGTGTTTGGGTGTTTATGTTATCCACTCTTTCCTTCTATTACCATAAACAAACTTCAGACTCGTTCCACCTCATGTGTCTTTTTCGGGTCCCATCTAATCATCGTGGGCACAAGTGCTATGATTGGTCCTCTCCTAAAGTCATACTAAGTTGTCATGTCATTTTTTATGAAACCTAATTCCTTTTTGTTAAGTTACACACTCCACAACCTCACACTTATGGTTTATGGACGACAGACCCTCCCCTTATGTGATCCACCATTTGACCTCTTCGCTAGGCTCAAACCAACCTGCCCAGCAGGTCTTGCCACACCCACAACTTGCTGCCCAACCTATACCTCTATTCGACCCACTCACACCTAGCCCATAGTCGCCACAACAACAACCATCATCCAACCTAGTGTTTGCACCTTCACCTCTATATCAGCCCACTTCTTTTTCAGCTCCTAAACCCATGACACGTAGTTAACATGGGATTTTCAAACCTAAACGACATTTAAATCTTAACAATAGTGTCACTAAATCCCCCCTACCACATAATCCCGTGTCTGCCCTTTGTGACCCGAATTGGAAAATGGTTATGGAAGATGAATTTAATTCTCTTATTAAAAATAAGACGTTAGAGTTGGTGCCCCGTCCACTTGATGTTAATGTGATTCGGTCTATATGGATTTTTGCTCATATAGAAAAATCTTATGGTGTTTTTGAGAGGCATAAGGCCCGTCTTGTAGGGGATGACAAAGCACAATAGGTTGTCGTGGATTGAGGTGAGACTTTTAGCCCGATAGTCAAACTGACAACTATTCGCACTATTCTTAGTTTAGCCATCTCTAAAGCATGACACATTCACCAACTTGACGTGAAGAATGCTTTCTTGCGTGGAGAGCTCAAAGAGATTGTGTACATGCATCAACCCATGGGTTTTAGGGACCCAAATCATCCTAATCATGTATGCTTGTTGAAGAAATTTCTATATGGCCTCAAATAAGCCCTTCGGGCTTGGTACAAGAGATTCGCTAATTATGTTTCTACTCTTGGGTTTTCTCACAGTACTTTTGATCATTCTCTCTTAATTTACCGACAAGGTACAACTATGACTTACATTCTTTTGTATGTGGATGATATTATCTTGACAACTTTCTCTGATGCTATTCGCAAGTCTATCATATCCCTTCTTAGCTCGAAATTTGCTATGAAGGACCTATGACCATTGAGTTATTTCTTGGGTATAGTTGTAACTTGTCATACAGGTGGTCTATTCTTATCTCAGTGAAAGTATGCAACAGAGATCATTGAACGGGCCGACATGTCAACTTGTAAGTCATCTCCTACTCCGGTGACACGAAACCAAAGCTCAATGCTAATTCCAACACACCATATGCCGGTCCATCTCATTATCGAAGCCTTGCAGGTGCTCTTCAATATCTCACCTTCACGAGACCTGATATTGCTTATGTTGTGCAACATGTGTGTTTATTCATGCATGACCCGAGGAAAGAACACATGCACGTTCTCAAGCGCATTGTGCACTACATTCAGGGTACTCTTGATCATGGCTTGCATCTTTGTTCACTCTTTTCTCTTATACAAATGATGATTGGGGTGGGTGTCTGGATACCAGATGCTCTACATCAGATTACTATGTGTTTCTTGATGATAATTTAATTTGTTGGTCCGCCAAACGGCAAGCTATGTCGTCACGATCTAGTGCGGAGGCGGAATACTAAGGCATTGCCAATGTGATTTCTGAGTCTTGTTGGTTACGAAACCTTCTTCTAGAGCTTCATTGTCCTATTCAGAAAGCTACCTTGGTATATTGTGATAATGTTAGTACGATATATCTCTTTGAAAATCCTGTTCAATATCAGTGTACTAAACATATCGAGATGAATATTCACTTTGTTCGTGAAAAAGTTGCTCGTGGGGAAGTTCGAGTCTTACATATCCTGTCACGTTATCATATTGCAAATATATTTACAAAGGGTCTTCTCTTGGTTCTATTTAAGGATTTTTGGAACAATCTCAGCATACGACAACCTCCCGCTTCGACTGCGGGATATGTTAGAATATATGTTAATATATTTTTGTAGCTAGTTTCCTTATTATAACTTATGATCTCTCTTGTAACTATGATATATAACCACAATTTTGTTAATGGAATGAACAGAGAATTATATTCTTTCAGTGAATATATATATGAAAGTCAACATATTTTCTCTCCTATTTAAAATTTATTGTTAAATTAATAAATTTATCATATATAATTATTTACAATTAAATGATAGACTAAAATTATTTTATATTATAAACTTTTTTTTCTGATATTTAAGATTTTTTTAGCACCTCTTTTATTTAAGATGTTATTAAACATTAGATATAATTAGTTTTTTTTACTGAATTAAATACAAATAGTTTTTAAGAAAAAATTCGAACTTTAATTCACATATTATATCACAAAAGACTAATATATCATGCTAGATTTGATGTTTGTTGGTTCTGTTAAGGGAACTATTGGTCCCATTAAGGGAACTATATATAGTGCTCTCTGTTGATTCCTCTTTTTCCTTGGCATTGCCTTCTTTATGATGGCATATCTTGTTTTATGCTATAAGTGCTCAAGGTACTAGTCTTAAGGATGGGACACAGAATTATGCTCACTACTTCAGGGAGGGCCTAGAAGATTTTTGTGTTCATATTTTTGCGGCAAATAATACTAGTTACTAGACATGATATGACTAATTCAATTTATTTTTTTACCTACTGTACGTATTTCGTGGATCCATCAGAAACAAACATGCACGTGGATCCATCTCGATATCTTATTTGCGAGACACGCATGGATGGAAGTAAGTATCTACTTTCCCTTTCGTTTTGAGGTTTGACCATGAGTTAACGTCCTATTTAGAAACTTTCACAGGAGATCGTGGTTTTAGATTGCATGTACAGTTATTTATTGTTAAGTGATTGTTAATACCCGTATTATTTCGAGTAGGTGGTTTACGTTAACCCTACAATGTTAAAAAATTGAAAGATATGAAAGTTAATTATAACAGTGAAGATATATATAAAACATAAGTGATCAACGGTGAATTGTTAAAAATTTATAATAGTTATTAGTAGTTAGAATTTGTAATTTATACATATCATACTTATACTTTATAATAAAGATTAAAATTTATAAATACTTACATATCCTCTTAACTAATTTTATCATTCACTTTTACACTGTACTTTTTCTAAACTCTTAACTAATCACACTCTTTTTATTTCTTACACCTTTACAGTGGGGTACTTTACTTTTTTTTACTGTACTCTTTGTGATTGTTAAAAAAATAAATTAATACATTATTCTATGATAAAAGACCTATTAAGGAGAATAAAAAATATTAAAAAAAGTATTTGTCATCTTCCTTAAATATCTATAGAACTATATTTGTTAACGAAAATAGACATCAAATTTCATCCTAGACGGATATATATATATATATATATATATATATGGAGATCAGCTCTCTTGCCGGTTAGGTGCTTATCAATGCAAACAGGGTCATAGAATTTGTGTTCTCTACTAGAAAATATTCAATGACAATAAGATCTATGGCATATGATCAACTTTTTTTTATTAGCAAACAACATTATATATTATTAACAAGGTAACAGAAGTACCATCAAGATTACAAAAAGACCGAAAGGCTAGCGTCCCAGTTCAACCATTACAAAATACAATTCATAAATTCTTTCTCCTCTATCCAATGAAATATACCATAAACTCTGCACCTATTTTTAACCCCCGCGTGTATCCACCATCGGCAATTTTGCATGTTTCGGGTTTTTCTTCCTGCACCTTTTCTTAACTTAGTCATCCCAACCAATGGTATTCCTCTGAGCAGTTATAAACTTTGAATACAAATCAGAAGATTACAAAATCATTAAAAAAAAAAAGAGAAATGAAAGTTCTTAACATATGAGTGCAGCCATAGCCAAGATTTGAACCTAATAGTTTCCAACACAAAATCCAAGTCTAAGTGCATTATCTTCAAAAATAATCTTGTTACGATGACACCACAATGACCACACCGCTGCATTCCATATTGACTTCCACACTTTATTTTTTTTCCTTCCCCAACCAGCTACAATCATGTAGAAAGAAATGTTGAACGAGTTCCTTATGTTAAGCAGAAACAATTCCCAACCAGTCATACCATGCATTCCAAATAGTTGAAGCAAAAGGACAAGTGAATAATAAGTGTTCGGGTTTCATCCATTTCATGGCAAAATGGACAAGATAATTCAACCCCCACTAGCCGGATTCCACATTTGCTAAGATTGATCCGCGTTGGTAACATATCCAAGAATATCTTCCAAATGAAAATAGCAACATTTTTTGGAATGAAGAGCTTCCAAAGATGCTTGTGGAAAAGGCTTTCAACACGGTTTGGATCAAAAGATACATTGTGATATGCCAAATTGACCGAAAAGGAACTTGTTGAACTAAATTTTCACAACACCTAATAAATCACTTTTATAGATACTTTGTGTCAGTTTTTGTCCCATTTGCATGCATTTTTTTGGTAAAACTTACATTTGGGTGCTAGTTTTATCTTGTAGAATCATAGTTGTCCAATTAAGTAAAAAGAGTATAAATTTGCACTTTTACCTAAAGATTTGAAGACTCTGTCACTTGACCATGATCATAATATATCTAGCACGACCATGATAAGCATGATAACCATGATAATATGATGACATCCATTTGTAGATAGTGTCAGTCTTCTGACAACAATTATAGTGAATTCACTACGATCGTAATCACATCATGACAGTCATATTCAGTTCATCATGCTCCAAAGTTTTAGCGTCATAATTTTTTACTATAGTCGTGGTAGATTTCATCATAGCCGTAGTGCACCTCAAACGAGTTTGTATTCTTAGGAAGCTATATAAATAGGGGGTAGGAGTCAATAAATGAACCTTTTGTCATTATTACAAATTAGAGAACATTTTTTAGGGCTGTAAATGAGAGGCAATACTATGACGACTGATCATGATCATTGTTCTTCCCTTGTGATAAGTCTATGCTAATTTCGTATAGTCTTTCTAGTTTTGTGATGATCATAAGCGACTAGTTACCCTAGTCTAAGGTTTATGGTGTAACTGTACAATTGTATCCACTTTCTCTGTTCTTAATGGAATTCTTCAATGTTCTATGTTAATTAATTATCTTTGTTATTTTTATTGTTTATTTGAGAATTGATCAATCCTATGTTTAATCGAATATACCCTGATGATCATCTACCTATGTTTGGTAGACTTAGGTACAAAATATTTTACACCAAATTGCATGATCAAACTGTTTGGGTAATCTCTGATTAGTTAATTAATTCTCACCATCTTTTTTTTGTTTGGACATACGTTTAGGTAAATCCAAAAATGATGATTTTTTTACATTAATTATATATATAACCGATATAAATATAATATTTTTTATATAGATTATGTGAAAAATTGATATAAATGTAACATTTTTATATTAATTATACATATAATCAATGTAAATAAATAATACATATAAGTTTGAATATTCAAATCTTATTCCGGGCTAAAAAAACGATACATTAAATCTTAAGAATGAAAAAAATATTAAAAATTTGACATGGATAAATTTTAAATATTTTTACATTTACTACAACAACAAATATAGTTTAGTCTTGCTTAAATTAATATTTAAAAATTTAAATGTAAATATTGTACATACAATTGTTTTATATCAATATTTAACGTTTTAAAAGCATCAGAATAAGCTTTTCATACAATTTTTTTTTATAGTTTTAATCATATATTGCACAAAATTTTGCCTTTGATGTCCCTTGAAAAAGAAAAACAAGAAGACTAGCAGTAGTAGTAGCATCTGATACCGGGGATAGACGGGGCACATGAAGGAGACACGTAGACAAACACACTAACACAGCGAGGCAGACATAGGAAAGGGGGGGAAAAGGAGCATAAATGGCATTGCGTCATTTACGATTCTTCCCTCACACACTTCCTCTAACTCTCACTCCCACTCCCAATCCCAATAACAGTAACCGTTTTTCCTTCTTCACTCCCTCACTCTCTTCCACCACGCTCATGGCCACTGCTCACAAGGTCCTGGTTCCCATCGCCGACGGCACCGAGCCCATGGAGGCTGTCATCACCATCGACGTCCTCCGACGCTCCGGCGCCGACGTCACCGTCGCCTCCGCCTCCGACAACCTCGCCGTCCAAGCTCTCCATGGCGTCAAGATCATCGCCGACGCCCCTGTCCGAGACGTCGCTGCCACCTCCTTTGACCTCGTCGCTCTCCCCGTACCTCTCTCTCTCAATATCTCCTACATGCTTGTTGCGTTGCTCTTGAAATTGTTTCGATTGTTAATCATCAAATTAAAGATGATTCCGATAAATTGATTAGTTATTAGTTGTGAACCATTGTTGTAACATCACGAATTGATTCACTGGTTAATTTTTTCTTAACTGTTATTAGAGAAAAGAAAACCACAAATTAGTCCATGGAATTGTAATTTAAACCATCGTTGAGTTTATGAAGAGTGTCATTTTTAGAAAATACAAGTACTATGGGTCTATGGTAATGGCACTGACATTTGTAAACATTCTTTTAACCTTCATTCAATTACAAACTGCAATGAAAGGTAATGATTTCAGATTGGTTGATACTGTGAAAAAACTTATTTAAACTGGTTTACATCACTGTTAAACTATTTTTAGAAAGTCAGAGACTAAACAATAAACACTGACATTTACTTATTGTTATTGTTTTTGTGTGTGTAGGGAGGGTTACAGGGTGTTGAGAATCTGAGAGACTGTAAAGTTCTGGAAGGGTTGGTGAAGAAGCATGTTGAGGACGGACGGCTCTATGCGGCGGTGTGTGCTGCTCCTGCGGTGGTGCTCGGACCTTGGGGTTTGCTGAATGGGAAAAAGGTAAAGTTTGCTTAGCAATCCACTTTGTGGTGTTGTGTTGCTGATGGTGATGGTTTTGGTGACTCTGTGTGTGTGTGTGGTTGTTGGACAGGCGACTTGTTATCCTGCATTGATGGAGAAATTGGCCGCTTATGCAGCCGCTACTTCTGAGTCTAGGGTGCAGGTGGATGGCAGAGTTGTGACCAGTCGTGCGCCGGGAACTACCATGGAGTTTGCCATCACTTTGATTGAGCAGTTAATTGGAAAAGAGAAAGCAGATGAAGTTGCAGGTCCATTGGTGAGGACTTCGTTTGTGCCATGATAACTCCACTTGTTGTTTTTGAAAAGCAGAGAAATGTAGCATACACTACCAACTTGTTGCATATCATTATCAGGTGACTGGTGGGAGGGACCAGTCTAAATTATACAATCATACGCGGATGATCGGATTATATTGAAGTGAAATTGATCTTCATCATCCATGTAAAATTAAATGGTCAAGATTAGTTCATCTCTCCTCTCACACTATAAACGTGGTGCCTACTTATAACTGATAATATGCTTAATCTGTCAGTATCCGGAAATAATCTGGGAATTAATATGGTTGGTAATTGGTAATTTGGTTTCTGCCTTTCTGGATTATTTTAATAGACTTCTTTATGACAAACCCTCACTGACATGTTCTGTGATATCTGGAAATAGAAATGGGTATGTGTTAGGCTTTGGGAATTGGGAATGTATGAGTGAACTGGTGCACATGGGTGCGTTGAGCTTTCAACTGCTGAATTTTTGACATACAACGCAAGTGCTATTTTGTATTGCTTTATGATATCAGATCCTTGCTATGATGTAAATTACTTTACCTTTTCTCATCAGTTTCTTGTGTAATTCAACATTCAGGTCATGCATTCCAATCATGATGATGAACATACTTTTAAGGAGTTTAACCCAGTGCAGTGGACATCAGACAATCCACCCAAGGTGAGGTTTTGACAATTTTGCTGTAAAATTTCTGTTTATTAACAAGAGTATCTCAGAAAGGAAGCACGACTATGCTATTTTGAATTTCTTTGGTAGGAATATATCTACACCTACAAAGAAAATTTTTGTCACTCTATTTGTAACTTTGACATGTATTGGTATTTGCACTTGTCTTCTTTTCAGATTCTTGTACCAATTGCAAATGGTTCAGAGGAAATGGAAGCTGTTATCATCATTGATATTCTGCGAAGAGCAAAGGCAAAGGTTGTGGTTGCTTCTGTTGAGGATAAACTAGAGATTGTGGCATCACGCAAAGTTAAACTGGAGGCAGACATGCTCCTTGATGAAGCAGCCAAACTTTCATATGACCTTATTGTGTTACCTGTAAGATGGCTTCTTATTTTCTTCATAGTAATGAATCAATACATAGTATTTAGTTTGTGCATATATTTCAATTTTCTACAGGGAGGACTTGGTGGTGCCCAAACTTTTGCAAACTCAGAAACCTTGGTGAGTTTGCTGAAAAAGCAAAGAGAATCAAACATATATTATGGAGCAATATGTGCATCCCCGGCTTTAGTCTTGGAGCCCCATGGCTTGCTGAAGGTATTTGTTTTCTGGGTCTATCTGTGATCCTTATAAAGCAAGATTTCAGTAAAATGACAATAATATACATTCAATTCTCTTAGTTGCACGTAACTTGATCTGAAGTTTATTTGGTTTGGTTTTCTGTAATCAACGTCAACTTAGCCACATGCTCTGCAATCAGCAAGATTTAGAAAAACATGCATGACAAACTGTACAGTAAGGTTCAAGTTCATTATTGCTAAAGACACTCTCTGATGATGCTAATTTCCCTGTGGAGTCTCCATTCTAATATTTATGGTGTTATAAAATGCTTGCTAGACCTAAATAGTTCTTTGAACTTGATTTCCAATCCATGCTTCTCCAATGTTTATGACTTTATTTTGCACCATGGTGTTAATTTGAGACATGATTTTTTATTTTCTTCAATACAGGGTAAAAAGGCCACTGCCTTTCCTGTAATGTGCAACAAGTTATCAGATCAGAGTGAAGTAGAAAACAGGGTGGTAGTTGATGGCAATCTTATTACCAGCAGAGGTCCAGGAACCTCCATTGAGTTTGCATTAGCTATTGTGGAGAAGCTGTTTGGACGCAAGTTAGCACTAGAACTTGCAAAGGCAGTAGTGTTTGCACGCCCTTAGGATTTTTGAACGCGAAGCTTTTTGTACCGATGCATTATAGATATGTGTATGGATAATTGAGTGTATCTGAACCTTCTTGAGTTGTAAAAATCACGAATATAAGTGGTTGCTAATTACTTTGATATCTCATTGGTAGTTGCTTTCCGACTGCCGTGGAATCTAAATTTTACTTGAATGAAAGGAGAGTGCTGTGGTTTTAATGCTGTGTAAGATAAGATGGTTTTAGTGTTTTTCTTTTTTCTTTTCTTTCAATGTCTACTTTTTGTATTATAAATTAAGATAAGGTGTTGTTGGTAGGAAGTGTACGAATAATAATTCTCCAGTGCTGTGCTCTTGTGCTGGACTCAATTTAAGAAAAATGTTAGTTCCATAATTTGCACATCTGATGGAAAAAGAGAGAAAAAATAAATCAGATTCTGCGCATGGTGTGACCTCTTTATTAACTGAAATATATACAATTAGCAACCACAACCTATGGTGTGACCTATGTTTGTGTCACTGGATTTTCTCCCACCCTTGATGTGATATTCAATCCTGATGCCATTATTATGTTCTGTTAATAATAGTCTACAATTACATTTTCGTAATTCATCGGTTACATTCCGGTTGTTGGTAAGTGAACTCGTTTCTGCAAGGAGGAAAAGAAACTGAATAATCCTTTTTATTTTTTCATTCTCGTTCTTAAGTATTAAAAAAAAAATCTCGTTCTTGAGTTAACAGATAATGTATACACTGCGTGTTAGAATAAAGAGCACTGTAAGTATTGCGTGCAAAGAGTTACACACGAAGAAGGAGATCATAGCAGCATGGAAAATTCAGAAGAATCAGAATAATATTGATAGCCTTGTTTTTATTGGTACAAATAGTGATAGATTTTTGCCGCGTGTAAGTATGAACTATGCATTGTCATTGATGAAAAAAAAAATCAAATGAAAATCCGTGGAAGGACTGTAACGAGTACCTAAATCTGTTGTAAATCTGATCTATTTTCTGGTCCTGTAACATCTAAACCAAAGAATAAAAAAGCTAAGCACTCTATAACCCACTATGAAGCTCAACATTACAGCCAAATTGGTCCATTTTTGTGAATCTCTCAGACCCTGTTGTCTTAAGAATTCAACTCCATATAGTATGCATTTTCCATTGTTAATTTCTAAGCATCTCATTTTCCCTTGCTCTCCCCCATATTCATTTATCATAAGGCACTCAAATGGATACTTGAATAGGCTCAAATAGTGCATAAAAATCCAATAACTTGGTATTTTTTCTTCTGATATGAAATACCCTGAGAATAGAAAGAAGGACCCCATTAGACCTGCAATCACAGAGGTTCCGAGGATGAAATTCGGCACGAGAGCGCTGAAACAAGCCACAAGAGAATTCGACATGAGTAGGACCAACCAAACCACTAAGGAGAAGTAAAGGAAACCATCAATGTCTTTCCTTAATCCTACAAGCCAATACACTGGAGTAGAATACAGAAGACCAACCAATAGAAGGAAAGGAAGGAACACAAGGGTATTTGCTAAAACATAGGAGGAAACTCTATAAGCTCCTCTTGAGGTCTCTCTCATGAAAGTTCTTCTCTCCTCCAAGAAAATAGGCAAGCCTTCTGTTGTTGATGATAGCAAAAAAGTAAGGCTGAAAGCAAAGAAACCACTTCTTGTTTGCAATGCCACATGACTGCGTTGACTGCCAACATTGAAAAATATGCTCCCCAGTATAAAACCAGCTACTAAGGCTTGTATGACCCGGGTGACAAAGAGTTGCTTGGTTCTGAATATGTTGCAGCAAAATCTTTGTCCTAGGATTGAAATCTCCTCCGTTGGAGAATTTGAGTACATAAGTGCCTTTTCTTTGGCAACCTTAGAGTACTGCATCCTCATTTTGTGATCTTGGTTCTCTTTGAGCAGAAACTGGTTGTCCACAGATTCTGAAGTATGTATAACCAAGCATTCCATGACATCAAGAGCAAACTCGAGTACATTGACATGGTCAGGAATGTGGTGCCCGGCTAACTTAAGCCTAGCCTCAAGAAGATTCAATGATCCATTATGCATCACAAATCCATCAGACAGCAAAATGAGGCCATCAAATAGCTCTAGGATTCGGAAACCAGGTTGGTGGATGGTTAAGATAATAGTCTTACCTTGGTTAAATGCAACAAGTCTAAGCAATGAGACCACACTAAGAGCTGATGCTGAATCCAACCCTGAAGTTGGTTCATCAATCAAAATAACTGCAGGGTCATGAACCAAGTCCACACCAATGGAAACTCTACGCCTCTCTCCGCCAGATATGCCATGGTCTGATCCACCTCCAATTCTTGAATCTGCAATATGGTCCAACCCAAGCTCCTTCACCAACTCTTCAACTCTGATGGCAGCAACTTTTCTTCCCCCGGGAAGCCTCAGCATGGCACTATACATGAGTGTCTCTTTAACTGTGAGTGATGGAAACAAAGCATCATCTTGTGTGACATACCCTGATGTTCTTCTAAACTGATTCACATCCATAGGCCTATGATTGACAAGAACTTGGCCAGACACTTTAAAGGAGGGTATTCTCCCAGCAAGAATCTCAAGCAGTGTGGTTTTTCCAGCTCCACTAGGGCCAGCAATAGCAGTAAGCTCCCCTGGCCTTGCCTCACAATTCACATCCTTCAAAATGAACTTGGCACCTCTCCCCGGATTGGAACCAAAACAAAGGCTTCTACACTCATCAAGCTGGCTGCACAACTTGTATGACAAGTTCTTTGTTTCTATTATGTATGGAGTTTTTCTGGTACATGAGATGGGCTTGAATGGTGATCCCATTTTGTGTTTGTGTGCATGCAAAAGTGAGAGAAGAAAGGCATGTATTGGCTAAGTTATGTGAAGAAGAGGAGATAGAGAGAAAGCTAGGGAGATGAGCTAACACACCAAACTATATGCTAGTTTTTAAGCTAGAGAAGCCAACAACATAGGTTTTGTAATTATGCAAATGGAGTTTGAAAGTTTGGACTTTGGACAAGGGACTTGACTTGGTGTACTCTTGTATTTCTAAAGGTGTGTTGGATTTGGAAAGAGTTTGGCTGAGTTATAGTGATTCAAGAAAACCAAAGAAAGAATGTATACGTAGAAAGTTTTTTATTTGGTAAGCTGAATATTGACTATGCATTGTTAGTGTTTGGTTCCCCCACCATCTTCCACACATGCTGAGGTAGCTTCAGAGTTTAGTAGGTGGAAGATCAAAATTATCAAATTCAGTTTTACAAGTTAACTGCAATCTTTTTCAACTGTGATATAGAATTTTGTCTACATATTTTTTAACTGTAAGTTGTGTATTTCTTAATTCAATGGATTGATAATTCTACTAGATCATGAATGAGTAAACACCTAATCAAATTTGTTTAATCGATGACTTAATTTTTTGTTTTGGCGAGCATCAATTACTCAAATAAATGCGTCTTTTTTTTTTTTGCTCGTAATAAACTACTCTTGTGAAAAGAACAAAAAAATGATAGACAAACAACAACTTATATAACATTATTTTATGTGTATATCTTACCCTATTAATTATTTGTTACATTTCAAATGATTTACCTGTAATAAAAATGAGTCTTGTTTGTTCTAAACCCAAAACTTTAAATGGTTTTTTGAACATCCTTATGCTTGAGTCATCAAGTGATGTTTTCTAAACACTAGATTTTAGACACGTGTCATGCATGATTTATTTATATTATACATTTTTAATATTTTTAGTTTTTGTGTGAATGTAAATAAATTTTTTATTTTATTTTTTATTTTTTTGTAATATATAATTACATCAAAATTGTGACTGTTGTTTCCAAAAAAATTAGAGATATTTAAATTTATTATAAATTATTATTTTTTGACTAACGATAACGATACAGTATCTTTATAAAATTTATAAATAAAAATGTAAATATATATATATATATATATAATTGAGTGTTTGTTTTTGTTATTATGGATATAATATTAGAATATATTTTTTGTGTTCTTTGTAATTAATAATTTTTAATTATTTTTTTCTAAAAGTAACAGATAGCGTAAAAAAATAAATATAAAATAATATAATACATTAAATTAATTTAAAACTTAAAATATGAAAATTGATAGTAATATACATACTACATATACACAAAAATAAGAGAAATTCATTTAATTACCACTTAATATTATTATGAATCAATTTAAAGAGATAAAAAATACATTTATAACAATAAAATATTTTTATTCTTGAATTAAAAATATATATTTGGATCTAAAAGAAAAACATAAAATTAATTATGTATTATACATAATAAATTCATAAAAAAATATTATATAAAGGAAAAATCTTTTTTTAATATATTAACGCAATACAACATAAATAGCATTAGAAACTACATTTTTTTTTATCATAAGTTTACTTTACTGTTTTACTTTTATTATTTATTTAAAATATGTTTTATGAACAATAATAAATAAAGATATATTTCATTGTTTATGTATTTTAATATTAATTTATTGATGGTTATTTTGTTTTGTAAATATATTTTATGATTTCTTTATCGGTGAATATTAACTTATATTTATGAAATAATTTTTTAATTCTTTTTTATATTTTAAATTTATTTATAAATATGTATTTTTTTATTAATTTATATTTTTATTCAACGATTGAATTTTTAAAAAAAATTTATGAAGTCTTGCATAAATTAAAATCGAAATTGAACTTCAAGTTCACAAAATAATTAAAAAAATCAACATTTTATCAACTAAGGATAATACAATAGTCAAAATTGATAGGCTTTTTTACATACTAACATAAAATTCACTTTTTCGTATTAAAAATTAATAAAGAATAAATAAATTAAGAATTAATATCGTGACACTCATAATTAGGGGTGTTTAAAACTAAATCAAACCAAACTATTTGTAAATAGTGAAATCATAATAAAAAAATAAAAATTGCTCAAATAAAAAATCACAACAATAAAAAATCTAAAAAACTTCATATTTTACTTTCATAGATTAAAAAATGATATATTAATATTGTTAAAAAATATCATTAAATATCAAAGTGATGTACAAATTATTATATTACAAAAAGGATCGGTAATATCATTTTATACTAGTAGTGAAATTAATAATTTTTAACTAAAATATGTTAAACAAAATTTAATAAAAAAAATAAAATTCTTTTTAAAAATAATAATAATGTAAGTTTAGTTCATATATTTTAAATTATGATGATAGATTAAAAAAAAGTAAAATAAACTAAATCAAACCAAAAAAAATTGATTTGAATTTGATATTATTTTTAAACGGAACTAAATTGAATTGTATCTTGATTTTATGATTTAAGTGATTTTTTTTTTATCTAAAAACCGAATACCACAGCATGTACACCCTTAGTCATAATCTTATATATTAAGGAATTAGATTAGTTTTCTTTTTGGGTTTTTTCAGAGCAAAGTGTCTACAATAATCATTATCCACTTTATAGTATGATTAATCAACCAAATGGTTAAATATACTTTTTTTTTTCCTTCTGTTAACGCAACCACTGTAAATTTTCTTTTACTTTTCCCACTTCAACGAAATCAAAGGTCTTAATGTAATATTAAACATACTAATGACAATCAAAATAAGTGGATCAAAGTGCTTATTAGTTAGGCTTAAATAAGAGTTAGTGATAAGTAAATCACTAAAATCAGAATAAATGGGACTACAAATGTCTTGATGTATTATGAGCTTTGGGGGTTTGTGACTTTGCTCGAAGTTGCTTGGGAAGCTGGTATTCAAAAACTGTTATTTGAGAGTGACTCTAAAGTTGTGGTCCAGTTTGTTACAAATGGAGTTAGCCATATGCATCCATTTTGGTCTACAGTGGAAGCTATTCGGAGTTGCAGGTAGCTCATGTTTAGCTGTAGTTGCTCATTCGGATCACATTGGATTAAATGTATCGCCTTATCCACCCTTTGGGGTGTCATTTTTCTTTTTGTTAAATAATCACTTTTCTCATTGAACATGTAATTTGTTGATAAATACATTTCTGAAAAATAAAAATATAAAATTTAGTTTTTGGAAATGTAAAAAGTGCGATAAATATATTCGACCCTTAACTTTCATCTGTCACTCTTAATAAATGAATTTACTTGACACAGAGGGACGAATTTGTCAATGAAATGATAGTCAATTTGATCATCTCTAATTGTCACATAAAGACATATTTATCATATAATATTTTTTGACTTTTTCTCTTCCACTCCCCTGATAAATACGTTCTTACAAAATGAAAATACTAATAGATTGTCACACTTTTGAGACTAAATTTTATATTTTCATCATTCTGGGACGCATTTATTAGCGAGTGAGAAAATGAAAAGTTAAAAAAATACTATATAACAAATATGTCATTACCTTGACAATTCGATATGGTCACGTTAGCCATTATTTCACTCATAAATTCGTTTATATGTGTCACGTAAACTATTTTATTAACGACGACAGATGAAAATTAACAATCAAATATATCTGTCACACTTTTTATATTTTCTAGGACTAAATTTTATATTTTTATATTTGAGGGATGCATTTATTAGCGAATTACATGTTTAAAGATAAAAGTGATTGTTTACTAGCCACGGGTATTTTTGTAAATATCATATTGCCTTGTAAATGGGATTAAATTAGTATATATGAAAAAAAATCAAAACATTTTTATTTTTGAAGGAGAGTAATTTAAAATTAATACAGAAATTAATTATTCACATTAATGATATATTAATTAGTGGTTTTAATCAATAATAAAAATTAACGGTTTTAATTCATAAAATACATTTAATGTACTCTTTATTCATAAAATTGTGTGATATTCTATATTTCAATATGCAACATTTCGGAAATTGAATAAACATACTAATACTTTCTAATTTTATGTTATATTATATTCTTATTCTATTTAAACATATGACACCTTGTAGATAACTTTTATTAGAATGTTAAATATTTGAAGAGTGAGAAAGAAAAAAATAAAAGAAGAGAAAAGTTTGTTTGTTGTTGGTTTTTTATAGGATATTTTACACCATTTTGTTGTGGCAAGCATTCTATTCTGTATTCTAGAATCCTCATCACAACAATGACTCTATAAGGCAGATAGAAAACCCTAAACCCTTTCCACTCACTCTCTCTCTCACCAACGATGGCGACTCAGATCCTCTCTCGCATCTTCCCCAAAACCCTAACCCTAGCCCCCTTCCTCTTCCGCTCCCTCACCACCGCCCCCTCTCGTCCTTCCCTCCCCGCGCTCTCCTTCCTCCGCCGTATCTCCGTTGCAGCCAACCCCTCCCTCCGCCGCGTCCTCCTCCCAAACGCCCCCTCCCTCCGCGCCCTCTCCACACGCGCCACCACCTCCTCCCTCAACGACCCCAACCCTAACTGGTCCAACCGTCCCCCGAAAGAAACCATCTTGCTCGACGGCTGCGACTTCGAACACTGGCTCGTCGTCATGGAGAAGCCCGAGGGCGACCCTACCCGCGATGACATCATCGATAGCTACATTAAAACCTTGGCCAAGGTCATCGGAAGGTAATCACTCTTATTCTTAATATTCCTCATGTTTTATCCATGATTCCAATTTTATTATCCAATTTCTTGTTTTATGTGTTTTAATTAGTTTTATTAAGTGTTATATTATATTGCTATCGTTTGCTCTAACAGAATAAATAAAAAAGTTGCATCTTTGTTATGAATAATATAACGGGTATGATGAATAGCTCAATCAATATCTTAATTTTAGTTTTTATATTTAACTTGGTATTATATGATAAAAAATAAGCCCGAATGAGCTATGTGGAGGCTACTGAAGGTGCATTCTCCACATGGTTGGGTGTATTGGGCTGATTGTTTGGTGTGATTGGTTTGGTTTTTGTAGTGAAGAGGAGGCGAGGATGAAGATATATTCGGTTTCGACTAGGCACTACTTTGCGTTTGGGGCTCTTGTGTCTGAAGAGCTTTCTATCAAGCTTAAAGGTATTTGTGGTTTTCAACCTTAAGGGTATTGTTTGTGTTCTGTGCTAGTGTTTTTTTTTCTTAATTCTAGTTTTTGGTTTTTTGGAATTGCAGAATTGCCTGGAGTTCGGTGGGTGCTTCCTGATTCTTACTTGAATGTTAAGGAAAAGGATTATGGAGGTAAAATCTCTTGTTCTGTTACCTGGCTTTTTGTGTATATTCAATATTTTTGAGGCATGGCTTTTCTTGTCTGTGTGTGCCTTTGGCATTAGCATCTCATGAATCCATGAATGTTGTTGGATTGCATTAGCATAGCATGGTATGTTATGATTGTGAGGTTCTGTTTCACAATGGGGTTAGGTTGTAAACTGTTGCCACATAGCATGTTTTTCTTGTCGCAGATATGTTATAATATTGTGTTTTCTGAACTTTTTTGTTTTTCTGACCAGGTGAGCCCTTTATTAACGGGCAAGCAGTTCCCTATGATCCCAAGTATCACGAAGAGTGGGTTAGAAACAATGCACGTGCCAATGAGAGAAACAGGCGCAATGACAGGCCTCGTAATGCTGACAGGTCAAGAAACTTTGAGAGGAGGAGGGAAAATGTGGTGAACAGAGATATGCAGGGCAGGCCTCCTATGCCAAATCCTGGCCCTAATATGGGTGGTCCTCCTCCAAGCAATGCAGGCGGGTACCCTCCAAACAATGCAGGCGGGTACCCTCCTAACAATGCAGGCGGGTACCCTCCTAACAATGCAGGATATGCTCCTCCCAATGCTGGAGGTGGTTACCCTCCTAACACGGGTGGTGGCTATGGTCCCGGTGGTGGTGTACCTCAAAATAACTATGCAGGGAACATGGGAGGGCCACCACCAAACCAGAACATGGGAGGCTTTCAACCAAATGCAGGATGGTCAAACAATGCTCCCAGTAGAGATGTGCCAAGCAGGGATATGGGAGGACCACCTGGTGGGAACCCATATTCTGCGTGAGATCACTGCCATATTTTTCTAGCCAATGTAGATAACGAGGAATTGTGCCCAAGACAACATAGAGTTTATGCCATGTTTCTCAAGGAATTAGAATTTATTAGTCTTACATGTTACAACTATTTCTAATGAACCTGCATGTTGTGTATCCGAAGTCCACAATATTTAAGGCTAGATACGATCGTTTTGTATTGTTTGTGAGGTTGACGGTCTATAATTTGTCATTTGATTGAGGTTGCCTTGCAGACTTATTATTATATTACTGTAGTAATAATTACCTGTTTAGGGGTCTAGTTTATTGACAAGAAGTTTGTCTCAAATTTTTCCACTGAGGTGATGATGTGTGTGAAGTTTGGGTAGTGGGGAGCGAAATTGTTGAAAGGCAGTAAGAATATATATATATTTATTTATTTATTTATTTATTTTTGTGGATAAGCAGCAAGAATATATTGTGAAGATGAGAGGTGGATAGGAAAAATCTACATTACCTGAGATTATTTATATTGGGCGTTATTTAAGCAAGTGATTCTCGACGTTGTAGAATTGTGGTTGTATCTGCCTTGTCCGGCAAAGTAAACAAAAATTACGAAGTTAAAATGGTTGGTAGTATGGATGTAAAGGGTTAACATAACTTAATGAGTGTTGTAGTTCAGTTGTGCTAACATGGTTTTGATTTCTATATAGGTTAGGTAGAATTATTTTACAAGTCCAAGTTTAGTTAGTCGGCAACTAGCTCTGTTATGACATGGATTTCATGGTGTAGGAAACTAGCTCTGTTATGACATGTTCAATTTGAAAAAATATGTTAAAAGAAAGTGTTAGTATTTGATTGATGATAAAAAAAAATGAATGGAGAGTGAATAAAATTTAAAATCAAAAGGAAAAATGACTGGCAAGTAAAACAATGAGTGAATGATATTTTAGTAAATTATTTGATATGATAAATATATTAATTGATGAGAACAAAGTTGTTACCGTTAATGGACCTGCTAATGTTTTTTTATTAACGTTGTAGAGTAAGTTATTGAAGAAAAAGATTAGTTAAATGATGATAATGTCCTTTTATAATCCTACTCATTATAGAGTACTGAATTCTAGAATAATTATTCAAATAAAAAATATATCGGAACAAAACTTTAATTTAATTTATTTTGAAACATAGTATAAAATATACGAATACCTTACGTTCTGTCTTTTCCCGCTAAAATTTCTTTTGGAGTTACCACTTACTTATGCATTCAATGTTGGTGATGTTCAAAATTTTCAGTTGGTGTTACTTTCGACCAATCGTTTCCAATCAATCATTATTGATAATCTCGTACAAAAGGGAAAAAAGATAGTAGTTACCATTACATTTATCAGCAAATTAAACCACCAATGTCTATGTTCTTTAGTGTTCCTCATTTACGTAGTTTGTATTCTTCTTAGTAGCTAATAGAAAAGACTTGTCCTTCTAGTTTTACAGGTATGAATGAATGTAGCTTCAAACAAGGTTGTTATTTATATTGGTACAGGCCTACAGCACTGCAAATTTTATATTAGTAAAATGACGGTAAATGTTAATTATTTGGTAAAATCTTACATCAATCTTATCATAAGTATGGTAAAGTGTGAGAGAGAATGTTGTTAATATTTTATTTATATTATTATTTTATTTAGTTAAAATAAAATTATTTCTACTTTATAATTAAAATAATTTATTATATTAATTATTGACAAAGTTAATGAATATTCTATATGAATAACATAATTAAAAAAATGTTTTGTTAAATAATTTTATAGTATTAGAATCCGCATTGCACGGATTTTGAAAAAAATAATAATAAAAGAATGAATAACAAATTCAATAATTGAATAAAATAAATGAAAAAAATTTGAAAAATTATCCAAGTGACACGTGACGGTAACAAGACAATTTTAATAATACTATTCACAATATTACAAGTCTAAATATCTACTTAATTATTACTAAAGTGTTCTTCTTCTATTCACATATGTACTAACAACATTATCATTATACATCATCGATCTTAAAGGGTTTCTTTCACATCTCCAATTCGAATTCAATGGTAATAAGCCTAATTGTCCTTCTTTTTGGACTTTTAGTCCTTCCTTATTAGGAGCATACCTTTTTTTGTCATTGAAAAACTTAAAAATAGTCATCTCATATCTCTTTGTTATCATAATAATACATAACCGAAAACCTTTCCTATTTCTTTCTTAATACATCTTACTTGATTCAAATATCTTGTCTTTTTTCTTTCTATTTTTGACAAGCCTAATATATCTTGTGTTCTTCCTTCTTTGTCCCAAGATTTCGGTAAAATTATTCAAAAACCTTAGGCTGTGATTCACTTACAATTTTTCTTGTCTTATGATACTTGGCTCAAATTTAAGTATTATTGCCCCATACAAGATTTTAAAATGTTTTCTTTTGTTTCTTACCTAGTCTTGAACACTTTCATTCCGTATCACCAATGTTTCTTATTTCTCAGCTTAAAACCTTTTTATTCATTCATGATTGTTTTAGCAAACTTTCTTATCTTCTTAGACATCTAAACCCAAATGAGATTAGCACTATCCTGTAATTCTCAATTACCTTCCTCCAATCATTTCGAAAAAAATGTCAAAAAATTACTACCTTGAATTGTCACTCTTATAAGGGATCAGATGTTCTTCCTGCTTCTTGAAACAAAATGTTCATAATTCTAATATTATAAATCACAACGAAATCAAGAATAAGTTGTCTTTCCTCATTTTGTTCTCCAAAACCCAAACCACTATCTTGTACATTGCTTTATCTTACTACCAACATGCTCATTTAGATTCCCACCTAAGGAAAGAAAAAATTCTATTGTAGAAAAAATTCTATTGAACTATCCCCTCCAAATCTTTCCAAAAATTATCTTTCTCAAGTACCTCTTATCTTACTTACGGTGCATGATACTAATTATTACTCAAACAGAAAAAATGCTGCTATTTATGTTAAAAATAAATAAATGAATAAATAATAAACATTCATCTTTGAAAAGTCGAAAATGTAAATTTCAAAGCTAGAACAATAATAGTGTATGTTCAGCATTTTTTGGAGGAAAAAAACTTAATTCACCCAAAATAAAAACTAAGATCGTCATCCTCTTGTCGATTACCCCGCGTTATTTCACCCCAAGAATTGAATAACACAGTAGACACGAAAAACGAGCAACTGTTACATAATACACAACACACGCTCCCTGACTCACAGAAAGAGAGTGAGGGATGATGATCTGTTCAAAAGGTAGTGGCTGCTGCAGAATTAGCTGAAACAGTATAATCCAAAGACCATATATTTATTGGAAAAATGCATTATGTATAAATCACTGTGGAACACGTGAATTGATTAGCACGGATTGTTGCAGCTCAAATTAAGGTCTTGAACTCAAATAATGAGTATCCCGTTGTGTTAAAAGTTCTGAAGAATAATTATTGAAAGATATTTGTGGTTTATATAAAAAAATATGGAACAAATTAAATCACCCCCACATCCAGATGTGTGACAATCAAAGTATAGGTGTGCAGAAAATAACATGGGTATATGTAACTATGTTAGATGATATGTGCAACAGTGCAAGTAAATATACTCACGTTGCATTGGGGGCTGGAGGATGGAATTCTACAAGAGAGGTAAGCAATGCTGTATATTTTGTTGATATTTCAAAATGTTAATATTTTTATTAAACATTAATTAAATAATATTTTGTAAATTAATTTATTACTTATTAAAAACAGATCTTTTGTTTAACTTAGTCTTATTGACGGGTTAGGTTAGACTAGGTTTCACTTTATCCCTGCTTATTCTCATTAAAAAATCTTGTTCTCTTGTCTTAAATTATTTTTGGGAAGAATTTGTTAAATCCTGTAGTACTTACACATTTAAGAATAATGCTTTTCTTCACATTCAAGGAATCTCTTACTTAGTGGACAAAAGGAATTGCGGGCTAGAATTTGTGGTTTTTTTTTATTCATGAATAAAAAATATTATCATAAAATTTATAATAACTCACACATTTTGATCAACTCACCGAATTAGATCTTCTTAACTTAAAGTTTGTTATTTAAGTCAATGGTGGCGGTAAATTTGACTTGTAGAAAAGAACATTGCTTACTTAGACATTGATTGTAATAATTTATTAAAAACTAAGCACTCGTTAGTGATTGACTTTACAATGTGAATGTGCACGCTCTCTGACCACATAAAGAAGCAATTTCCAATCACAATGAATACTATTTGACTATATATTATTTCCTACACATGTCAAATGGTGTAAATTTTAACAAAACGACAACCTATGTGCCTCTATACATACTCCAACTATCACTGCGTAGAATCTCAGCACCACTTTGGCTTGTTTTGATATCTTAAAATCGTTTCCTATGGCAAGTTGGAGAATTTTATGCTTTGTCCTTCTCTTCACATCAATTTTGATCTGCCATGATGCAAGACCTCTTCCTTCTTCACTCTCAAGCACTAATGAAAACCATGAAATTTTGGAGAGTTCCAAAATAGTGTTTAGTGCCAAAATAGTGTTGAAGGAAATCCTAAGAAGGAAACAGTTGTTGGGAACAGGTTATAAGCCCAACCGACTAAGTCCTGGTGGTCCAGATCCTCACCATCACTAATCTTCTACTCTCACATGAAGATGTGAAAATGCAGAAACAGGACAAAGAAGATTGAAAATTTGTAGGGTCTGTCACCTATTCCTTTAGGATTAGGATCCAAAATTCATCCCAAATGTTCCTTTCTTTTTTTCTGTATTATTGATGTATGCACCATTTTTGTGTATGTTGCGGGGTGATTAGATGAACCACGTCCACAACAAGGGTAATGCTGAGTGATCCTAGATTCTTGGTAGATACATTTTCAGGTTATCATGTGCAAGTGGAAGTTTAGTGATGGTAAGGATATGGCCATATGCACCATGGTGCATTGGTCTCCTATTGTGCACTTTGTGTAATAAATAATAACTATTTATGGGCTCTCCTTGAACCTTAGTAATAGATTAATTACCATGTCATCAAGTAGCTTTTCCTTTTGTTTAGAAAAAAAAAAAAGATTATTATGTATTTAATTTAATCTAGGTACTGTTTGTGTGGAGTTGAGTAGTTGGACTGTGGAGAAAAAGTGAAATGTTTTGAATAACAGTACTTCCAATATTTGTCATATTCTACTCTGGTCCTGCCTCTTTCATTCTCAATCCCCCTTAATTTCTTCTCTTACATTTCTATTTTATGTATGATTTATGTTATTAAATATTACTCTTGTTTCAAATATAAGAAGAATAA
The DNA here is from genome assembly GCF_000004515.6 of Glycine max. NCBI lineage: Eukaryota > Viridiplantae > Streptophyta > Magnoliopsida > Fabales > Fabaceae > Glycine > Glycine max. The sequence continues at coordinate 40,280,687 of NC_038248.2, read as the reverse complement.
AAAACCATTTTACATTAATTAAGAAAGTTAGTTAATTATATTTAATTGTATCAATTTAAATTAAAAAATATTTTTTTAACTTACCTTTCAATAGAATTTTCTATTAGAAATAAAAAATATTAAAACTAACACCTTAATTAAATGAAGAATATTTTAAAAATAATAATATTAAATAAAGTAGAGTTAATTTAATTTTTCTTATATTTGAGACAAAAAAATTTTCTTTATATTTAAGACCAAAGAAAATAAACAAAAAGAAAGCACAATCTAAAAGATTAATTTATAAAGTGAAAGAGTCTCATAATTTAACTATCACAAAGTAATGTGAAACTCACAACATTACCACTATCCTAATAATAGGCTGTTTATTTTATATTGAAGATTTCACTCATTTATGCACCTTAATTCATATTATAGATAGTCCTTTCATAACTCAACTCTCAACAAAACTACAAAGTGAGAACTTAAGTGTGGGAAGAGAGTCCAATCCAAAATCCTAGTCCAATATTAAGTGGGATAGTCAGGTATGACATTAATGAAGCATTTTATTCTACTCAATTTTGAGAGAAAAATATTGTTACTACTCCATCTGAATTAATATATAAGTAAAAAAATAATCTTGTATGTTATATTTAAATATAAATAAATCTAATTAATTTCATCATATTTAATGTTATTATTTATTTAATTTTAATTCTATTTTTAATGACTTCTTTTTATTCATGATAATAAGTTCCAATAAAATATATTTTAAAAATAAATATTTTTTAGTTGAGATTAGAAAAATTAAATAATGTCAACTAACTTTTTTAATTAATTAGTATGAAATTAATTATTTTTGTTGGAGTATTAAATTTAATTCTGTTTGTGTGTAGTAAGTAGTTGGAGTGTGGAAAAGTGAAATATTACGAATAAAAATACTTCAAATATATTTCTCATATTCATCTCTGTTCCTCCCCTTGATTTCTTTTATTTTATTTTCTTTCTGCATTGTACGATTTCCATATCCTCTGTAGGTGCATTTCTATATGATACTTGTATATTGGTTTTCAGTGAATGAATCTAATATCTCCAAATTGTTATAGCAAGTTAATTATGGTTGGTTTTTTTGTTTGGTTGGGGAGGCGGGTGTTTAAGAATAACGAGTTTTGTTAGGTTCAGATGTTTACCTTCCTTTGCTACAAATTTTGAAATTATTGAAGTCTATAATTGCCTTGGACATGGCATGTGAGAAGCATCTTTTGTTGGGTTAAATACCGATGAGCATCCCAATTAGTGCTTCTCCACTTTAAGCAATTTTCATAAAAAGGAAGAGTTCAGTAGTGTTTCAAAGTTGCATTAGTTAACCATTTAAGGTAACGAGGCTTCTGCACATGCATGTACAAGCCCTGAATTAACTCCTTCATGTGCGCTTGTTCTCTCATGCATATTTATAAATATTAATTTTTATTAATAGAAATTACAAAGGAGATGCCAATGAGTTATATCTAGTTAAAAGATTTGGATACAATTATACATTTCTCGTGTACATATATGGGTTGGAATCTCTTCTCTGAATATTGCTAGGCAATTATCATTCTATAGAGAAATCTCTTTGCGGTCTATGGTTACTCTATCACATTCTACTTGAATACAATTCACAATGTTGAAGTAACTTTTATATATATATATATATATATAAAGTATCTAATAAATTCATAATGATTTTTTATTGAATAATCTAATTGGACACCTTATGTGATCTCTATTTTCAAATCACATTTTTTTCTATAAAAATCCAAGTCAGTAACATCAAAATTAATTATGTGAATGTTGAACTAACATATTTTTACTTTTACCATTTTATAAAAAATAAACTTCAAAAGCAATATTTCTTTGACATTGTTCCCCTTAATTAACCGAATTCCACTAATACATTTACTTTTAGAAAAGAACATTAATAATTAATTCTTTTTTTAAGTGTGATTTCTTTCACTATAAATTTAGACTAGTGAGTTTCTCGTAAGATCTGACAAAAAGAGATTGTCTTATCAACAAAAATTTGAGAATAAAGAAAAGGATTGACATTGTTTAATAATCAATAAATTATAGTTACACTTTCACATTAGTGGTATTTGGATATATTGAAGTTTATGGCCCAATAGTCAATAGTCATCATTAATTCTTCCGAAAGTCAATGTGTTTTTTTACTCGTTCTTTTCAGTTGGAGGTTGTTTCATGACATTAAGATATACAACTTATTGATCTTTGAAGTGCCACACCACCTTTTTACAATGACAACATTGAAAGATGGATAAATTTAGCCAAGGATAAGATCAAAATAATGATAATCATAAATGCATTCTTAATCTAATTGTAGGATGACAATGCAAGCAAATAGTCTATAGAGTTCAGATAATTTTGTAGTTCAAAGGTAAGTGGCACAGTTGTGGGACGGTTATCACAATGCTTTCTGTTATCACATGAATGCCACCATTTTTCTTTTCTCTCCGATTAAAAAAACACATTCTTGTGCTCCAAACTAACGTTGCTTTGATCGTGTGCTACCTTAATATAGATAATCTTATATATATATATATATATCCATTATCTCTATGTTAAAAGAAAAAGAAAGTATTATATTCTATTCCATGACGGCTTAAGTGATGATAACAAGGCGATCCTCATGGCAGTTATTATATTGAAAATGCAACAGCATAGGACTTGTTTGTGTATAGAACATGATTTTCTATAAGAAATGTAACAATAGGACTTTTTTGTCTATACATATAAGAATCTTTAATTTCACCGTCATCTTTTTCAAAGTCGCACAAGCCATCATTTTTCAAGATATTTGTTGGTTGTGAGGCTGCCGCCATCTCTCTCTTAGGCGGCCCCAAAATTTAATTTGAAGATAGAAATATTATTTTTTTATTTGTCAAACTAAAAGATTTATAATAATTAACACACCTTAATCAATTGAGTAAAACTAATTTGATATAGAAATATTTGTTTTGAAACTCGTCTTAATTATTAAGAAAATACGAATATAAATTGTTTGACTTATTTCAACTATTTTCAAGAATTAATTAATAGTGTCTATTGAAAGAGAAAGGGATGGACTCTTATTTATACAATTACAAAAACACCGTTGTTTCAATTAATTTCTGTTTATTTATTTAATATATTTATGTCATTATATTCACAAGTGAAAAGAAATATTTTTTCTTTTTTTCTCTTTTATTTTCTCCTCTATCAGACAACTTAAAAAAATATTTAAGCTTATTTAATTTTATAAAAAAAAAAGAGTTCAATTCAACTCCCTCTTGAAGCTAGTCATTGTACCAACAATTACATATTATAAGAATAAAAAAAATAGATATATTTTTTAAGAGAAAATAAATATATAAAAATATTAAACAAAATAATAAGAACAAAAAAAAATAAAAAAATTATAGAGACAAAAAGTTAAGTAAAAAAAATTAGAGACCAAAATAAAATACCCACTATATTTCATAGACTAACATAAGAGATGTAATAGTGATATATCTTGACAAAGAGGAGTGGTGTTAATTTAAATGGATTAGATTGTATATTTTAACACAATGTAATACTTACATTTTTCAAAGAATGAGAGTGTAATTTACCGTAATATTTAGGCAACTTTTCCTCATATTTTAAGTATTAAATTAACTTAAACGTGCAGTAAATACTTTTATTAAATAAAAATATATAAACATTAAAATTTGATTTAAATAACTCGTGTAAAGTGAGTAAAAAAGAAAAGGATCCAAACAGAGGAAAGTGCTCATGAAATTTTTATTCTGACTTTGTTGAAAGCTGACTTGGGACATCTTGAAAAAGGGTCAATTTTGATGCATTTTATCATTGGGCCGCATCCCATTTTCCGCTTCAAAAACCCAAGGGACGAATCACGAATGTCAGGAACCAAACAAAGGATTATGTCTTAAACAAATTAATCCTTTAACATGTGATTTTCTGGCGTATGACAAATTAAGCCTAATAAGCACCTTGTTCGATTAAGACATTTCTGACGTGGCCATGTGATTTTCTTTTTATCATTTTTTTCCTTTTTAGAAGTAGTTGTGGCCATGTGATCGTGGAGCATAAGCTTTTCCACGGCATAGATGCAAATTAAGGATTTTGGTTGGTCTAGAGATAATTTTTGTCTTTTGCTTCATCTGAATTTAATCAATAATATAAGGTTTTGGATGGAGAGGACAACATAAGATGAATTGGTTTGGTCGGCTTAGACATTCATTTATGTTTGTGAGGAAGAACCGGCCAAATTAACCTTAATCCCATGAGATTAAAACATTAATTTTATACATTTGTGATTTGAAACTACTTGAAGAAACTCAAGTGAAACAAAGACAAGTGTATCTAGGATATTATAGTTATCTAAACTTCCAATAGAACTCATGAAATCAAACTCCCTCTCTCACTGGTTTAGTGGTTTACATACCTTAATTGGAATTAAGAGTATAAATAGGCTTCCCTTGCTATCTTCTGTGCTACTTCACTCACATTGCTATATACACATAGGTATTTGAGAGATATATACTTGTTTTCTTGCCATAATTTGAGTGAGTTCTTGTAAGATCATAATGGCTACTTCAATGATGTCAAACATGTTTGTTGTTCTCTTAATTTTTCTTCCATTAATTGTTGTGAGTTCAGAGGCCAGACTCTTGCCTAAGTTCTCAACTAAGATGAGTAAAAAAATTCACAGTAAACTTCTTTTAAGTGAAATAGTCAGCAACGTAAGAGTTAGAGAGTATCACCGTAAGAGGTCAGATCCTTAACACCACTAATGTAACAGTATTGCTTGTCAGAGGAAACTTTCACTCAAGTGACTAATCTTTATATTCTTTTTTAAAAAAATATCAGGAACATACTCTTTTTGAATTTGAACGTATATTTTGTTATTGACTAATATTTATTAGAAATTACAAATTTAAGTGAATTTCACTTCTCATTTCATGAGTCCCTCTTCTTTTTTGATTTTGTAATAATGGAAAGTGTGTTGTTAACATCTTTTTTTTTCTCTTATTTATTTCAGAATAAGAATATTATTGATTAGTTGCTTAGGTGATTTTTCTTGTATAAAAGAATTTCTGTAAGCATGCGCAAAGTTTTATTAAAATAATAAAATTTTAAGTATTGTTTTTCCTAAAAAGTAAATGTCCATTTTAGTTTTTTATAATGTTTATCATTGATCAGTTCATATTACATTTATCCAAGTGGGCCTATAAAAAAATTTATCCAAGATAAATATATAAATTTTTTATTATAGATTGAGTCATGCGGATCAACTAGTGACCCACTGATTTGACCATTGATCTAGTGACTTGGTGCCATGGTCCAGTTAGGGATCAAACCGATTTTTAAAACTATGAATTGGCTTCTAAAGTCTTATTGAATTACTTGTCAAAAGAAAGAAGGTATTGTTGAGTAACGAATTAATTAAAAATATTCTTGGGCAGATCTTTGTGGACAGGGAATATGAGACTTTTTAACAGAAATAGATAAAAATATAATGTAAATAATTTTTATACGAAGAACATATTTTTTTCATGGATTGTAGATGTAGTTTAAATTTTAAGTAATCAAAACATTCTCACATATAACTAAAATTTTAATTTCTTTTTATAAATTCTCCATCCAAATAACATATTTCACCACAAAGCATTAAGAATTTCCTAAAAAATGAATTAGCCTCAAGTCCAAACACAACATAAGACATTATTGGTTTATATGTTGCTCAATATACTAATTTCTCTCTAATGAGAGACTTCTTAGTTACACTTAAAATCCAACAAAACATGAGTAGGTTTGCATTATAAATTTAAATGTTCCTTTTCTTACAAGTTATATGACAATCGAAATACAATAACATACGTGGCATTCATGGTTTTGATAAACGGTTAGTAACTGTAATTGTGGTTGTAACGTAAATATTTTTTGACAAATCGCAAATGTAATTTAAAATCACTGTCACATTTATAAATATGAAAAAGAATGGAAAACGAGAGATGAGAAAAAAGATGTGGAACAAAACACACGTGTCACAAATGAGAAAAATAAGTTGATGTACCTTAACAAATCTCACATCTATAATTATTAATAAAAATAATGATTTTTTGATGTATATATTTCTTATTTTAAATTATCCTTTAATATATATAATTATTTTTAGTTTTTTCATAAACATTTAAGATGTAACTGTTGTCATTTTCTCTAAAAAAAATTGTTACTACTATTCTTTTTAACTTTTTTTTTTATTTTCTTAAAAATAAATATAGAAGTATGAAGTCCTCTTTTCTAACTAGTATTTATAAATAAAATACTACTTATTAAGAATACTTTTTTATATGAGAATATGAGAATAATTATCAAATCAAAATTAAAATACCTATTTAAATACTCATTGACATATCTATTAGCATACTTTTATTAAAATTTAAACTAAATAATTAATAATATATTAAAAAATTAAAATAATAAAAAAATTATTTTTATAAATTATAAAATATGAATTTAATATCCATTTTAACAATTAACTCAATAAAATTTGCATTTAATATAAAATTATTGATAATGAGAAAAGTTGTTATAAGGTATATTAGCAATTAGTAATTTGATCAAATCACAATTCACATAAAATCATTAATAATGTAATACGAGAAAAAAGATGAAATCAAATTAATTAAGTTACAGTATATAAATGTGAGATACACCAATCAAATTTGATCTTTGTCGTGCATGTTGGTTTGCAAGTGAAATTGGCTTAGAAATTCAGCTGCATGTCGTTATAGTATTGTATAAAAAAGATATTAGATCAGAGCTGACAGAAAGATGTAATCAAGAAACGGCAATAAAAAGAAAAGTTTCTCTTTATATAATTTGAAATCTAAGGCTATGTCCATCCATCCAGTTCAGAATATGAGTTCAGGAAACGCCTTCATAAACTCTATACCCTCTCCAGTCTCCTCTTTCGTGGCTGACTTGTTATTTGGAATGACACAGCAACATAGGGCATCTAATATTTCATCTTCTTTGCTCACAACTATGCTACTTTCCTTTGTCTTTTTCTTGTTGCTTTCAGACTCAATTCTAAACAGCACAGGTTTAATGTTTATGTATTGAATAATATTATAAAATATTCATAAATTATCATTTGAATTATTTTAATATATTTATTTTAAAAATTAATAAATTTACCATAAAGGATGAATTATGATTAAATGATTACATAATTTTTTTTACACTATATCAATGTATAATCTTTTTTTTTCCAAAAATCATTGGTAACATTTTTAATGTATTTTCATTAGATGATTTTTTTTGTTGTAAAATATGCATGTTTTATTGTTTGTTTAACACTATGTTTCATTTTTAAATTAATAGAACACGTGAGTTTCAATTAATAAAAAAGAGAATATTATCTTACATATATTCAGCTACTTTGCCCCCGGTGCAGACTTTTTAATTCCTAGGATTTTGCTTGTCACAAAACAAAAAAGTCATTCGAATAAAATATAAAAATAAAGATATGATTTGGTTTGATTTAAATATAATATAAAAAATTTAAACCAATCTTTTAAGATTTGATTTGGTTCGATTTGGGGATTTTTATTTTTTTAATCTATTAAAATAATTTAAAATCTATGAACTAAACTTATATAATTATTATGTTATACTTTCTAAAAATAAATTTTATATTTATATTAAATTTTCTTTGATATATTTTAGTTAAAAATTATTATTTTTACTTCTATTTATTATTAATATAAAATGACATTATCAATTATTTTTATAATATAATAATAATTTGTATATCATTTGATATTTAATATTATTTCTTTAATAATATTAATATATATTTTTTTAACATATGAAAGTAAAATATGTCTCTTGATTATAAACCAAAAGATTGTTAGGTTATAGACCTGAAAAAATCATTCTAGTGAGAGTGCTAAGTATCAAGGGCAAACAATGAAATGTTGCGTTTCTTTTGACACTATGCATGTACTCCTATCCTAGTGTATTGGTACCACACATGCATGTGAGGTGTGCATGCATTTCTATTCATAATTGTTGTTATACTATTAGACATGATGTGAGATGTATATGATGTTCAATGGGATGCTGAGGAGTGATCTTATTAAAGTAGAATATTGGCCTCTCTATGTTATTTCTTTTATCTAGTAATTATTTAGTTTTATCATGCTTTGATTGGGTTTTGTATGACTCTGGTCATGTGACACCCGGGTCGAGATTGTTACTCTATTTATCTTTTTCTGGTTTGTTTTACTTCCAGATAGACTATTATTTACTTAAATTTTCAGTTTAAAACTTGTATGGTTGTTTGTGATTGGAAACCTTTCCTTTAAGTTATGAAAGTTTATTTTTTGTGAGTTGTTCAATGTGATGTTCTTTACCATGCAAAAGAAGAAATATATATTTTTTTTTAAAAAAAAACCTCCTATCTGCATTTGGCTATGAACTTATCTTCGCCAAAATTATATACACAATAAACGTTTTTGGGTCACAGGTGTCACATTTAGCAAGACAAAAAAAATTAAAAATACTATAGAAATTGATAGTTTTAAAAAATTTACATAGGAAAATTCTCAATAAGAAGTAAAAAAGATACATTAATTTGCAAATGAATGACTGAATTAATTAGTTTTAAAAATTTACATTATAAAATTCTCGTTAAGAAGTCAAATCATGATGGGTGGAAGCTGAATTTATCATCAAATTCCCACGTACAATGACAAATCATTTGTTTGAGATAAACTGTGCTAAGTGTTCACACACGCACATTTATTCCCTTCCCATAAGTGAATCTCTAAGTGATGAACTTTTAGTGAAGGGCCAATGGAAATGGGTATGAATCTCCAAGCACTAGCTCCCAGAATTTGAACAAAATCTTCGAATTCCTATCTATTAATATATTTTTGGTCAACCAACTACGCAAAGGCAGTGAGGTTTATCACTAAGCCACGTAAATATTATGCGCACTCGGGACTCCTTTGCTATTTAACACTTTCCAATATCTGTCGCTGTTATTTGTTAATCCATTCTCTTCGTCCTTATTCACCTAATTCATAATTCTAGTTAACATAGAAAGAAAATAAATCATACCAATAATTTACAATAAACAACTAAAAAATGTTATTAAGATAACATTGATACAAATATAAGATTGATTTAAGAGTGAAGGAAAAAAAAGTCGTAATCTCAAATTTTATGGTTATTAAAAACTAACAATTAATATTTATTGATCCAAAAAAGAAAAAAAAATATTGGTAGACTTAAATCTTAATTATAGAATCTAAATTCAATGTTGCACATTGCATAATATATATATATATATTTCACATTGCATATTTAATGTAAAAGTTTTCCATCTCTCCCTGTACCCAAATGATATAGATAATATAAAACTATAAGACAAATTAAATTTAATGAAAAATAATTGAATATGATTATTTTTTTATTAAATTTTTGTGTCGCCAGAATTAGTGACCAAAAACTAATTTTTGTCACTAAATTTGGCCATTAATTTTATTCATTTTTTAATTTCTAATCTTTGACCTTAGTTGTAGTAAAAAACAAAAGCTGCATAAGCTTTGCGGTAATTATAGCTAATATATTGTCTCACCTAAATATTGTTAGATTCAATTCACATGCATCAGGGTTTTTTTTTTTTTTTATGCCTGAAAAAATAAAGCAGGAATTAGTCATAGTAGGTTGTACCAATTCGCGACGAAATATGTGAAGTGGTTGATGAGAGTTTGTTTTGGATTAGGCTTTTAGGAAGACCCAATCATATGGGCACGAGTCCTAATATAATAAATATAAGCCAATTGTTATTTATACTTCTCAATTTTACTAAAATTTCGACACATTTCAAAGAAGTGTTTTCCGGAAGTGTTAAAAATTTAACGTTTTAGGAACTACTTTCCAAAAGGCAATTTTCAAAAAAGAAAAACACGACACCAATTGCATGATGACATAGTGGTTACCTCTCAACCGAATGCGACAATTCATTGATAGACGAAACATTATCTCACTGTCGTAATAAAATTACTTTTCAACTTAATGAGAGATTTCACTGACAGAAAATATATGATTTTGGTTATTATTTCACTTAGAAGATTTGTAATCTTCACTGTAATTGAAGTGGTAATGTATTCATGGGATTCATATTCCCACGATTTCTTCTAGAATCTCATAATTTCATATCTTTTCTGGGGTTTTTTCTATAAAAAATTAAGAAACTGAGTATATCAACACAGAAAATACATAACAACTTAAAGGCAATGTGTTAAATTTTTACACTTTCAAAAACTATTTTTTGATATGATAAAATTTCAACACATTCTGGAGAGCACTTTCTAGAATTGTTTGAAATATTTACATTCTAAAAAGTGGTTTCTGGAAGTAGAATTGTTTGAAATTTTAACATTCTAAAAAGTGGTTTCTGGAAGAAAAGGATATTTTTGAAAAAAAAAGATATAAAAATATATATATCAATAAAATTTAGAGGTATAAATAACAATTACCCATCAACAAGAACAACGAACCTCTTCCAAAACTGATTGAAAGCCTATATGCCTAACCTTGTCGGGTCAAAATGTCATATAGATGCAAGCCCAAGTTTTAAATGTATGTTTAGGTCCAAACAACAACAATAGTAATAATATATGGATGTTGTTTTCTTGTGGACTTTAGAGACTTACATTACATGGCATAGAGTGAAAATAACGATGTTTGTTTGTCAGCTATTAGATATTTTGGGAAATGGATAATTTCTTTGTATTGCATATTATACAATAATAAAAAAGAAAAACGCTGAACAGTAAGAAGATAATTTGTAAGATAAAAACGAATTTCTGTAATTGGTTGATATTTTATATTCATCAGTCCTTGTTTCCTCAAAGCATACGTTGTTTTCATAAAAAAAAAATAAAAAAATCACGTGTTCATCCACATGCTTCGATAAATAAACTTTTTTAGCAGTTCTCTTGTAAATATCTAAAATTTTAAGCATCTTAGTTATATTTTTCATGTCTTTCAAGACTCACTAAAATCAATCGTTGAAGACATGTAGATAAATGTGAACACTACATGAAATTAATTCGTATATAGTTTCTGGATTTTTGTCAAACAAAAAGACTCGACAACATGAAGCCAGGCGCAAGATAAGAAACTTAAACTTGTTGGTGGTCTTGTTTTGTTAAAATCTCACAAGGAATCAATTCGTTACAGGCATGGACTTTTGTTAAATTATCAACTAATTGATTTTTGACATCTCAAATATTTTCAAAAGGAAAATTCTTTCCAAAATCAAAGGGAAATGGAATAATGCGTAATTGTGTGTCTGTGAAGAAAATGATCTCTGGGTTGTTCTTTTAATTTGTCATTATGTACATACTTAGACAGTGACTTAATTAAGAACGAGAAAAAGCTATGCATGTATTGTTATTACACGTTTCAACGTCAAAAGACAAGGTGAAAATGGAATACACACAGCCACATATTTGTATTCTTTTTCCTTGGGTGAGGGAAAGGCAAAATTTGAGCAAAGCATGATTTCGGATATATATGGCCATATTTTCCATTTTCCTTTATTTGAAAGCTAGCTGGAGGGTTTTGACTTATATTTTAGAAGAGGCAATCCAATAAAAAAAATGTTGATTTTGTTTCTGTATAAATGATATATATTGACAGTAAACAAATTTCTTATTCAAATATTTAACAAGAGTGTGAACTACAGGCAACTTGTTAAACTGATATATATATATATATATATATATATATATATATATATATATATATATATATATATATATATATATTCATGGGTTTGTTGATAAAAAAAAAACCAGTGATACTTTAGTGTAGAATACATCTTTCCATTTAGTAATATATATCATGAATTGATAAAATCGGATGACAACTGAATATATACAGAGCTAAAAAAATATAACAGCAAACTGATGATGCCCGGATGCCAAAAATAAATAAATAACATCATAGAAAATATATCCATCAACTGATTAAGAGTATTGTGTAAATTACAAACTTTAACATAAACTGACTGATTTAAATAACATCCAATAACATAAATGCGTGTGGGATATGGCCTCCACCAGCACATGAAAACTAAGGACCAATCACCTTTAGTTAATTCTGCTGAGACCTGGATGCCCTTTATGACAAAGTCCTTTGTACCATGTCCAAGAAAAGTTGTGTTTTCAAGCATGCAACTCCTTAAGAATCAACACCACCACACAAACCCATCCAACCCAAACCCCACTATGACCTAAAATTGCATCCTAAATTGAATCAAAATGGGACCCAATTTGGTTCAGTAACTTCCATACCACGCACACATCAACCTGATGTTGATACCTTTAAATAGCATCACCACAATTTGATGTTGATCTCACATATTCCACGCATATTTAACGGTGTTCTTCAATATCAGACAGAGTTTGTCAAATTGTGTAGACATAAATTCTTCTTCGCCCTTCTCTTTATGAAATGAAATTTAAAGTAAACAAGCTAATGAGCTATAAATTAGAGCTAGAGTATATATATATATATATGTATATACTCTTTTCCAACATTAACTAACGTGTGTTTTTGGTGACATGATGAATTAATTTTGTAGCTAGCACAAGGCCAAACGCAATTATGCAAGAAGGAGCGTATCCTAGGGGCAAAAAGGATTGCATTGAATGCTCCTTCAAAACCATGTTTTAAGTTTAACGCGTGATTGTTGTCGTTGGGCCAGTATATGCAACTGCAAAGTGGCCTACCATTGACAAAAAAAACTAAAAGAGAAACAAAGGATCAGATTCATTTATCTTTGGTAAAGCTCTAGATGAAAAAGAAACCAAAGTAGATCAGTTTTTGGATCTCTATGATTGCATTCGGTGTTTCGAAGTTAGCCTTGGAAAGGAAATTGTAGGCTTCAAAGTTGATCAAATAGGATTCAAAGTTTAAAGTAAACCGATCGGATACTAAATTAACAAAGCACAAATGATTGAATCAAATAAATTTTCTCTTTAAAACCGATTAAATCCACGAATACCCTTAATTGGCACATTGTTCAATGACGGATTCAAGGAGCAAGCAAGGCCATTGCCCCCTCCCTTCCTAGAGACATTTCCCCCTCCCTTTCCTTCCTCTCAAAATCCACAGTTGAATTGAAAGTTGCTTTTAAATATATTATGTATGCAAAAAATTATAGTAATTCAAAATTATTTGATACCCTATTTATATACAACAAATTTGACATAATATATACTTCTTAAAATATATACATATACCAATCATTTTATTATCACCTTATTATTGTTTTTTAATTGTATTAAATTTGACCAAACAATCACATTCATATATGTTAAGAGAAGAAGATTAAAAATAGAATGCCAAACAATCACGTTATATAAAATTAACGTGTATATATAATGGTTTTGATTTAAGAAAAGAAGACTACGAAAAAAGCTGAAAAAATATATATAAAGTTAAGATTTAGGACAAAAATCAAATTGTAATTAAAACTAAGATTTTTAACGTAAAAAGAAATTTTGACATAATTGTTCAGTGGTTCACTTTAGGATATGTTTGGGTATGAATGCAAGTCGTCAGTTTAATTATATAACATAAAAAAATTGACATAATGTATACTTCTTAAAATATATACAGATATTAATCATTTTATTATCATCTTATTATTGTTTTTTTATCTCAAATATGACCAAACAATCACGTTAATATATGTGTATATATAATGGTTCAGATTTAAGAGAAGAAGATTAAAAAAAAGCTGGAAAAATAGAATATATACATGCAGTTAAGATTTGGGACAAAAAATGAAATTGTAATTAAAACTAATTCTTAACGTAAAAAGAAATTTTAACATTGTTCATTGGATCACTTTATGATATATGTTGGGTATGAATGAAAGTTGTTAATTAATTGAACATTTAAAAAAAATTAAGAATGAGATTGAAAAAGGGAAGATGACCTCAACTAGGTTGATGCCCCCAACCCACCCAATCACTCATTAATATCATATAAAAAGGAAAGTAAAAAAAAAAAAAAAAAACATAAACAAAATGGGAGGATCAGACCAAAACCCACAAGAGAAGATAACAAAACCTGTACGCAGGAAAGAAAATTCTATTCCTAAGAAAGTCATGCTTAACAAAGGGTGAGATAGAATCCCACCAAGAATAACAAATGTTGGTTTGGGCACAAAAATTTGCCAGCTTGTTCGCATAAAAATTACCTTCTCTAAATATATGGGGAAAAACCAAAACTATATATGTTTTAAAAATAAACAATAGTTAAACCATCTTCTGCGCAAGCACCAAGGGACAAGAAAAAGGTTGTGGAAAGCTTGAATAACTAGGGATGAATCACACTCAATCAATGGATTATTCCACCGCTTAAGACAAGCAACTTCCAAAGCAAGGACCTCAGCAAAAAAGGCATTAAGCACACAATATACCTACGTGACCTGGAGAATTTGGAGTTGAACCATCAGTATTGCACTTGATGGTTCCATAAAGGCGCGCATCAAGAACACTTCTTTAATTCTTTGCGATCGAGGAATGTTGATAAATCACTTTTGTAGGGATATTTTGTGTCATTTGCTTGCATTTTTTTGACAAAATTCATATTTGAGTGTTAGTTTTATCTTGTAGAAACATAGCCACCACTCAATTAAGTGAAAAGAGTGAAAAATTATACTTTTACATGAAGATTTGAAGATTGTCACTATATCACATCCCTAGTACATCCAGCATGACCGTGGTGAGCATGACAGTCATGATAATATGATGACACTTCTTTGTAAACAATGTTAGCTTTCCGACAACAATCGTAGTGAACTCACTACAATCGTTGGCACATCATGACAATCGTAGTCCACACCATAAGGGTCACAGTCATTCCACAATATCCCAAAACTTCAACATCACAAGTTTTCGACCACAACCATGGTGGAGTTCAGCGTGACTGTAATGCACCTTTTTGGCTGATTTCTTTAGGAAGTTATAGATAGAGGTTTTTTTGTATCTTAGAGAGGATTGAATTAGGAATTTTCCTACCTGTAGGAGAGAAAAAAAATTAGCAACAATAGAGGTAAGCAACTTGTGGCAAGAGGGAGGAAGATGCAAAACTTATGCTATAGGGACATCAAGGCACCAAACATCATTCCCAAAGTTGAGTTTACAACCAGATCCTTTATCCCAACTAGAATTCTCCAAGATAACATGAAAAAATTTGTTAAGGGGGGGGGGGTACATTTTATAAGTCTGAACAAGGTACATGTTGGGCAAAAGCCAAGCTTGAAGAAACTTGGCCCAAAGATCATCAGAAAAAGCAAAATTTCACTAGAGCTTTAGAGAGACAACTTCATTAATAAATATATTGGGCACAAATCAAGACCACCCTCGTTCAAAGGAGCACAAAGCTTCTTCCAACTAACAATGACCAACTTTCTTTTGTGAATGTCACCACTCCAAATAAAGTTTCTCATCCAACCTTTTATTTCCTTTAAAAGAGCTCTAGAACAAGAGTAAACATGAAAAAAGTACGATATTACATCATTAATGATTGACTGAACTAGCTAACCAGACCCATTATGGAGAGAAGGGATCCTTTCCAGGCATGGAGTTCAACTTTGATTATGTTTGCAATGGGCCAAAGATGACAAGATTTAGGTTTGCCCATAAACAACGGGACACCTAGGTAAATAAAAGGCAAGGAACCCATAGGGAACCTAAGAAAAGATTTGATTTCACCAATTGATTGAACAAATTTACAATACTAATTTCTACTTTTAACTTTTGCCAACAAATAAAAATGACTCAATAGTAAATTTGTGTTTAGTTAATTTGCCTGCCTTAGAGAACACCAAAGAGAGAGAGAGAACATAGTGCCTCAAGCTCAAGCCTCCATAAACTTCTCTTCCATCTCTGCCTAACCATGAACATGAGGAAGTTCATGCCGCTCTTATTTATACATGGTCAATGATACACATGTGCCCTCTTGTTATTGGTTCTTGTAAGCTATACATCTCCATGCGCACAATCCTGTCAGCTTTGTATCATGTATGAATGTTTTGTTGTGCGTCTCTAACATGTCAAAGATAGGGTGCATTGCTTGGCGTTGTTGTCACATCTTAACGGTTTAAAGTAGTACTTCGATAGTACAGATCCTTTGGGATAATAGTTGATAAAGTCTGTCATTTGTCAAGGCAGGCCGATGTCTCTCCTAGTATGAATTGTTAGATAGTAGACACTATATATATATATATTCTAAATGTGAGTCAATCTTTGAGACTCAAGCTTTGTTGGAAGTTGGTGGTTGGGTGATCCCTTATGGAGTCCTGTTGGGCGTTCTCAGTTGAGCGGTCCACAACTCACCAAATATTAATCCTTATGGCGTAAATGCTTAAGTGGTTGTGTGATCCCTTTTGGAGAATCGACCATGTTGGGTGATCTTGATTAGATAGTTCACAATCCTGTCAGCTTTGTATCATGTACGAATGTTTTGTTGTGCATCTCTAACATGTCAAAGACAGGGTGCATTGCTTGGTGTTGTTGTCACATGTTAACGGTTTAAAGTAGTACATCGATAGTACAAATCCTTTGGGATAATAGTTGATAAAGTCTATCATTTGTCAAGGCAGGCCGATGTCTCTCCTAGTATGAATTGTTAGATAGTAGGCACTATATATATATATATATATATATATATATATATATATATATATATATATATATATATATATATATATATATATATTCTAAATGTGAGTCAATCTTTGAGACTCAAGCTTTGTTGGAAGTTGGTTATCCATAATCCACTGAGCTTGAGCTTTGTGGTATAAATGCTTAAGTGGTTGGGTGATTCCTTATGGAGTCCTATTGGGCGTTCTCAGTCGAGCGGTCCACAACTCACCAAATATTAATCCTTATGGCGTAACTGCTTAAGTGGTTGTGTGATCCCTTTTGGAGAGTCGACCATGTTGGGTGATCTTGATTAGATAGTTCACAATCCATCAAACATTAAACCTTGTGACATAAATGTTTAAGTGATTGTGTGATCCCCTACAAAAAATTGATCCTATTGAATGATCTCGATAGAATGATTCATAATATTAAAGTATTTATTTAATAAATTGTTTTATTTCTCTGAAGGCATGAAACTAGATTTAATGTTGAAAAATTAAATGAAAATGACTACATATCTAAATCTAATACCCCAAACCCCGTCCCCCTTTTTGAATATATATCATGCATTTTTTTAGTATAAAAAGTACAATTTTTTTTATACAAAAAAGTACAAATTTTGTTGCTAGGCAAGAGTACGAGGCTGATGCAGAAAAAGGTAATTAAGAAACGACACTAATTGATAATCAACTTCCAAAGCAACATGAAAACTAATACAACAATTGGATTGCAAAGCAGTAATAAATATCTTCAGGACATTGATTCATGATGTTATCAAGAATCATGAGATGTATAATTATTGCTTGTTGATTTTTTTTATAGAAAAAATATTGTTTATTCGTTAGTAATACAAGTTTGAAAATTATTTTCAACAAAATGGGGATATAATATATTTCAGTTCATAATCAATGCCAACGTTATGTAAATTTATTATCATGACCTTAATTTTGTTTTTCAGATGAGGCATGAGGGAAAGCCCACCTTAATTGCTTACTTTTCTATTTGTATTGGGAACTAGAATATTCTTCTACATATTCTTATTTATGCATGCTGAATTTTGTTGAACTTAGACATATATTTGTTAGTTGTTTTTTCTATCGAAATGAATTAATCAGTTCAAATTCCACACAGGCACGGCGCCAAATGTCGTACATGACATTATAACCAAGTTGATCCAAAGAAATTTGATATAATTCCAAAACTGATAACACCATGCAAAGCATCAAAATAAAAAAAAAAACCAAAAGCTTTTAGATTCTTCTTGTTTGCCAAATATGCTTTATAAATTACATTATGAAGCAAGTTGTTTTGTGATCCAAAGAAATTCGATATAATTCCAAAGTTGTACGGCATGCAAATTAAACATAAAAAATAAAAACCAAAAGGTTTTTTCCTTTGCATGATTATTAATGGATTTCTTTCTTCGTGCGTGAAACAAAAATATTCTCATTCAGGTTACTTTTTTTTACAAGATCTAAATAATACTATAATAGTAATAATAATAAAATGTTGAAACACTTCTAGTATTATTTTGTCAATACTTGAGAAAAAAATTTGTTTTCGCATTTCATTATGCTTAGACCAAAAAATATATTATTTTTTTTATAAGGAAAATATCGTTTATAATGCAACACAGAAACATGATGTTTCTTGATCCCTTACCAAACCGAAAAGAAAAAATGGTTTGCATTATCTGAATAAAAGATAGATGAAAAGATGTACATTACATCTGAATATTAATCAGTTTATATATATATATATATATATATATATATATATATATATATATATATATATATATATATATTCTTTTATACTGGTACAGTGGTGCTATCAAACTCAAGTAGAATTTTCGTAAAAAACACTTATAATCGTATAAAATAAATCAGTTATATAAAAGTTCATGTGCACTGCTAGGGGTGAGAATAGGCTAGGCCAAATCAGGCTTTAAAAGGTTTGAGCCTAGTCTATGATTAATTTTTGAGACCTGAGCCTGGCCTATAACCTATTAAAGACTTTTATTTTGGCTCGGCCTGGTCTTTTTAAAAGCCTAGTCTGACTTGGTAGCCTATTTAAAAGTCTTCTTCACATTAAATCTTTAATATTCCTAGTTGTTTTTACCAAAAAAAATAAATAAATAACACACCTTCTATAATAGGCTAAACACAGAATGCTAATTACCTCTATCAAAAAGTTTGAAGTGAAAAGGATATGATTTTTGTTTGGTTAGGAACATAATAGGAAAGTAAAAAAAAAAAGGAAACTTGATAGAAAAAGGATATGATTTTTTATATGAACTTAATAGGATATGATAGGATATGATTTTTGTATAGGAATGTAATAAGATATGATAGGATATGATTTTTTTTTGTTAGGAACGTAATAAGAAAGTTAAAAAAAAAAATCTGATAGAAAAAGGATATGATTTTTGTATAGAAACATAACATGATATGATTTTTATTTGTTCTATAATACATGAACGTAATAAAAGAAAAAAGAAACCTAATAGCAATAGAAAAAGGAACTATTAACAGAAATAGGAAAACTAATAAAAAAATGAGAAATATAAAGGAACACCTAACTCACCTTGTAATTAAAATTTTACTTAATTATAGGAATGGAATATGCTAGTTTTTTAAAAAATAATATTAATTGTATCCAAAAAATAATATAAGTATATATATATATATATATATATATATATATATATATATATATATATATATATATATAGACCGGCCTATCAGACTTATAAGACTTTTTAATAAGCCTAAGCTTGGTCTATTTAATTTAATTGAGTCTAGCCTTTTAATTAAATAGGCCAGGCCAGACCAAACTTTATGTAGGCCAGGTCGTAGGTCCCTATAGACCGACCTAGCTTATTCCCATCCCTATGTGCACATGAATAATTAGAAGTGGGCAGTGGTAGCTCTAGAACCGGCTTAGTCGGTGAGGATAGTTAATCTAAAAAAATAAAATAAATAATAATAATAATACATATAATGATGAGTGATGAGAATTGGGGATAGTGGGTTTAAATATAAAAAATTAGGGGATGAAAAATATAAAAAAATGAAGATATTTACATGTAAAAATATATAATTATGTTAATTTTAACCTGTTTTTATAGTTAATTAATTTTTTTTAACTTAAATTAATCAATTAATTTGAATTAATTGATTATTTGTTTGGTTTTTTTGTAACAATTATTTACATAAATTAATAACATTTTTTATTTTTTCATAAATAAAATTAATTCCTCAACTCTCGCATAACAAAGGAAAAAAAAAGACAAGTTTCTTGTGATAGGAGTGACAAATATTACCAAGATTTAAACATGCTTAGTAGACATTTAAAAGTGTCTATGAGGATTTTATTTAACCACATAAAGGTAGTTTATTACGATTATGAGTTTTTTTTGTATTTATTTAATAATTTTTTGGTGTGATTTATTAAATAATTTTTCTTTAACGTATTTCAATAGATTATATAATTAAATTTATAATATAACGTTTTTCACTACATTTTAAAATTAAATTTACATATAGATAAATAATTTGATTTCGTTTTAATTATATCTAACATGGAAGGCTAACAAATTTTTTTTAAAAATGTTATTTGAATCGATTATCAAATTAATTCTTTATCCGATATCTTATTTTAATGTCATTGTCTTTCCTTAAAAATCAAGTGTTTTTATGACAAAAAATTATGCAATCGGTACGGGATTAAATATAATACACATCTCCTCACGAAGAAGGATTTCTTCAAAATCATTCCTCAGCCTTTTTTTTATTTAAGCTGTTGAGTTGACTACCTATAGATGTATTACAAATTTACAATAAAACAATCTGTTACATTGGCTAATTATTACTGAATTAAGTTAAACCAAATAATTAAGCTAAACCAAATATTTAGATTCTAAATGTCGCTTTCCTCATGCAACCTTCGTATTCATTTTCATCGAGTGAAAGTATAACTCTTTCTCTCAATCTTTGATCTCAATCATTAACTATGCTGTATTATTGGTTAGGTATTTTAAACGATTAAAATCCTATTAATTAATTTTGTTAATTATTTTAAAACTGTGGTTTAGTTGGAAATGAGATATTTTATATTTTTATTTGTTGACTTGGTTTTGTAGAAATTTGACTTGGTCTTGGTGGAAAAAATGTAACATTTATCTTTTTCTTCCCAAAGAACAATGCTGAAATTAATATTTGATTTTAATTTATATCTTTACATGTAAAATCATTTTACTTTCATCACAAAAAACACACGTTTTAGCATTTATATGACATTACTAGTATCGACTAAGCTCAGGTAAATCTAATGCAAGTTTTTTTTTATGAGACTCTCTTTAGCATCGACTTAATAAAATGATTTTAATTTTGAATTAGCGTCGCTTTTGCGTCAATCGAAGCCGATTCTAGTAGTAATATTTTGCTTAGCATACATAATGGTAATTAAGCTAATTCTTATTGTACCGTGCATTAATTACATGTAAAACTTAATTAATGTACTTGCTTTTACTTGAATTTGGCTTAAATAAATTGCTTACTTTTCGGCCATTTCCTTTCTTCCTTTTTTTTTCCCTCTACACTCCATTGTAGTCGCACGATTCTCGGTTACCACTATCGTATTTTTTGGAATGATTGTCTTCTCTCACTCTTCCTTGCATATTTGGTTTAATGTTTGGAAAATTGATTCTGAGTTTATGATAAATTTTAAATATATTTTTACATGTTTGATTTCATATTAAAAAAATTAAAATTAATTACAAATTAAGAGTAACTTTGATTAGTTTCTACGTTAAATCTCATTTTTTTTTACTGAATTTTACTCTAGCTTAATTTTATAATAAAATATTTAAACATAAACAATGTTTTTTTAATATATGCATTTAGTTGTTCTATAATGCAAAAATTAGATCACATTTTATTTTCATTTTTCTGTTTTTACAATCCATGCGAATCTCAGTTCGTATCTCCAGACCATAGTCTTGAAATTAGAAATGGACTACACGTTTCACGAGGACGAACGATATCTAAAGCTACAGTCCAAGAGTTTTTCCTTTTAAAAAGGTTCTAAAATTCTTATGCACAGGAACAATGAATCTTCTTGTTTTATGTTAGGGCGATTTTATAGAATAAATTTCTTAATATATATGAAAAGAATATTTCTTGTATTTACTGAATAAATTAAAATGTTGTATATATATTTTTTCCTGATAACTTTTACGTATTAATCCCTCTCATTTATGACTTTATAAATAAAAGTTACAAATTTTATACTCCGAAATAATTATTTATTTTGAATCATGGAAAATTAAAAAAAAAAAACTTATGCTGAGCCATAAAAAATATCTTTTAATTAAAAAGGTTGGACAATCATATTTTTTTTATCGGCAGGTTGAAGAATCATTTATTATCTATTAATATGAAAAATCCTATGCATTATTTTTTAAAATAAATCTTCAAAAAAAATCAAACAAATATAGAAACTTTTGTTCTTTTAAAGTTTTTGGCCTTATAATTGATCTTCGTTTCCAGTAAAATAATAATAATTATCTTCGTTCAAAACAAAATTGTCCTTCTTGTAGGCTTGTAGCTATATGTTTGCATGAATAAACTTTTACCAACGAGAAGTCTCGTAGACTCTTGAATTTAAGCTTCTTTAGGCTGTGCTATAAAGTCATATTAAAAAGGTGAACTTAAAAATAATGACATGTTTATTTGCCACATAAATTTAGCGGAACAAATGTTATTTCACATTTTTTGAGGCAATGTTGTTTGACATTTTTTTTTTTAAAAAGTAATATTTTCATGTGTTGTTTTATTCTTATAATAAGATAAGATATGGGTATATTGCATTTGTATAAAATCCTAGAATTTATTTTACAATACAACGATAACTTTTTCTCTTACCTTATTATATTCTCTTATTATTTTTTTTAAAATTTATAAAAGTATTAAATTCTAACCTAATGTATTTATAAATTTAAGCAGTAGTAACATTGAAGAACAAAATATTCCTAAAATGTTATTTTGTAGAATAACAAATAATTAAATATATATATATATATATATATATATATATATATATATATAAAGAAACAAATTCTACCTTAATAATTAATTTTCATTTGTTGAAATATAATTGGACTCAAATAATTCTTTATCAAATTTTACTTATTTGACTATATTCTAAATCAGTAAGGATCTATTTTTTTTTCCAATGAACCAAAAAGTTAACATAAAATAAAATTGCATTCAAATTCTTTAAAGTTTTAAATTCAAGATTTGTGAAGAAAAAAAATTATGATTATGAATATCTTATTAAAGACGATGAATAAATTTTCTTAATAAAAAATAATAATTAACAAAACTTAGGCAATAACATAGAAATCCAAAAATATAGATGTAGATTAATTGATGTGAGGTGATTCAGCTTAATCAAATCTTTGACTTAAATTTTAAATATATAATTATATTAAATATTTAAAGAAATTTTTTTTACTTTCGACTAGAACAGGATTATTTATCTTTTATTTAAACAAAAAAAAACACAGTGATCCAACTTTTCTTACCTTAACACTAAAGTTAAATATTAATATAAGCGCTGAAAGTGTGAATTAATTAATGCAACAAAACAAACATACTAACATAGTAAAAAAATAGTTTTATTTGGCTTGAATTGACTCATGTGGAGCCGTGGAGGACCAATTAAACTCTTAATTTTATTATTTTGAAATATTTAACAAGTAGTATTAATTAAAGAAGAAGAAAAAATGTTGTTAGTTAGGGCAGAGAAGTAATTTGGGATGTGGTTTTTACCGGGGAAAAGGACAACCATCGAAAAACGCAGACAAACAATGTTGTTCCAAAAACAAAGAAAAAGGAGGCCCCTTGAGATGCCAGGTACAGTAACACTCACAACCCAGAAAATAAAAAAAGAAAAGAAAAAAAAAGAGTGGGTTGGGGTTTGGAGAAGTAATAATAATAATAATAATTTAGCCGTGGATGATATTTGTTTCTTTTAAGTGAAGCAATAAAGAAAGAAAGAAAAAAAACCCATAAAAGCTGTGAAGGGTGTCCCTTTCGAAAGGTGTGGTGGCAGGTAAAGGAAAGCAAAAGAGGGAGGGGGTGGCATCCATACAGACACAAACACTCTCTCCCTAGAGATGAATCTAATGTAACCAACGGTTCTAACTTCTAACTAGCAAGTAAAGTAAAAAAAAAAATATTTTTTTTTGTTTTTGAATAATTTAAAATAAAAAGAAAAAGTGTGGGGGAGTGAAAGTGAAAAGTTGAAAGTTGAAAGAGGCAGTTTAGGTGATTGAATGAGTTTTGGATGGGTTGGTAGTGGTGTAATGTAATGGCAGTAGTACAAGAAGAGCAGTGATGAAAGCAGAGATATGTTTAACATTCATTCTGACACTCTAGTCTCTACATCCTTTGGCATGGAACTGGGAAAATTTGAATGGCAAGCATCAAGTCTAAGCAGCAAGTGTTAAGAGGAAAAAAGACCAAGCAAGAACAAGATAAAACAGTGTCTGAGCCTGGATCCTCATCAGCACCAGCACCACACAAGAACAACAACAACAACAACAACAACAACGGAAGAACAGCAACGGAAACGGGCTTTCGCGGGTACGGTGGAGCATGCAGCAACGACGTCGTCGAGGCAGGGGATGGTGAGAGCAAGTGGTGGAGGAGGTGGGGAGATAGTGGAGGTTGAAGGCGGTCACATTGTGCGGTCTACAGGGCGGAAGGACCGTCACAGCAAAGTGTGCACCGCCAAAGGCCCGCGTGACCGACGGGTGAGACTATCGGCCCACACCGCGATCCAATTCTACGACGTCCAGGACCGCTTGGGCTACGACCGCCCCAGCAAGGCCGTCGACTGGCTCATCAACAAGGCCAAGTCCGCCATCGACCAACTTGCCCACCTCCCTCCCTGGAAACCCACTCTCCCTGCACCTCAAAACGACGACGAATCTGACAAGCTTAACCCCAACCCTAACCCTATCCCTATCCATCACCCTGATGCTGAAATTCTCCACCAGTTCAACGAGAACGATACCGAGAACCTTCGGTGCGATGGAGGTGGAGGTTCCAGTTATCTTCCGATGGATAACGACGCGATAAGGTCGTTTTTCCCCACAACGACGTCGTCGTTGGTTCACTTCCAGAGCTACCCACCGGATTTGCTTTCCAGAACCAGTAGCCAGGACCTGCGTCTCTCGCTTCAGTCTTTGCAAGACCCGGTTTTGCTTCACCAGAATCACCACAACAACGAGCACGTGCTTTTTGCTGGAACCGGGTTTGAAAACATGGTAGCGTGGAATAGTAGTAGTAATAATAATAATAATACTGCTTCTAATGATACTTGTGGCGGTGGTGGTGGTGGTGGTGGTGGTGGTGGTGGAGGAGGGTTTGTGTTTAACGCTCCTTCGACTTTGACAGGGCCGGCGACGGTGGCGTCGCCGGCGGTGGTGTTTGGTCATGGTCTTGGTCAAGGCCAGTATTTTACTCAGAGGGGACCCCTTCAGTCCAGTAACAGCCCTTCCGTTCGTGCGTGGATTGACGCGCCGTCGTTCGTCGCTGCCGCCGCCGATCATCGGCATCATCATCATCACTATCTGTCTCCCGCGGCGGCCGCGGCGGCGTTGGTGTATCAGTCTGCTCCTTCAACGGCGGCATTTGCAGCGGCGCCCGGTGGCTTCTCGGGATTCCGCGTGCCGGCACAAATTCAGGGCGAGGAGGAGCATGACGGCGGCGTGTCCGATAAGCCGTCCTCTGCTTCCTCCGATTCTCACCGTTGATTCTCGCCGTTGAACCGCCCGCCAACATCCTCAGCCGATTTCGGTCTCCTTGGAATCAATTGGGTATGTGTGTGATCTGTTTTTTGCAGGGATGATGGGGGAGATGGAGTTTGACTTGGAATGGTTTGGTTCGGTTCAGTGGACTATTATGCTTGTGGAATGAAGAAAATCTGGGGTTGAATTTCCAGGTTTTGAATTCTCCAGTTTGTTATGTTAATTTATTTTATGTTTTCCATGTTTCATTAAGGTGACTTTCAAGTTTGAGTACACTGTTGTGTGTTGGATTTTACTTTTGCTGTTTGTTATCAATTTGTAGTATTGGATGATCTATTTGTACTTGTTTGGTATCTAGTTTTTGGTTTGAAAACATGCACGTAGATACTGCTATATCACTTATTCACTGCCTAGTTTGCTCGATTTATCTTTGTATTTCCAACTTAGTGCAGAGCCAGATTCAGTGTGAGGCTTTATCTCCATTGCAAAACAGGGCAAGTTCCAAATAGGCCAGTGTATGAATTATTGGTAGTGTGTGCTAAAGGTTTGAGTTGGTTGTTAACTTGTTGTTGTTACTGTCTTGTTTCGATTGAGGGAAAGAGACGGGCATTTTCTTCTCGTTTGGAAAAAATGCCCAATTCACCAATGGGATGTCAAAGGGATGGAGGAAAGAGGGTTGGTTCTCTTTGTGGGTGTGGGAAATGATTGTTTTGTTACTTTTTTACTGCTTTCTAGTGCGACCGTCTATCCTTCTGTAGCTTCCTCATCCTGCCAAAAGAATTGAAAGGTTCATTCCACTGTTTTATTATATCAATGATCTATCTCTTTCGTGCTTGAATTTTGGGAGCATTTGGCTGATAAGTCGTTGTCTGTGAACAGTAGAAACTGTTTTTACAAAAGAAAAGAGTTGCGTGTGAGTTGATTCCCCAGCTTGTTAAAAGGGCAATTTTCCTAAATTCAGTGTGGTTTTCTGTTTTTCCTTTCCCATGTCTTATTTGTAATTCCTCTTTTGCCTGTGTAACTATGTGAGGATTCATGATAGTGACTCAAGGGTTGGTTGTGTAGAAGTAAAAAGGAAGGGAAGCAACCCAATTCATCTTCATGGCGGCTTTATCCACTTACTCAACTAATGCCCAATTATACTCCAATGGGAAGCTTCAGCTTCTGGTAGTGTTTTTTAGTTTTACCATTGGGTTTGGAACCTGTTCTACTCTTTTGGAACCAAAGTATCATTTTTATAGTATTTTTTTTTATATATATATATATTTAAGTTCTCAACCTTAAGATGAGATTGAGTAGTGGGGGAATCTGTAGGTCACAGTCCATACATACTCCATAACCAATGAGTTGGGTAGATAGATAGATCCTAGTAGGTAGAACAAGTGGGGAGAGAATAAGATATCTGCAGGGATGAGCACAACGAAGCTTAATTATGGGAGAATTCACACATAAGTGCCACCAAAGTGTGGTTCTTGTCCATCTGTTCTTGGTCCCCTACCCTACCCCGTGAAACTCAGTGCTAAAAAAACATTTTCTAGTGTCCAGCTGGAAATTTTTGTTTGTCAAGACTCAAGGGGATAATGAAAATAAGGGAAGCAGAACAAAAAAAAACCATTGGCCTCTATTGAGATCGTAGTAATTGTTTTTTGGTTGTTGGTGCTCTGCTAGTCCGTTGATAAATAACATTACTCCAAAAAGTTGAATTGGTCATTAATCAGCACACAACTATCCGCTGCCATATATGCAAAATGTGGCAATAATTGATGACGGTGCTAACCATAAAGAGCCCGGCCATCCTCTGTCACTCTGTCTATTTGAAATCATTCACTTACATGAGAGGATATTTCATTTAATTTCCTTGCTTTTTTGAGCTTCCAATATATGTAAAGCATAAAAAAAAAAAAAAACTTGCGGTAAAGATTTAAATAACTGCCCCTGAAATGAAAGGGATAACAATAATAGACCATTCTCATGTCTCAACCAAAACTAGGGAATTCATATTCATAATCATATGCACCATGCAAAAGCAGACAATAAGTGAAGTCTCTCCTAGTGGAACGTACACACCAAAAGGTAGATTCTCACCAAGCAAAATATGGAAAATAAACCCCCAAAGAAGTGCAAGAAGAAACCATAAACCATCAAATTAGAATGGGCTATTTGGATACATTGTTCTTTGACAGCCCTGAAGTACCGTTTTCCTTTCCTTCCCGTTTGATAGTGTAGGTTTAGCCAAGGCTACTTTGCTTTCATTTTGGTTCATCTTGTCTAATTTGGTTTTTTGCACCTGCCCATGGCCGTTGAGTTTTGTTGTTTTGGTGGTCTGACCTCGAACCCGAACTTCCCAAGGACGTGCCGCAACCCAACGCTCGGTCCAGCTCCAACCCCAACTTTCCTTACCAAGGCTATAAGAAGCCTGACCAAAATACTGGCTACAGTTTGGCCTCCACTGCAATATCACATTCACTTAAGATGTCAAATTTTGATTTTTCATTGGTATTGATAAAGCGAGCAAAACAAGTTTTGTACCTGATGGGAGAAGGCATATGCCATGGCTCGCTCTCGCTTAATTGCTGCTTCCTCTCGCTGATGTAACCTGGAAATGATTTCTTCCATGGTTTCAGAACCATTGCACCATTCCACCTGACATACCAAAAGGCATATTATGTTGATATTGAATTGAAAGGATAGTCAAAATAGCTCCACATTGTGAAAAATAACAGAGAAAATGACCGCTATAATGATAATAACACTTCGAAAACGGTTGAGACCAAGCAATCTCGGGCAGATAATAGCAACACTACCTCGAGCTCCTGAATCTTGGCCTCAATTTTTAACTGGGTTTCCAATTTCTTCTGCTTAATCCTGGCTTCTGTTATCATACAGATTCTTCGAGCTCTAATTTGCTCTTGTGTTCTGCTCCATGAATGTATATAGCTTAGTGCAGTTGCTGTTTGCTCTCTGGCCAGGTGATCTTGAATTAAAGCTTCGAATTTCTCTGCTCCCCTTAGATGGTGTAATGTTCTTCTTGCCTGCATGGGTCCAGAGGGTTGTGAAGAAGTTCACTCTTGTCACTAAGTCCATAGTAAATTGCATAACATTTGAGGAAAAGTCTCAAATCAATATCTCTATATAGATTTATAAGCACAAAATTTGCTGCCTTTTTGGGGTAACTAAAATTATGCTCACTGTCAGTAGAAGAAATCAATCCTTAATACATGATTTGTGGTTAAGCAGCTAGGTTTAAACTTTAAATACAGATGGGAGAAAAAGAGAAAAAAAAATAAAAAGTCCTCATGACACCAATCGTTGACACAATGAAGTAAATGGCTTTCCAAGTACTTGAAAAAGGGGTAAGGCGGCAAAATGGCAGATAATGTATGTCATCATATCCCTAGGACATAACTCTCCTTCCAGGTTCGGAGCAGGGTCTGATCATTCATTTGATTCTTTTCCGTAGTCAAACGAGAAGAGATGATGATAAAAAAAGACATGGGTAATATTAAATATCTTGATATCATGTCATTAATTCTAAATATAATATCAGTTCCAAAGTCACTACCCAAATAAATTATATCCAACAGAAATATAAAATTTTCAATATAACGTCGTTAAAGAAAAGACACCATAAGCTTCATTGATGATGATGTAGAACATTTTACATCGGTAGTGAATCAAAATTATACCCGATATCTATGATTTCAAGAAGTTTAGAAGGCACGACTTCAAGAAAATACAATTTTTTATTCAGTCGAGCAAGGAGAATATGAGGCAAAATCTTGTAATTTTGCAAATTTGATTATCATCATCATCATGAAGATTAAGAACAGGTCAGATTAATGTAATGACACGTCTAAACACGAGAATATGAGTGAGATGGGTTATGAATTGGCATTTTTTTTTAGTTACATGCTTTGTGTGGCAAATTACTAAAATCTCTCCCCTTACTATATATATACAGTGAAAATTGTGACAGAATAAAGACCACACAGATATTGTACCATAAATGAACGAAATGCATTTTGAATCCGAGTAGCTGCAATGTCATCCATCAACCTTGAAGGAACAGTCCGGTCCATCATTAAACCTTCATTGGCATTGCTACTTGACTCTTCACGAGTACTCTGCTTCCCGTTGGAGTATTCATTTGAATTTTCATCAGTGGTCTGTTCCTATTTCAAAGAGTGGTGAGAGAACAAACACCAGTAGTGGATTGCACATCAAATTATTAGCTTTTTATATTTCCTGAACTTTGACAATTTGCTTAAAAAAATACTACTTTGACATTTCAAGAACAAGGAAAACAAGTGAATCTCACAAAGTTTCAAATCCACTTTGCTAAACAAATTCTGCAAGAATATTTAATGAGAATCAGAGAAATCCTCTCCAAACTAACATGTTAGGAAACTTGAAATGCAAGGACTGAAAAAAGGAACAAAAGAAATAACCTTTTCTTCTTTGGATTTATCTTTCTTCGATTTCTTCAATTTGACTATTATCTTAAACCATTTCTTTGCACCCATTTCTATTTCTCAAGGAGGTAAGAATAGGAAACAGCCTACAGAAAACCTGCATAACAAGTAATATTAGAACAATTTATAATAAATCTCATGCATAAACCGAAATGCCATAGTACATAAATGAAGTACAAAACCATCGATTTCATTAAATTTGAATCATGTACACAGTAAAATTGAAAGACCAGACAAATTTCCTGGAAGAGCAAAGACCAACAGGACAATTTCTTATACTATAATTGTATTATTTATGCAATAAAATCAGATAACATTTTCTGCAATATATATATTTTTCCTATCTCTCTATAATATCAAGAAATTAATCATGTTCTCTCTTGTGTTCCTATCTCACTCTTCTTTATATGAATATCGGTATAAAATTTATGGAAAAATATAATTTCTCTTCTCATGTTATTGTAACATTAGGCGATATTCTTCAAATCAAAACAGATGCAACAAATAAGCCAAAAAATCATAGACAATTTAACGAACAATTTCTATTTGCTACATTGTGCTCCATTATCCATCAATAATTCAACCAAATTATCCAATTTTCTTTAAGATTGAGAATCGAGGCCATAATCATCTTTGCTACGTACAGAAAGGAAATTCCATCAGGGTCCATTTTGTGTTAAAATCCCAAAACATGATTTCAACTTTTATGGACTTTGTCTATGAAATTATTTTAAAACTTAATATATTACAGTTAAGCTAGTTCTCATGAAAATTCAATTGTAAAATGAGTAAAAAAAACAAAACAACAACTATTATACCATCTTATAATTCACAAATTCTGCCTCTTCTAAAACTAAGTATAATAGTATATCATACAACATATCCAAATTATAATTGTCAAGCCATGGCATATGGGTTTGATCACTCAATTTCAAAAGCCAGAACTTACTGAAATCACATACTCTAAAATGAACCATGCACAGACATCATTATAATATTATATACTTTGACTGAAAGCATGCGACACAGAAAACAACAAAATCATTACAATGTCAAGGCAACAGACAACCAAACCCAACAAGCATCAAGATTTTCACCAACAAAGCAAGAACCTGAAAGTACGGTGATAAAGAATGGAAATGGGAAGGGACACATACCAGGATGAGAGAAGAAAAGGGAGACACACACAAGGATTTTGCTTGGAGAGGATTGAGAGTCGTGGGTGGTAATGATAAGAGACGTGGTACATTGGAAGACAACACATAAAAAGAGAGAGGGAGGTTCATTATAGTGTGTGACAACCCAACCACGCTGAAGAAGATGTTTGATCTCTCTTTGGAAGTTTAGGAGTCTAGAGAAAGGTGAGGAGGGAAGGTAGTAGTCATGTCCAGTTTTGTTTCTGAAAATGAAATAACATAATTAAATCATTGAAACGAAATTGAATGAAGCTCTAATGAATTTAAGTTCGGTCTTGGGGAAGCTAGGTGTGCCCTTCCCTTCATAAGACCAACCCTCTAACCAATTATCCTACCCAATTTCATTATCTTTAATGTCTACACAAGTAAAATTACCTTTTTCTAATGTCTAAACTCATGGCACAGACTAAGTAGTCTAAATAAAGTTTTATAAAAAAAACCTTTATCTTATTATTTTATTTGATCTAATCTTTTATCTTTTAAAAATTTCAATTTAATCATTTATCTTTTAAAAAGTTTATTTTAATTATTTATCTTATTTTTTGTTCAATTTAGTCATTGGATTTATTTAATATTGATGTCGTTAATCATTTAAGAATAATTTTTTTTTGTTAAAAAATGAAATGAAAGGAAAGGCGATAAAATTGAAAAAAAAAATATTTTTAAATTACTAACAACTTCAATATTAAATTGATAAAAGGACCAAACTAAGACAAGAAAATAATATATAGGATCAAATTGAAAAAAAATAGAAAACCAAATGAACTTTTAAAAAAAATAAAGAATCAAACTGGGAAAAAAAGATTAAGGATTAAATTGAAAATTTTAAAAGATAAAGGAATAAAATACATCAAAATAAAATAAAATAAATGACAAAATAATTCATTTAGGAAAAAAAATTGTGTCGATCAAAAAATTAGGGACGTGATGTGAATGCTTTTTCACTAAAACTTTTACACGTTTGATGAATGAAATGTGATACGGTTTTCTTGCATTGTGATTTGTCTTATGTAAATTTAGGCCGTTCACATAATGAGAGTCTCAAAATGAGCACAATCTAATGGGTCCATCCAATTTAATCTAAAGAAAATATGATCTAAATAGAAATGGATCAATTTGGATTGTCTTAACGAGTCAACATGTACTGAAAAATTATAAGTCTAAATTCAATTGGATCTATTTAGTCTGATGTTATTTTATTTTATTTTTTCTTTGAATTAATATAAATTTAGATAAAATAAAATAAATATGAGACTATTACGTGGTAACATAAAAAATAAATTTATAATTAAAAATAATTTTAAATATATAAAATTATATTATAAATAAAATTCATAATTTTACATAATAAGTAAATATTTTTTAGCATATAAATTGTATTTTATATTTATGAGAAACAATTTATACGGTGGCACAAGTTGTTTTTAACTATTGATAATTTTTTTTAAATAATATGAAAATTTAATTTAGAAAATAAATAGAAAGAGATAAGAAGTTATAAAATTTCCTAAGTACACTTTTTTTAAAGAAGAAGTCCTATATATACTCTTGTCAAATAAAAAAATAACTTTAAAAGTACTCTCATTCTAGATAACCATTCTAATTTATTTATAAATATTATAAATGATATACATACACAATAGATTGATAAAGATATAAATTTAGATATTATATGCAATAATATTTTTTTAGATATTTTATATATATATATATATATATATATATATATATATATATATATATATATATATATAATATAGACATAGATTAAGTTGTGTGAGAGAATGGTTGAATATGGAGGCATTTTCTTATTTAAAAATGGGTTTAAAGATTGCTAAGGAAGTCATTTTCCCAAAAGATAATACTTAAGAAAAGTTACCATTTTAAAGAATTTGATTTCAATGTGATTTACTTAAAAAAAGATTAATACCACCAAATAATCTTTTAATTCCCAATTTAACATCATTAGATAGACTTTTAAAATAATTTTTTTATTTATAGGAATCAAATTCATATATTAATGAATTTACAACTTATTAATTATTCAAATAACTGAATTAGATCCTTTAGTTAAACTCATGTGATTTTCAATCAGTCTTTAATAAAATGTTGAGCATGTCAAGGACCTGTACCTACACATGATTTTTTTACGGGTTCTTAATGATTTTACTACAAGAGTATGCCGCATGTACAACTCTCATTTCTCTCTTTATAAAGAGAGAGAAATTAATGGTTGTGCACTGATGATAATATATCGGTGATTGAAAGATAGCACACAAACACACAAGTTTTCGAAGATAAGAAAGAATATAAGTATAAACACAATCGGGTGAGTTGGCTGCTTTATTTTTTTTTTTTTTTATAAAAAGAGAGACTGTGTATAATTAATCAAAGGAATCAGAAGGTAATCCTATTGTAAAATTGAGATAATTTGAAAAGAATATTCCTCAATCCACACTCTCGTTAAATTTGAGTTTTCATAGTTACTCTTTACAGTTTATTCTCTCCTTATTCTATATGCTAAAATAGGTTTTCTAGCAACTTGTACACATTTATCTCTTTCAATTTCCCTTTACAGTTTATTTTCTCGTTAAATTTGGTAGCTGATTCCCTCAGTATTGCTACTTTGAGGGTGTAGTTTTCTGTTGTTCTTTTACTTTCCCACTGATAAAAAAAAAATCCCTTTTAATATAACTTGAATCATGTCTAGAGCAAAAACCTGGCTTGCAATTTATGCTTACGTGTAGAACATTTCTGCTTTTCTACCATTTCATATATTTACAATAATGAGTGCATGACTGTAAAACTTCACACCTAAATATTACATCAAATATATAGTTCTAGTAAGGTGCAAAAATCAACCAAACTTGGCTTTGTACGAGGACAATAAGGTAACGAAGAATCTTATCATAGATGGCTCGATGAAACTCATATATCTTTTGTATATGAAACGAAATCTTAAGCTCCTCACATAACAGACAAAATGATGGTGTCATGCTCATATATTGGTGACAATCTCCACTTCCCTCGTTCCTCATATTGGGGCCTCAAAGACGGTGGTGGGTGTCTCTTTGTTGATGACAGAGTCTCTTCCGCAATCTTACTTGATTTGAAGTAATGGATAGCCTTAATCCTTGAGATATATATTCTTTTTTCTTGGTCAAACATCATTAACCCACCAAATAAGTACTAAATTAAATTAACTCAGGATGTATGATTGTCATTCACTCAAACAAAATTTACATAAAAAAATTAAACAATTGAGTATTTTTTATAAAAATATATCATTTTTCATACGTCCATAGGTACAGTGAGACCTTTATACCATTATTTCAATGACTTTATTTCATTATTTTTTTTATAAAATTCTTGGTCCTACTCTTGAAATTGATATTGTGAAGTTTGTTGTGCCTGAATCTGAGCAAAAGAGTGGGTCCCCAAGAGAAAGGTTGAGATAGCTTTCCTCATCAGCACGACATGGAGATATAAGCAGATTTTGAAACTACCGTATATGATGTATATACACAGTTACATTGATTCCTCACCCCTCATTTTAATCTGTTTTCAGCACAACTTTCGCTTTCTTTCCAATGCATGGGATCTAAAGTTTTCTAAAATTAAGAAATTAAGACAACTGATTGATTACCCTTATCTAAAGTACATGGCCAGGGCACCCATTTTGAATGACCCGAGTAACTAATTTTCTTCTCTTTTTTCCCATACTTTGATAATTCGATTGGGATTTTTATGATCAATTTTTGATTGGGATTCAATTCATTGTCACTAGTTACTTTAAATCTGAATTGGTTATTTGTTACGCGTCAAATATGGGATAGGATAAAAGTTTATTATATTTATTATATGCTTTTCCGTTTTTTTCTTTCTAATCTTACTCTTTAATTTTTTTGGGGTTAATATCCTACTCTTTTATATATACAGTCATTTTCATTTTTTTAAAATTTAAATTAATGAACATTTTATTGAAAAATTACTGTCAATAATCACGCCAAGAATTTTTTGCCATGAAATAATCTTCATAAATTAATGACTCAAAGTCATTCACCCAAAAAAAAATGACTCAAAGTCTCACGAAAAAGAAAACTTGGAGCGAGATTTGGTATTACAATTGTTTGTGAGCTGTAAGTGTGAGAAACAAAACAAATGCTTATGATTTGTGAAGGAATCTAACCATCTAGAATTGTTTTGTTTTAAGTAATGATCCAGTGATAATTGTGGTATCTTTGCTTATAGTCATTTTCTCCATGCATGATTAGCTCGACCGAAAGCATTACAAGACTCAACATGCACATGCCTTACGTGTTTTTCACCAAATTAAGAATCCTGTTGATCTCATCCCTCAATAAAATGCAAGTGGCATATATATGACACCACCAAATGCTTTTTCTCCCCCTGAAAATTTGCTTCTAAAAGTGCACAAAGAGTGCAATATTTTACAATCTGCTTTTTAAAGATATACCATGAAATAAAATATTTTACTATATCACTTGTATTACAAATAAGATGGATATAACAGGCCCTATTTGTTTGGAAAAAAAGACCCTATTTAAGTGCCACATATTTTGAAAGTTTCTTTATTTTATTTGAAAGTTCCGTCCAAAAGTGTTTTTTTTTTTTCCTTTAGCAGAATTACCTCTGTGTGTGAATGAATTACCAGTACAAAAATTAAATTGACTGAAGCAAGCAGCATTAAAGGTCAATTGTTCATGTTCAATAACAATAGGTACGCCCAATTTATTTTCCTTTTACTTATAGAAGCTATATTAAATAAATATAAATATATTTAATATATTCACCATCTTTGATATATGAAAATACATTCAATACTGATTTAGTTTTCTATAAAAAAAATGTAGAAAGATTAGTAGGAAGATTTTAAATAACTCTTTGTTCCATTTTAGAAAAGCAATATCATATCTTTCTATAAATTCTCTTCCAAATCTTTTTATTGACTGAAGAAATAAATTTAGTTAATGTCTTTTTATTTTTTGACGACACATTTAATGTATTTGAAATGTAAAATACATTTTATATTTATTATACAAAGAAAATAAGAAGATTAATAGAAAGAAAGATACATTTTATATTTATTAATAGAAAGCAAAAAATATAAGGGTGTGTTTGGTTTGTATTTTCATTTTCTATTTTTATTTTTTATTTTTATTTTTTGAAAACTGTTTTCATTTTTAAAAAATTAGAATTTTAAAAACATGTTTGGTTTGACTTCTTGTTTTCTGTTTCCAAAAATAAAAACACTAAAAATTTATGATATATTAATTTTTTTTTCTTTTTTGTAATTTTAAATTTGCTTAAAATTAGATTTCTTGTCATCGCATTTTCATTTTATTCAAAATGAGATTTCTGTTTTGAACTGAATGAAAACGAAATTTTATTGTTTTCATTTTCTGGTTATTTCCTATTTTCATTTTCATTAAAAATATTTTCAAAAATCCAACTAAATACATTTTCATCATCATTTTCTATTATAACTACAAATAAAAATAAAAAACAGTGAAACCAAACACACACCTAATAAATTTAGAGAATGGATGTATGTTTGTGCTGGGGCGAGTGATAAGAAGTTTGTAAAGAAAAAAAAATAAAAAATAAAATAAATTACCCTAAGTGGGGCCCAACAAAAGCCAACCAAGGTCTAGGGGTCCACTGCCTGAAATCAAATGTAACAAACAAACAATCAAAGATGACACTTTCTACCAAATCTGTCTCTTAGCTACTTTTAGAACACAGACACAAAAAATTTAGAGAGAGAAACAGCATCTATGACTACAAGTACAACTTGGGTTGAGAGAGACTACAGTTCATCGTGAGAGTCGGTCTAAGAGGTAGGAACAAAATGAGGAGTGTAGAGCGAAGATTTGGCAGATAAATGAGTGAATATTGTCATTCATGGTTAATCTGATTTGCATGGTTTGAATTTTGAAAAAATATTATTTTTTTTTGTTCTTTTCTTATCCTGAGGTTCAGTTATTTCGTGTAAATCTCAGACATGCAAGCAATTTGAATTGAAAAAATAATCCGGGATCTTTTAGATTCTCTTCTCTCTCATCATCTTCGGTCTTTGCTGAATATATGGCTGGTCTTTTGGGTTTGTTTCACAATTTCCATAGTCATCAGAGATTCTTAGGTAATCCTAGATTTTGTTTTCAGATTAGTTCTGGGGTTTAGGTATCAAACACTTTTTCTTTTTACTTCTCTCTTAAATATTGATGTTGGGAATCTAGGTTTGGGTTAAAAATTTAGTCTTGAAGACAGAGGTAATGCCAGATTGAAATTTGAAACAGGAGACACTGGTTTGTGTCATATGCTTAGATTAGATTAGATATCTTTGGATTAAATGGAAGATGATACAACAATGCCTCAAGATGATCAAAGAAATTCTGATGGTACTAGAGGCATTGGGGGTCTTAATAGATCTTCTAAGAAGTCAAAGCAGACAAAAGTGCCACAAAGGGGACTTGGTGTGGCACAGCTTGAAAAGATAAGACTAGAAGAACAACAAAAGAGAGATGTAGGTGCAATTTTACCATCTCCTAGTACTTTATCATCAACCAAACCACCCTATCTGCCTCTCCCAGTTAAGAATTTTCATGACTCCAACCTATCCCCTTCCACACCACTTTTACCTTGTGAGCCATCATCTGAATTTAGGTCCCCTTTGTCACTGCAACAGCAACAACAACAACAACACAAGGATGTTAAAGTTCCAAGCACTGTTCCATTGGCAAACAGTGGTGGCTTTGATGTTGGCTGGCATGTTGTTCCTGGACATGGGAATGTTCCCAAGTCGTGGAGCTGCTACCAGTTTGATTCTGAGAAGAACAACTTTGGAGTGGACCCAGGATTGCCGATTCTACCGAGTTTGCCTTTTGAATCCAGCCCCATTTGGCCTCTGCCCAATTTGGTGCAGAGAACACCACAATATCAGCATCAAACTTCTTCACCAGTGGTAAGACATTTTTTTTAAGTGTGACCTCTTTTTAATTTGTATGATGGGATTTTCATTGCCATCTATGATCTATTTATCACATTCTCTTCCCATGGAATTGGTTTATTGGACATGTAGGTGAATGTCTCTCTTTTCAATTTACATGATGGGGTTTCCATTTGCCATATATTCATCACATTCTCTTCCCATGTAATAAAAAAGGATTATTATATTGAACATGTAGGTGAGTGTCCCGTCAGGAACTTTATCAACATCTATGCCTCATTTCACAATAGAGCCCCCTTCAAACCAAAACAACAATTGCAGCAGTGTGCCTGAGAGGTCAATGGAGAAGGTATGTGCAATTTGTGCTCTTGAATTAATTTATGTGCATATTTCAGTATGTTTTATACTATATGTTATGGATGAGATGCTGGAAATGCATTGTTAAAGTCATTAGTTGAATGTGGTATATTCCGGGGAGGCTGCTAATGGATGTTGTGGCGGTGGTGGCCACCTGCAAGGACACATTAATGGGGGTGACCAGGTGGGTTATGCTATTTATTGGCATCAGTGACATGGATCAGGTGAGACTGGATTAGCAGATATCATCAACTGGAAGCTTGTAACGCCTTACTGCTTCTGCATACATGCAAAGTGCCTGTTTTGTCAGTATGGTAGCAGTTCCTGAAATTGTGGCGAGAAAGGTGGCATTCCTGATAGATTTGTTGTGGTTGTCAACTTCTATAGGAGTGTGCTAGAGACAAGATCATTAGGGTTATAACTCGGCTGCCAGGATATCCGGGTAGATTGGATCTTTATTGGGTTGTAGTGCATGCGGACTCATTGGGTCCTTAAGGTATGGAGGTTGGTCTAGAACACTTCAATTCATAATTCAGTTGTTTAATTTAAAGATTGTGTTTTATAATAGGAAAATGTTGAATGTACACCCCAAATTTGGGGTGAAAAGGTGTAGGGAAGAGAGATATAAAGGAATTAGTAAAAAAAAAAAGGAGGGAGAAAGTGAAAGATGTAATTGGATGGTAAAAGAAGTGAGAGATAGGAAGAAAAATGAGGTGGAAAAGGTGGAAGAGAAAGTGGCAAGTGAGTGTATGAATATAATTGCCCTTTATAATAATATACTTCTTGTACTAATTTACTCTTCTATATGGCTAAATGTTTCAGTTTGTTCTGTTGAACAGTCACATCATAGTCATGTGTGGTCTCAACAAATTCAGTCAGATTTTGAACTGGTGCATTTTAGTAGAAGAGATTTTCCTCAGAGTTATTAAGTTTATGGAATTTAATATAGGTGTTTGAAACATAATGCAGATGATTGGCATGAAAAGGCAAACGCCATACTCTTTCTCCCCAGATTTTCCTCATGCCCCTGCTTTCAATTGTATATCGTCCCCCTTTGCTGAAATAAGAACTAATGCAAAAACTCTGTGCGGTAATGGAACCGGATTTAAATTTGATGCTGGCAATTCAACTTCCAGGTAGTAGTTTCATTTTATTTTTTTGACCCATATGTTGTAGTTGTAACTCTTGTGGGCTCATACCATGCGTATCTGCACCATCTGCAGGGAAGTATCATCCTCTTTAGCATCCTACTCTGAGCCAAACTCAAAGAAAAGAAGAGAAGAGAATGAGAATTTCAATGGAGATTTTCTCACGTTGGCTCCTCCCTCTCCTACTTCGTATCCACCTTCGAAGTCCAAGTTGTCTTCAACTTACCTAGCATTTCACAACCAGGTATGTCTTGAATTTGAATCTCTATCTTGTTAGGTTTGGGAAAATTCATTCGCCATTTTGCTATATTCATTATTCACTCTAAACTTGTATTTCATTTTCTAAAGGGAAATGTAGAAGATCAAATCCCTGCCCCCCCACCAGTGTTCAGGCTGTTCAATCAACAAAAGCAACCATTTTATGGCTTCTTCCTTCCAGAACCAAAGGAAGAACAAATTGGACAAACAACAGCCAGGATTCAGAATGGTCATGAAGTGGGAGAAAGTGTTGATCTTAACTTGAAACTATGAATATAACTTCTAGGATAGTTGTTTCTCACTATGAAAGTTGCATACTCGTCTTATTTTATTTTATTTTTAATTTTACTAGTCGTAGATATTCCTAAATGTGCACATGTAGTGTTGGTTGAGTATGAAAAGGACTAGAAATCTTGGCCATGTGAGCAGTAGGAGTGGAAAATGAAAGGAGAGATGTTGATTTGTTTGTTTTGAGTGGCAATGCCTATGTGCTTTGATGAAAGCCAACCTCTAGTGGCTTTGCCTTTGGAATTGAGGCTATGGATTTGTTTGTTTTTTTTCTTCTCTTTTTTACTGTTTCCTTGCTTGGTTATTATAGTGCCTGGTTGGATGAGTCAGGAACTGGAGTGGTAACAAACTTATGCATGTGGGTTGTGGAGGCAGCTAATTGTGCATTGTTTTCTCTTCTGTTTCCATCTGGTCCCAAAATCCAGCCTCCATTATGGTTCTAAAATGACAGAACAGTAGGGCCCTCAACATCCAGTAGCACGTGTGTCAATTATGACTTGCTGTATTGTTTTTGTGTGGATGTTTCATTAGATTTTATGAATAGTGCATGTTTGAATAAAGTTTGCACATTTGGGTTTGATACAAATTTAAATTTGTAAACTGAGTTAGTAAAAGTATCTCAAATCTTGTTGATCCAAAATTAAATTTTAAGGTACAATTTTACTCTCAAACATATTTTTTGGAAATAACCAAACATGACCTCGCATACTTTTGAATCCTCTCGTAGAAAATCCAAACACACCCATAATCTGGTAAGAGAATTATCTGAAAAATGGAAGAGTGAATTAAGATTATCATATGCTTTTTAATGGCCAAGATTTAAAATAAAAAAATGAAAGTCAACTAATTATCACATGACCATTTTAAAAATAACATGACATGCGTATTTTTGTATAAAAATTGCCAACATAGTCTTGTATTTCATGCACGTAGCAATTAGCATATTTCACCTCATAAATCTTACTAAGCTATTTAAGAAAAAACTAAATATTGAGAGCATAAGTCATAAAAGAAGAGAGTATGGAGATAAGTGTGTTACCATTTTTTAAATTGAGAGTCTTGATGAATTGGTATTTAGTTTAATTTATTTTAAAAATATTTTTAGATTTTTAAGAGTTTTTAAAATTAATATTATATCTAAATTAATTCAAGTCTAAATAATAATTAGTTATGCATGTACCAAATAACAAAAAGTTATACATTTTGTATGAATTGTTTTCACACTCATATTACAAAGGTTTCAGAACCTGTTTCAAAGCTGTGGTGACTGATGGAGGCGACTAAAATTGTTTCCAATATGAACCATGCGTGTTTGGCTAATTTAGGTTTTTAAATCAATTCTAAATTAATTTTGGGGAGGATAGAAAAGATTCTAGGATTAAAAAAATAAAAACCTTTTTGGTTGGTAAAACACAAAAAAGATCTTATACTCTTAAAAGTAATTTTTTTCTACTCACTTTTAAAATATCAGCCAAACTTACACCAAATAATTTTCTTATAATTAATTCTATTAAAGTCAAATTTCATGGTAGAGAGTGTCTAACCACTAGGTCAACCCGTCGACTTAACAGCCAAGGCTTTGTGTTCATACGTATTAAATTTGATGGAGACCAACAGCCTATCTGATTATGTGCAAAGTTGACGTGAAGATTCCCGTTTGATATCAACAAACTTTTCCCATTGGGGATCAAACCAAGCAAAACCTCAAGAAAGGCCCTTAGTTTTTACATTGTTGGCTACAAGAACATTCCATATTGCACCCAAGAGCATTCTATTTTGTTTTTCTATAGAAAGAAAGGAATCGTAAGATACATACTAAATTTTGATTGCGTTGTAAAAACAGGAAATAAGTTCGGCTCCTCCAAAAACAACACCCTCAACCCCTTCATCTATCTGATAATATGTCTTATGGGAAATGATAAAATGGAAAACATGTTTCTGATTTCTGAACGATGAGAAATAAAAACAATCATATACGGTGGAGTAACTACCGACTTCGCAACACAGTTTTTATCGGTGCTATATTGTCTTATTGCACTCACATTGAGCGGAATAGTGAAAACTGTAACCACTCAACTGTTCTCAATCGATGTCAATTCCACCTTAAATTGAAGTCACCAACAACATAGTCTCACGCAAAGACTACAAAAGCCATACACCCCAACAAGGGTGTAAGAACCATACAAGGCACTAATGTATGAAACATTATTTGGTCTACGACCAACCAAATACATAATCAAGAACATACACCAATGCCAGGGAGAAGGGATAAAGTAGGATAGCCAGAATAGATGTCCATAGAGGGAAGACAGTGCGGAAGCTGGCATAGACGCCCACGACAATAACCAACACTTCTGAATAACCAATGCATAGACAAGGGCCAAGAAAACTGATAGGCAAAGCACATTATTCATTGTCACTGCTCCATATAACTGCAAAAACAATAGAAATCATTTTTAAATGACTTGAGGAGGGGGAAAAATTACACTAATTGTACATGTGAATGTGTTGAGGCTTATAAAATAAGCCACCCTTAGTCATGTACATCACATTAACTAATAACTGAATTAACTGTAAACATCATCCTGAATAAGTTATAGTCAGTAATTGTCCCATGTTGTTTAGCTAAATTCTGAATGAATAGATCATGCAGCAAATGACATAATTTGAGCGAAAGAGATGATTTCAAATGCTTAATAGTTTATAGGTCATAATCAACTCTTGCATACTAATGCCTTAAAGAGAAAGAGTATGAAACCAGAAAACAAACGTCAGAGAAAGTTAATGAGGCAGTTTGCCTCTTATCACGACTAGCAAAATTATTGCTGACACTGCTTCACTTGAATTGGTTGCTAAAGGCAGAAAAATGAAGGAAATGAAGAAAGCAGGAACACTTGTAGCCTCAGAAAAGTTATCCACTGCATCAATCAGAGGATCAGCAAATGCAGCAGCAATAATAGTACCCAGTAGCAGAAGCAGAACTGCTTTGATGGAAGTCCATTTGGCATTCTCAATGCCCTCAGCCTCTTCATTACCCTGACCTCCCACATCCAGCAGATCATGTTCCCTCTTTGTTTCCTGTGCACAAAATCCCATCAATTATAGGCACCAAAAAACAAAACAAGTTCATTAAGTTGAGCATTGCACAACTTACTTTGTGGAAATCAGTTAAGAACTTCATTGTGTGTGGACCAGCATCACCAGATGCAACTCGAGCACGCTGGGCCCTTTGAAGCCATCTACAGACACCATTGACAAATTCTTCTTGATCAACAAGTTCATTACCAGAAGTATCAAAGTCACCCATGATTCTTTTTACAGCATCATCATGATCCAGGTCTCCTCAAACTGAATTCCAATAACCAGTGCTCTCAATTCATTATGAGTAAGATTGCCATCTTGATTTTCATCAATGGTTTGAAACAATCTATATATTCCATTAAGAAGTCAGTGACAACCAAAAGGATGAGAATAAAAGCAGCAAACTTCTTTATAAGTATAATGCTTTAAGTCAAAGCATAATAGAGATAGCTTTACTTTCTAACGACTTCTTTGTCAGGTTCACCATCTTCAATCAGCAGCCTTCCCAATGCACGCTTCTTTAAATGTGTCAAAAGTCCTAAGATAACATGCTTGTGTTTAATAAATTCAAGTTTCCTCCTTTGTATCCAGGGCTGGAAAATCTGCACCATTTTCTCTTTTTCTTAATCTCTATAAGGTGCAAAAACAATGGCCAGGTTTAAAACAGATCACACATTCATCCAGTATACAGTTACTGAAAGTGCTAATGCTAACTACCGGATCACATCCAACAAAAAAGAATGCGTATCATCAGAGTTAAACAACAATGGTGCTGGCTGATGAAAAAAAGAAACTCCAGAAATGAACAGGAAGCACAAGTGCACTGTAAAAGAAAATTACCTGTTAAAGACAACAAGCAATCAGTAAACCGAGAGACACAATGAGAGCAATCAAAACAGCCAAGTGCCTTCCTGAAGTTGAATTGAGAATTTGTGGTAATTGAACGATCACAAATGGAAGGACAGATATAACCATAATCCTTGCAGCATAACTTGTCCAAATATCAGTACTAACACCAGAACCTGCACATGGAGATTTTAGTAGACTACGGATCCAAGTGAATCAAACATTCTAGACATTTAAACTGTACAGCCCAACTGCACATATAAAAATATCATCGTTTAGAAAAAAAATAAACAAGAAAATGGTGAATCATAATATATCTTTACCTAGCCCTCTTCTCATAGTCCAAAACTCGTATAATCTATAATCATGACAACAATAATGATCAATGCACACATGCAGTGGCTTGAATGTATTATATAATCCTTGATCCACAATTATGGTTGAAGAAATATACTTGAAGCTATTGCTAAGTAAACTATCTTCCAATTATTACTTCTTGTTAGAGATGTTATAAAGGTATAAACCAATCATCTGGCTTCACTTAACAACTTCAGCTTCAGATAGTTGGGTTATGATATTGTATCAGATCCTTTATGACCAAGCGGGAAACAATTGATCCCTGCAACACTCGTTCTTCTAAAAAAATGTTGAAATTAAGCACAAGGTAGTCGAGCATGAGGGTTATTCACTG
Organism: Glycine max; assembly: GCF_000004515.6. NCBI lineage: Eukaryota > Viridiplantae > Streptophyta > Magnoliopsida > Fabales > Fabaceae > Glycine > Glycine max. The sequence continues at coordinate 40,235,790 of NC_038248.2, read as the reverse complement.
TTCAAGCCTAAAGGGATCTTGAGTGAGAGGAGCTAAAAGATATTAGATATGTTAAAGCCAAAGCTTTTGGGACAATTAGCTCATGACACTTGTTAAAAAAAAAATCAAATCAATCAACAAATCAATATTCAGCATATATTGACACTTCAAATATAATGAATGTTTTACGGAGAAACTCCACAAGAAGGTTGATTGCTTGAATGTCAAGAAAGGAGAGGAAACACTAGAATCTTATTGCTATGGGCAAGGAGAAGTTTGCTGAGCTAATTCTAAATTTTTAAAATATAAAATTAAACAATTTCAAATGGCATACCAGTTAAACTAAATCCCCTTGTGTCTCGTGAATCTATTGCAATTGAACCCTCAATGTCACACTTGCCAACAATTACACAGGTCCCCCATATTATAGTCTGAAGCAGCGTCGTTGACCCAGCTAGCAGTCCCATTCCAACAGATACCTGACTTTGAGCAACTTCTTTACTACCTGAAAGCCCAGACACTAGGGAAATAAAAAACAAGAAATACAGATTAGCGGGGAAATGGACAAATAACAGCACTAGGTAAGCATAAATTCTAGTTGGTGATAGAAACAAAAAAATTCCAAGAGAGGTGGAAAAGAATCCAAAGCAAATATGATGTTACAAGATTAAAGATCAGTGGATTTTCTATTGTTAAGAAGCATAAGAGATGTCTCAAAGCAATTGCTACTAGTCAGATAAACCTGAAATAGCTAAGTTCCCCAATTTTGGCTTCTATTTGGCAGTTGAGAATTGAACAGTAAATCTAGAATTTCTACAATAACATGTCCCGTATCAGCTATTTTTCATACTAAGAAGTGAGTGTGAGAGGAGTTAATCTTAACTATACAATCAAAATGAATGGTCAAAATTAGATTTAAATAAAACTATATTGACCAATGACCATCTATATATATTATGGTTATATGGTCAAAATTAACTCCTCCCAGATTCTTAAGCACTCATGGAACTTTTTTGCACTTTTTTTTTCATGTATTCTTATTTATTTAATTATTTTTTCTTTAAACATTAATAAGAACCAATTAAGAGATGATATATAATGTAAGTTACATAAACATATTATATCAGTTTCATATTAATTACATTATGTTAAGAGCATCATAATGGTGATTTTCATCTTAGGTGTTACAGTCATTTTTAATATCTCTACAAACTTTTTAAGTGATTAAGTAATAATAATAACTTAACAAAATTGACGTGTCAATATATAATTTGATAATAGTGTAATTTGCATTGTTAATATATTGAGAAAAAGAGCTATGTATTGATTATGAAAAACAATTTTATATTCAATATATATATATATATATATATATAATAAGTTTGTTGATTTTTATAATAATTATTTTAAAAATTATAATAATGATTATTTATAATTAAATATTTAATATTATTAGTGCATAATCATTAAACTCTAATATATTTCACTTAAATTTGTCTTTAAATTTTAAAAAATTTATGAATACAAAAGCCTAGTACAAAATTCTTTAAAAATTAGAACTAAAGTAAAACATATATATGTAATAGAACGTGAAGCCACTGACAAATTCCTCCTTGGTTATTTTCTTGTCACCATCTAGGCCAAAAACTTTTATCACCTCTTTTATTTCTTTCTCTTCATCAAAATTTGTATCAGTTACTTTTGTTTTTGAGCAGAAGGACTTTCACTTCAGAAGCTGATATACCACTGCTTCCATCTTGATCTATTTCCCTATATAATTGCCTGCAAAGTGTAGTGACTATAAATGCTTCACACCAATGCCATGATGACCTAAAAAATAAGTTAAACTGTCAAAGTAGCAGCTCTTCAAAATTTTACCTTATGGCGCTCACATTTGGAGTCCCATTAATTCTTGGTGAAGATCCTTTGCAAGGTGTTCTTTTGAACATGTTGCAATATTTTCAATATTAAATTATCATGTTTCACATATTCTAGTCTTCTTTTCTGTACCCATGGTTCAAAAACCTGCAGATTAAATAGCCATGAAGACAATTAATTACTCAGCTAGGAATTGTCAGTATCAAAATAAGTTTATTAATACGCAATAGGATGGCACATTATGATAGTGGATGACATAGTTAGTGCTTATATTAAGCACGGATAATTCAATTGTCATAGGCTTGATATTACAGATGTAACAAGAATCAAGATGTTTAAGTATCACAAAGGTCAGAGGTTTATAACATGAGAAATTTTATGGTATCTTCCAAAATTTAAGGATTTTGTTATTGTTATTAAGTAATTTTCTCCTTTTCTCCCTTAATGTGTCCTAACAAATTCAATTATTAACTCAAAAGACAACTATATAGAAACTCTTAATTTATCTGATACCGTAACAATGTGTCCTTGATTCTGAAACATTAAAATGATTTCAATAGCTGGCTTTGATAATAAAAGATCTTATTAAAGAGTGCTTTAAGGACATTTACTAATTATTAAGGAATTAAAGAACAAAAGGTATACTATATATGTATTTAGAGTTTAAAATTATTTTATTTTCCAGTCCTTGGTTGTGTGATCATTCATTAACATTTACCATAAGATAAAAGGAAAAATGGAAAATGGAAAAACCTGGTAAACGCGCGAAGTACAGGAACAGAAAAATGGAGATAATAACGAGGCAATGACTAAGGTCACGCTTCTTAGCACAGAAGAGAATTGGAATAAATTTGGGATTTCAATGATTGCAAGTGGTATGACTGAGCAAACCATGATTCTTGCAGTGTAACTGGTTTCCAAATCCGTATAGTAATGCCACAACCTTGACATCCACCAAAAGATGACATTTTCAGGCACGAAAATAGTAAGTATTGAAGAATTGGTATATTATTCTAGCAATTATACTTGTTATAAATGTTTGATAAATAGAAAATCGTGATCGAGTAGTACTTCTGTTATATCAAGAAAATTCCACTTTTTAGACATCTAATGCTACTATTAAGTAGGCATTATATATTATTAATTATTATTAGGATTTTGAATTCATCTTAAAAACAATTGGATGGACAATTCGTGATGCAGGGATTAAAATAAAGAATATTGCTAAGCAATGTCCTTGTTACATAATTAATAGATGAAAAGTTTTTACTAAAAATCAAAGTTAGATGAAAAGTTTTTACTAAAAATCAAAGTTAAGATTACATTAGAAATTATGAAAAGGCATATTCTTGTGCTATCTCCCTGCTGCTGACAAGTCCAGAAACTGATGATAGAAAAACAGAATGATAAATTAATATTCTTTCTATTTCATTATAATTTTCATTTAAGAAAAAAATAATTATTCCAAAATAATTATCATTTTAATTTTTTAATATAATATTAATTATTATTTTTACTTATATTTCTTATAATATTGCTGATAAATAACAAAGTCTATCAATGAATTAATGATAATAGAAGATTAATTTTATAAAATTTCTATTTTTTCATTTATTTATTACTTTTAATTGATATGTGTGAAACAATCTATATGAAACACGAGTAATGATATCACCTCTTTCTTTTCTTCATGAGTATCATATGTCCTCCATTTATTGAAAAAAAAAAAGGTAATACAGGACTAGAACGTGTTATAGTTTCAATAAATATCTCCATGTGACTTGTATAATGAGGGTTTATTTTTTTTAAAATTGTTTTAGACTTTTAGTTTTAAAAAAACAAATAAAATAGACATATGTACTAATTATATATCCAGGTGTATAGATTATCTGCAACTGTGTTGAGAATGAGACACATCTCTTAATGCTTGTGGTGGTACTTACACTAGTGACAATTGCTTACCTTATAATATAATATAATTTTTTTCTGTGCAAAAAAAAAATAATATCTGTCTTTTCTTTTTTACACTAGTTTTAGAAATAATTTTTTAGATAGGAAATTGATTGCTGAAATATAACGGTTTTTAAAACAAAAAATAAGAAGAAAATTGAAGAGACCTAAAATGATTAGTTCCTCAAATTTGCTGAAAGTGGAATATATCAAAGATTTAGATTAGTTCGGTTCATGGAATTATTTTAACATATATATTAAATTGTTTTTTGACTGCACATATATTAAATTGTTAGAGATATATAGTTCCGTGCGTATATATAGTATAAAGGTTTTAGCATGTTAAATCATAAAATATTGATCTCAGAAGAGCATTAGTTAAGTTTGATAACACTATAACTATTGGCGAGGTCCAACCTTATGTTCAAAAGCTCACGTATTTGTATACTTTTAAAAAGAATAGAAAAGTACAATTAATAACATTAGCAAGGATCCGTTTGGAATGATTGTCAGATTTTTTATTTTTGGTTTTGAAACGTAATTTTTGAAAAAAAAAATGTTTGGCAAATTTGAGGCTAAAATGGTTTTTTACCCAATTTCAAAACACTTTTGGATGAGTTTTCAAGACAAAAATATGGTTTCTTATACAAAGTTTTAAGTTTTTTTGATAATGGATAGGTTTAGGTAATATTGATCTATTACCTAAGATGGTAATGGATAGGTTTAGCCGTTTAGGTATTTGTATTTTTAAAATAATAGCCGAATCTAAACTATCACATGTGTGTATAACAAATTTTAATAGCCAATTTTTTACTGGTTAAATATTTTTTATACTCATACTCAACTTCAATATTCGTATTTTGATTAATTCAAATATACTTTTTCCCTTATGTTTTTATTTTTTTGCAAATTAATATTGATATTATAATAGAAATACTAATTATGAGTAGTTGATAGGTGTGGTTTAGATTGTTACCTCTTATCATACAAGTACTCATAAAGTCACAAGTGACAATTTTCTATCTAATAAAAGTCCAGGTAAACGTATAAAGAAGACTTGGCATTTGAGAGAGAGAGAGAGAGTCAGAGAGTTCAGAAATAACAAGAAAATTTCATATATTATGACTAATATAAATTTTAAAAATTTTCATTAGTTGAAAAAGGAAAACAACTTCATACATGTTTTTATATATCATTTTCCAGATTTGTAAGTTATATGGATATATACGACACGAAACAATACATGGGTATCGATCAGAAGCTTAAAAAATACAAATTAAAAGGGGGAACAGTTTGGGGAATTAATACACTAAATTAATCTAAAAATTATAAATATTGATCAGTTTAATTTGTGAAAATACAAAAATATCATTTTAATCCATGAAACTACTAAATAGAAGTCATTCTAATTTTTGTAATTTAAACAATCATCATTTAATAACAATAATGAGAATTTTAAAGTAATTATTATTTGACAAATTTAAGTATTAAAATTATATCTATAAATTTTAATGACTGATTAAATTCATTTTTACTCGTAGTGGAGAAGCAAAATTTGATGTATTATAGGTATAGTGGGTTAGAATTCAAATTAAGGGACATTAGTTGTTTGCTATACTTGTATATGCAAGATGCATCTATTCAAATCAGCTAGAGAACATGCAAGGTAGCCCACAGAAGCAGAACAATATTATTTTTTTCCAAGGATAAGAGATGACATACCAAGAAGAATTAAGGACTCTGGAAGGGCACCAAAGACACCGGGACCAAGAATCTTGAAGATTTGCTCAACCCCTTTAGCCAAATATGATTCTCCGATCCATGGAACAACAAATATTCATACACCAAAATAAGAAAGAGATGGCCAAAAATATTGTTTGTGCATGGCAAGAAGCCGTACATTTGCTTGCAGTATTCCTCAAAGGATTCATCATCAATTCCTTTAAGAACTAAGTAAGAAGTTTCGTTGTGTTGAACATTATGAACACCATCTGAAACTAGCTAGTTCGCTGGCACGCTCTGGCATATAGCGACCTTGAACCTTAATTGTTAGTAATAAAAGGAGAAAGATTAAGTATGGTGCTCTGGAAATGTTTCTCATTTTTTTCTTTCTGAATTGAGCAAAGGAACGACAATAGTAGGATGCACAGAATCCTCAAAGGGATTTTTTATGGCTTTAGAATATAAGGATAAATTAGATCAATGATATATATAACATATATATGCATACATTAAATTATTAATTTTTTTTTGGTAATGTACGAGTGATTGAAAGATGACCAGAACAAACCAAGTAATTGAAAGTCATGCAATGGGTTTACATGCTCCACAGTTTAAAGAAAATTCTCTCATAAACGAGGAAAGATATTTCTTCCATGTCCAAAATTTTGTAGAATTGTATGCGCGTCTTCAGTCTTCTAACTCTATTTCTTATTATCTAAAAAAACTATTTCTTGTGTTTATTTACTATTAATAAATACTACATATATAATTAATTATCACTAGTTTAATTAATTACAATTGGATGAATAAATTAATAAAAAATCAATACCTTTACTATACAATAATTGATTTTATTTTTGAAACACTACTCACATCTCAACCATCTGAATAATTTTGTTAATTTTGTTTCCTATAAGAATATAGAGCAAAAAATATGCAATAAAATTTTTTAATTTAAATTTGTTAATTTTGTTGATATTACAATAATTGTTTCCCCCAAACTAAGTTTTCAGGCTAAATTTTGGCTTCAAGTATACTTTTGGAGAAAATCAAAGATGATGTCAAACTTATTTTTCTCTCCAAACTGAATTTGCAACTCTCCCACCGGCAAATTAAACATAGCTTGTATCTACATTCATTAAAGAAACAAAATCATGTGTTAGAGTATATATAATGCATGATTACTAAAATAAGTTATTTATCTTAAATTTGTGAGTTTTACAATGCCACATAAATTTAAAAATTTTACATAAAAATTTATTCTAATGCCAAAATTGTTAGAATGAATGCTTAACTTGAGTCATGTTAAATTTTATAATCCAAAAATAATTCTTTAATAAGTAAGAATAAATTAAGTAACAGATTCATATATAAACAACACATTGCCAAGTTATTTACTCCAATAATTATAACTTTTTAAATAATATTGTTTAATTTTAAACAACTCTTGAAATACCTACATTAGTTAGAGATATTCTTAATTATAATAAAAGTGTTTAAAAAATGCAATTAAGCCAATAAAGCGAACTACTACAGTTTTTTTGTTTGGTGAATATACTACTACAATTCTTAAGGCCTACATTCCACGACTTGTGATTCCACAAGTTGGCCCATACCCTCATTACTGAAAAAGAAAGTAAACAAGTAACATAACGTTAGCAGCAGCAGTTAATGCCACAGGAAGACCAACCACATACTAGTACTTGTATTGTAATGATTCTTAAGACTGACAAGGCACATAAATAATTAGTAATGAATTAGTACTGCTACAAAAAATCACACACTAACACGCCAACCCATAAAAGTCTTTATGGTAATTAATTAATAGTTAATACTACCAGCCATCGTCGGTTCAACTGTATCGATGAAATTAAGTGTGAAAAAATAAACATCCACTTAGGGTAGTACACAGATATATACAGCTAGCTATGGGTTCAGCCCCAGCTTTCTGATACTACTACTGCGTAGTGCGTATCTTTCAATTGTTTAACACTTTAGCAGATTCAAAAAAAACTGAGAAACCAAAACATTGATACGAAGATACGAATTTATACAGGATGAGAATGATCGAGATAAGTTGTGCATTGATACATATATTTTGATAAGTACTGTCATTATGTTTACATATAAATAACCCTAGAAATCAAACTCACTATTTTTCATCATTGGATACCCATATAGTTTTTCTTTCTTTCTCTACCTCTCAACTCAGTCTTATGTAGAATGATATATAGGGTGTTTAACTTGCATGTGCCTTGAGACCTTCATGCACGCAAGAAAAAGAAAGCTGTGTGTATGTATCTCGTGGGGTCTATTCATTGTCCAAGGAAAATGCATATCACAACAAAAAAGACTAGAAACAAATTTTGATTCATGACGTTTAATTTGTAGAAACTTTTCCGTTCAAATTAAATATCGTTGCGAAAAAGTCAAACGAATACAAGTATCGTGGACGTGTGATTAAACGTTCCTTGTATCATAACACACGTGATAACGAGGCCAACCTATTTTCGCTGCATCAAAATCACCCAGTAACCTTTTATTCATGGGAAACCATTATATCGTTACTCTGAAGCACGTTTTAATCATGAAAAGTTGGAAATCAATAACTTGCTAATGTTTATACAGTATACACAACCAATTAACGAAGCAATATTTTCTTTCCCTTGACTTCCACAAAGGGTTGTGTAACGTTTGATTCCATATGATCATATATATGTAAGCACATATGTTGTCTTTACGTCAATATGGACATCGTACGTCAGTGTGCATGCATGCTACCTAACCCTAGCCTTCACGAGCCTAAAATACAAGCACGTTAATGAAGATCCCATTTAACAGTTGCTATATAAATTTCTCCAAGAAAAGTACATTTGTATAAAAATATATATCATACAATTTTACTATTAACCTTTTCTATTAGTCAGTGTTTATGACACAAGCAAATTTATTTTCCTTCATTTCCGACAATATTCTTTTATTTTGTTAATTAAACTCTTTACCTTAATGAGAATATACTGGATTAACATTTGAAATAAAATCGAAAGGCAACTCAATTATACTCAAGATATATAGTGAGTGCTTGCTTTGACATCGGCAACGCACAAATAATTATCGCATGTTTAAATTGGCATCGATATACACGGGATCAATGTTTACTCAAAGCTGTCAATTACAAATAGTTTCGGCGTCATCTTTAGTTTTTGATGTTAAAGTTTCCCTGTATGTGGATCTGAAACACATACCCAAACACGCTCTTAAATTTCCACATCCAATATATATAAGGAAACACGCAGAAGCAATAATTGGTATAGGGTTGATAAAAACGTAGATCATCAGGTGCATCTAAGGCCAATCCAAATACAAGGATAGGATATCGACGCCAATAAAAAAATTGAAACGCTATATTAATTGTACACGACATTTGAAAACAAGCACCATCACAGCCGCATCAAATATGCTGTTTCACACTAAATCATCAAAGTTCGTGAGACACTCCAGTTGCCAAACTATTTATACGTTCAAAACTGTTCCGTTCAAAACCTGGCATTATTGCCCTTTCTAACGAGAAAAAAAAAATCAATAATAGCATAATGCACAATAGCTGATGAGCAAACAAACAGGAATCCAAATTTCAGAAAATTGATAATTTCTTTTTACTCCAGTATTCAAGGCCTGATGTTATCTCAAACATTAACACTGACAGGAGTTGCTCTTTCTGGACACAAGGAAAACAGATCAATGTCTGTCATAAATCTAAGACGAATACATACATAGCCGGAGTCAAATACATAAAATGATGTTTATAGCCTCTGGTAGAAGCTGTACAATACACCCACAACAGCTACCACATAGCCCGTGAAATTCAGCAAGAGGTGCATTCGCAAGATGAGTTAATTCAGCATGATGGTCATCTCTTCCGCCGCTTCGGCTCAACCTGCAAATTCAAATTCATGACTTGTTCATCAAACGTATAACATTGATGAATGAAAGACCCAATGTGAAACTTGATGTTGGCAATGAGACAGCTCTCTCTATGCCTAATACGAGCTATACACTCAACATAAAATTTCCCAGTTCTATGTCATAATTATCATTTACAAAGCATAGTTCTAAAATGCCCACAAAGGCCATTGCTAGTAAGTAATGTCACTGGGTAAACAGACAGAAGCATTAAAACATAGTCCTTACAAAGATCCCATCACTATCTGCCAACATGAAGATGAAAAAGCTACCAAACATCTTGCAGAATACATCAACCAAAAGAACAATCCAAGTCAAATCATGTTCTAACAATACCACACATTGGACATTTCAAGAAATTTTTAAAAGCCTATACACTGTACATAAAACAAAACAAAAAATAAACGACAAATCCAGACTCTAACACAAATTAGTTAAGTAAAGATTTTGATCTTTAAACAAAATGCTTTACCATAATCTCTTACTTGATTGAATTATTTCCTCAAAATGAATGGTGCTAAATGCAGAAGATGCATCAAAGATTCAAGGAATAACAAAGGAAGACTGGAATTAGCAGGTCAAGCTTAACGACTTCAACAAGAAAATGAAGACATATGTGACTACAATCGGAACTATATTTTCTTTCACATAGACACAGAGATAGACAGATAATAAACTTTTATATGCTGAATCCAAATATGAGCTTACGTGCTTGGTAAGCCCATTCAAATTTAAGATAATGGTACTAGAAAAAAAAATTGATTATTAACTGATTAAGCATCAGTCATGATTTAAAGTCTTCAAAGACCTCATGTTTACTTATTAAGCATTGTATGGAAAAAAATAAGCATACCATGGCTATCAACTCAGCCTCACTGATGTAGCATGATCTTGGAAAAAAAACAAAATACCTACATCTACTCTACCCCTCCCCCACACACTGAAAAAGACAAAGAATCAGTTCACCAATGTAATCAATGAAGTTAACAAAAGAATGATCGGGTCACAATGTATAGAGTTCCCGATTTAGGAATGAGCACAGACGAAATTCAAAAAATGGAACTCAGAATAAAGAACACAGATTAACTTAGTGAAAGAACCACTCAAACAAAGTGAACATGTTGAGCACAAGGAGAAGAAATATCAAGGTAAATGAACACAATAAATATCATTTATGCCACAATCAATAATTTCAGCCATAAATACATTGACATACAAATTAAAAGAAAACATAAACCAAGGCTGCCAGATAGGATTACATAAAAAAACTATGGGAATATTAAAAACATATTTAAAACTCTGAAGAGTGCCTGTCATAATATCTATAATTCAATTTTTAACCATCTGACAGCCTTGAATCTTTAACTAATCACACTTTGCAGCAAATTCATGTTAAAAAAATGCCTAAATCTTTCAGATTAAGGAAAACCAAAAGAAAAAGTTTTCAACTAAGCAAAGTTTGTTTCAACATTCTAATACAAATCTGATTAGATGCTCTAAGGGCACTTCCTTTTAATGGAATAACTTTCTTTGTTACACCAATCTTCAAATACTACAACGGATGTGTTCCCATTCCCCCTTTAGCCTAGGAATAATAATGCCTCTCCAGTATGATCAGGGAAACTGAAAAGGAACATAAGTAAAAGTGCATCTCAACTCAAATTGTTCAGGACTGGATGCAGGTAGTCTCACCTTGCCATCAGATCCTGGTGATACAGGAAATGTAGCCTGGGGTTTCTTCATGTCATCATCAGATGAACATTCTGAACAAACAAAATGGTCCAATTTCTTTGCTTCTTCAATAGTCATGCCCACGCAAGCAGGATGGTACCTACAAAAAACCTACCAATATTGAACAGTGTTTCTTTCATAAAATCAATAGGGTCATACAAACAGACGAAAAAAAAAAACAGCAGTAGCACTACTCCTTAAATTTAACAATCTTTATGAATTCTTGTAGCCAACTAAGGTCATAGTTTATCAGAGCACAAGAAATCAGCCCCTGCATCATTCAATTTGCATTGGCTGACACATATTGGTAAAAAGATACAAAGGAATCCAGAATCAAGATATTATAGGCTGACAAAAGACAGATGATGTAGACACATCAGAAGTTTAAACTCCATAAAATCCATCTGCTATTTCTTTTATTACATGTTACTCCTTTATAAATGGAAAATCTTTTATATGTTCTCCATTTCCTGCATTGTTCTCAATTGTTTTTCCTTTGACTGAACAAGCAGAAAGCCTCATCAAGAGCGACATGCAAAACATGTGCATAGACTAGCACAGTTTGAATAACAACCAAAGTCATGAGTGCATTAAAAACTATTGGACTTGAGAAAACATTTTCCTAAGGCTTCTTTAAGTCTTTTTGCAGTCTTTATCTTTCTTCCTTTTGCTTAGGGTCAGCAGCCTGGCTGGCTCTGCAGGAGCTGAAATATCCAGAGAATTCCTTCATCCGAGCAAACAACGCATCTAATGCTAAAATTAGAGACCCGGACATCCAAAAACCACTCACAAATGTAATAACAGTAAACAAAGAAAGCAGAATACACTGGCTTTACCAATCCTTGCACCCCTCACACTGCACCATGAGGTCATCTGGGTTATAAGGCATCTCGCACTTGCAATACCTTCAAACCACAAAACCGAACCAAATCAACAAAACAAAACCCACCATTTCAAACACTTACAACATTATCTCACTAAAAAAAACAGAAATAAACTTACACAGCAACACGGTCAGGCGTGAAAGCCCCAGTAGCAGCCTTGTACTCAAACCTACAATAGTAATCCTCAGCACCTACATTCTCAAGCTTGGTATAGTTCTTAAAAGAGTGCACAACACACTTCCCTTCAATTGTGTGAGCACTCTGAACATCATAATGGTCAGACAAAAACAGCTCCTTTGCTCCATGGAACTGCCTGCGTCCTCCAATAGACTCTTCAGGCCTATAATACCACCTCACACGCACCTTCACGTTGTTCCTATTATCCTGTTCGATCTTCTCCACGCGCGCCACGTACGGTGGCTTGCTGGTATCAGAGGGGCGCATCAGCACACAGTCCCCAGCTGCAGAACACAACAAAAAAAACAAAACACCTTTCACTAATCATCGCAACAGCCACATGGTTTCAAACCATTCCCTCCCCTTCCCTTCGCAAAAGAAACGATTTTGAGGCCATTTACGCAACTGGGTAGCTGAAAAGATAAAAGGGTTTCTTGCGATTACCTCTTACGATCTTGTTGGTGCCTCTGATGGTGTAGGAATCCACGTCTTTTCTGCCTGGCCTCGTTTTTGCCATGTTGTGAAGGGTCTCTCGGATACTCTGTTTCCAACAAAAGGGTTTGGGCGGAGAATTGGAAATGCGAGGGGCTGGAGCTTGGGCAATGGCGAGAACGGTTGAATTTTTCTGAGCCTGAGAATTTTTTTTGGGGCGAAGAAGAACAGAGGAACCCTAAAGGTTTTCGTTCAGTCCTTTGAGAGAAGAGAAGAGGGCCACGAGAGAAGGGAGTGAGCGTTACGCTCCTTATGCCTGTGGTTTTTATTATGACATGTTAACACGGTCTTGGTTCATTGTTACTGTTGGTAATAGAACATTAATTAAGATTTGGTCTCATGCATTTAGCTTGCTGATGTGGTGATACCTACCAATATTGCCCCTATCGCCATTTCCCATTCACATCTATTGGCTTTGACTTAAGCATTTTCGAGTTTACTTTTTTTCTCTCTCTCTTTTTCGCGGTAATCTAGGGCATTGTTTTGTCTTGAAGCAGCATCTGTTTCCACAGAAAAAACCAAAGATACTCGTGTCATCTCATTTATTTCAGAAAGAAAAAAGTTATTTTTCCACGGCCCTGAGTTTATACATGAGAGAGAAAATAAATAATAAAAGAAAGAAGGTAATAAATGTATGTTGTGAAATAATGATAAAAGAAAAGAAATGGAAAAAAAAGGAGCAAAGTGAATGTATAAACAATTAAGTGTGGGAAAAAATATAAGATTGTTCCTGAAAAGAAGCGGTTGATCCCTTGATTAGAGTTAGTAAAACTGTAAAAGAAAAATCCAAGGAAAGTGTTTGCCTAGCTCAATTGCATGCCTCATTATAGTTAAGCAAATAATACTACAAAAATACTTAAGGTTATTAACTTCAAGGTTTCCTTTTTTTCTTTTTTCTTTTTTATCTCATTACTATTTACTTCAGACTCGTCTTTTCCTTTATTGGTATCACCATAATAATGTTAGGTATTGCTCGTTACTGCAGGTAAGTAATGAGGCCCAATTAGACCGTTTAGGTGATTGTGCAGTATAGGATAAGATACGAATAATGGGGTGAATCTTGAGGCTTGAAACCTGTTGTCCTGCATGCAGAGAGTTTGCTAGAGTAAGAAGCACCAAGTGAAGTTGTGTATACTATTCTCCAAGGCATGAGCAAAGGGAAAAGAAAAACACCAAAAACCTGATCCAGGGGTGCTGTATCATGAGATTTAACATCTTTGGGTGGCCATACTTGGCGCCGAATGCCCACACCTCTGTTCGATAATTGAAAGCCAAAGACAAATTATATAGGAAAATGGGTCAAATCATCAAGGTGAGGGGAATGACATGCTAGCTTATCAGATATTCAGATCCAATGTTTTTGAAAGAACTGTTAAGACCAGATTCAGGGCCAAGATGTTATCATTAAAAACCATGAGAAACCAATCCCCTAAACCGAAATCGACATGACATACAAAACATTATCCTAGTTGGTGTAAATGAAAGGGAACACCAAAAATAGTTTCAGCCTCAAAAGCATTGTGCCAAACAATTATGTTCATAGCATCTCGGGGACCATCACTTGTGTCAAGCGGTAAAATGCTATAGACATTCAAACCCTGCAAAAACAGGTCCAACATTTTTAAGCATACAAAACTTCCATAGTAGCTGGTTTACCCACATACTCGTCCCTAATAATATTTTGAACAGTTAAAATGTAATGAGTCTAGAAGGAACATTTATAACTTGAATGAATGTCTAAATTCCAAAATGTATGGCTATTGCTTATTTCTTCAATCCAAAATACGGTTGACGTAAAAAGGAAAAAAATACAACTTACATTGGAGGGAAGAACATTAGTGTAGATTTCATGTAACTAACTTTAACATTTCATCTATGATCATCTACAATTTCATCTTTGGTTTTCTCTATTTGTCAGGAATAATTCTCAGTATTCTTGGGTTTTCAAAGATTTTGAGGGAAACTCAAAATCCTAAAACAGGAAAACCTATCTAAATGCTATTTTTCATAAACACTAGCCCCTTTTCATAAATGCTACAACATATATTATAAACAGCTTAAGAAAAAATCATAATTATGGAGTGAAAGAAATCAAAGAATACATAGATGATACAACATATCTACAAAAATATAAAATGTAACGCATACCCTAACAGAATCATCATGATAACACATCATGGTATCAAAAATTATGGAAAACAGTACCAGAACAATCCCAACAGAACCATCAAACTTGCAAAAAGAGCGGACAGCACATCATGCAGTACTCATCTACAAGAATAGCCTGTGCCAATTTTGAGAACTATAAGAGGCTAATAAGTAATAACATTGAATTATCGAACATGCCAACAGGGGAAAAAACAGTAGCATAACGATCAGAAGACAGAAGGCTAAGGCTGAATGAGTGAATGGCAATATTTACGTGAAACATTTAAATGACAAACAATAATTTAGTGTACTTCGCTGAATAACTGTCTTGAATTTTGGTAAAGACAACATCAATAACAAAGCACCTAATAGAATCAGGATTCAGATTCACTATTTGGGACATTGGGTTGCTTGTCCATCAGACCGCCAAAGTGACAAAACAATACTTCTAAATGCTAAAACCGAAACCTACCTTCCAGAATCAAATACTGTGACATGCTAGAAATTACATGGTGGGAATAAGCCTTTGTTGCTGCTTTTTTTTTATCGACAAATGTTAGTTGTTACTTTGTTAAGTTTTTATTTGTGGGAGGGATTCGAACCCACCACTTCTCCCTCTCCGCTCCTCCCTTCAACCGCGAAGCCAACCTTACACCTCCTAAGGCTTTGTTGTTATTGTTGTGTTGATTATAAGGAAGGAACTTAAAACCCACACAAAAAACTTGGGAGCACTCACAAAAGCATGACATGAAGAAGGGGCTAGTAGCACCACGCCTAACTGCTACCCATTTAAAACTCTAATTAACAAAATGTAAGAACACACACACAAGGAGAAAGGAAAAAAAAAAAAAAGGTGAAGAAAGGGGAACAAAGATATTCCGAGTTACTGACAAATAATGGGCAGAAGTGTGTGTTTATCCAGAGGCTCCAACTATGTGGCATGCTTTGCTCTATCAGGTTTTTGTTGCCCCCAAGGCTTTGCAACTTACTGATATATCACTTATAGTTTATGTTCAATCTTAAGTGTATTTAGTATTTACTTATCGGCCAACTCAAGTAGCATGCATAAGACTAAATGGATTTTATATCCAATCGATCAACTAACTACAAGAAGACACTTCAGCCAAAAGATGACAAAACATGAATGGAAATATTTCATTCATAAACTTCTGGACAAGCATCACAAGCCACAGTTATGCATAAGCTATTTTTAGCTTATGGGAAATTTGCCTTCTAATTTTCTTCTTTTGTGTTTATAGAAAAACTTATCCAAACAGGACCATTGTCTAAAACCTAAATGCTTGTCTCCACTCCACCTCGAACCCTTCCTCCCCAACCAATAGCCAAAACATTCCCAAAAACACAAGAAAACATGGTTGAACTCAAAGTCCAAAACTTCATTACAAAACTAATTTTATTCATTGATCAACTAACAACACCAACATCACTCAATCTGAACTAAATATGAGCAATGAGAAACGAGCTTCAGATTCCATCACATTATGAAAGTGCCACCTGACAATATCAATTCCAATTGGCACATAGAACATCATCAGCTAAAATCTGGAATTAGAGATCCTGATATTTATATCCCTACATGTGCGTGATTGTATATTTTGCTAGATCAAATGAGGAAACAAAATAGTGTAAGAAACTAAGAACTAGGAAGAGTTCACAAAAGCACGTGTTCGATTAAATTGTAGGCATATAAATAATTAACTGTGTTCTTTGATCAAATATGAAGTAAGTGCTGGCAAGTGACAAGTGATTCGCATATAATTGCATTACGTCAGTGTCACATGATACCTAGAGAAATTCATGACAATAGAGGAATAAAAAAAACACGAAGATTTGGTGATTTGCATTGTGATGAAGTGCTTTGGGGTGAGAGGCTAAACACAAGGCGTGAAATACACGGATCGAATGCGCGAAAAAGGGAGAGAAAGAATCCATTCGCGAAGGGTAGAAGAAGAACATAGACCACGAAGGAACAAGAGAGAGAAAGCTTTACTCGCTGCACTGGGTTGAGTTGGCAAGCGAAGAAAGAGAGAGAGAGAGAGATGCAAAACAAAAATAGCAGCTGCTTCAGATTTGGACCTGGCTACAAAGCCCATTTCAAAACTGTGTTTGCATCCATTTTGTGAATGGGCTTTTACTCGAAGGCCCAATCAGGAGGATTATGACTTGTATTCTAAAACGAGTTTGGGTGTTGCTATTGGCCCCTAACTCTTTTGCAATTAGCCCCTATCAACAGTGAAAATACCCTTCTGTCTCTCATTTCAAAATTCCCCACCCCTCGTCGAGTGATTGCATCAATGTGTGCACATCATGATGACAAGTGACGGCAGCAGCAGCAGCCAGAGGTAGAAGCTTAGCCAGATCCAAAGCCACGACCAAGATCAATTGTTGATAGGATAATTGGACCTCCATTTGCAGGAAGTAAAATTGAGTTGTCACTTATGCAGTTGTAAAGGGACCACTTGTGTTGGTCATGTTTAGATTCGTTAGGAGCAACCAAAGTTGAAGCTTGTCAGCCATGGTGTCCAGGTGTTACCATACCTTACTCTACCGTAAGTTAAGTCTTACGTGGATCGGTCAAGGTTAGTAGCCCTTGTTACGACGTGATATCTTACCGCAAGCAAGGGCTTGGTGAATTCCTTTTTGGAGAGGTGGTATTAGGAGACATCTTCTTTCCACCTGCCTGTCCAAGGGATGACCATCACTTTGGATAATGTGTTTTGTTTGCTACACTTGCATGTGACAAGCAGACCCATTAATAATGTCCTCTTGCTCTTTGAAAGAGACACGGTGAAGGTCCTACTTATAACTTGGCATTTCGACAAAGACAGACATTGCATTGACAACAAATGCAAGTGTCAAGGTGAGGTTGACATGGTTGGCTGATCTATATCAAAGATATGTTATGTCAAGCTCCTATGTTTAGGCTGCCAAGGCTTATCTCTTGGACTTTATTAGTAGTATAATATTTGTCGACAAGAGCTTGACTCACATCCATGTTGCCTACCTCCAGTACCTCAACAACCTCAACTCTTGCCATGAGTATGCATGTGGAGTAGTTGCACTGGCATATCTCTACAACCATTTCTTGTATGTGAGCTAGTATGATAACAAACAGTGTGGAGATTATATAATATTACTCATAGTAATGAAATTATTTTAGTATTTTAATTATTTTCATTCACATTTTTTTATTACTTTACTTAAACAAAATTTGATTTTTACAATAATGGGTGCTTGCGCATTTGCCCAGTGTTGGCTACTCAGAGGTGAAGGCTTACATTGTGAAGGACCTACTAGCCACCGGATGGAAGCTTGAGAGGTTCTAAGCTTGCCCTTTCAATTAGGGGGAGACTAGATGGCCTATAGTTGGATGTCATCTAGTGTCCACATGAGGAGCACAGGGGTGTGAGGCCTTCGCACATGAGACCTTTTCCTCTAACTTCATCAGATGTGGGATTAACATAAAGCTTTATCGTTTAGAGAGGATACTGAGGAAGTTTGGTCATGTATAGACGATTCCACGCCAGCTACCTCCTTGTCCTTCATATCAACTTTGTGATCAAGTGTGGAAGGAATGGCAGCAACATATGCTCCTATACATTTATCATCCATCCCACGACAACCACAACTTGGGCAACCACTGACAAACTATGTATTGGGTGGAGACTACTCTTGTCATGTAATAAAAAATTATATTTTGTTGATATGTTCCTCTAAATTTCCACTTAAAAATAGTTACTAAATGTAGTTGTTATTGCAGGATCGATTCCAAATGACGTTAAAAGCTATGTAGAGTTTGTTGGACCTCAAAGTTGTGCAGAGGACACGAGTCATCATCAGGTCATACAACAAGCTTTACAATTGTTACAAGAGAACTTGACAATTGGATGTAGCTCAAACACATAAAGAACCAGGAAGAGGACTGCCAAGAATGGCAAGAAGGGGGACAAATGCGGTTGATTATTGTATTGGGCATATATTATTATTATTATTATTATTATTATTATTATCATCATCATCATCATCATATTTTTATTGTTTGATGTAATGTGTATAGTTTTTTATGTTGTTTTGAAATATATTATTTCCAATTTATGTTGTGATTGAATTACTTCTTTTGTGTTCATCAACTTTTAAACAACACGCGTCTAGTAATGTAAAAACAACAATCTCTTCAAATAATTTATAAAATAAACATCAACAACTAAACAAACACTGATAATATAGACATTTCTTAAAAAAAAGCAGTGGATAATTTTTATAAAGTAAAACATGGCTATACAAATTTCTCACGCATCAAAGCAATAATATTTTCTACATCGGTCAAACGCTGCATTCAACTCGATGAGACCTTTGCTACTAAATTTTGAAAAGATGAAAAACATATTTCCTATATTATCATTGCGTTTAAGCTTCATACACTCATATTCAACACAATTATCACATAGATAAATAGGTTAACAGTAAAAAAAGGTTAGGTAAAAATTTATCTACCTCTTGGTGTGCATAATTGTTTTCCTTAAAGCATCAAGCAACATGTTCTTACTTACTTTGATGACTTTAGACCAGTAAAACATTCAAGTAATACCCCTTCAGATGATGAAATCATGTCAGCATTGCAATACACAATGTAATATACACTCTTTATGTTTTCTACAATATGATGAATATCAACCAATGGTGTTGAGTTACATCAAATTCATACTGATATTTATATAAGATAATCTATTATTTTCTCTTAAGTCATAACATCTGTTAAGATTGCACAAATTTAAATTGTGTCTATATTTAATATGATTGGTATGTATCAGAAAAAGTAATCTTTGGTCAATATGCATCATAAAGAGCAGTGTCCTGAGTCAATCATTATAATGTATATTTAGTTAATAAAAACACCAATTATATTCTTATCTTTTTTCAATAGTACAACAAAATACATCATACGACAAAATTATGATTCAATTATATTAAGAAAAATACAAAAATAATTACATAACAAAATCATATATATCGAAAATCATGATTCCATGAAAATAAACATTTTAAGAATAAAAAAAATCAATCCCATGATAGAGATGAATTGGGAGTGGAGCCAACAACGACTCCCAACGATTTCTTAGCGGCACGTTCACAAAGTAATCCACGATTTGCTTGAAATTTCCTTGTTCAGGGTGCTTTTCATTATTTAATAATAGAAGTTTGTGTTGATTTTTTTTTATTAAAGAGAGACTCAAGTTTGTGTTAATTTCGTTAATGAAAAATGGTCGGGGTTATTTGATGGAGTTGTATGAGATTTTACTTAATAGTAAAAACTACATTAAAAAGAGAAAATCCATAGAATATTGTTTGTATTTTCCGCATCTATAATAATAGGAAACACACACTTATATACGGATATCATATTACATTCTTATAAAAAATGGTTATTGTGAAATCCTATTATAGTGAGTTTTATCTTGTAGTTGACTATATTTCTTTTTCGTGGTCAATAATGTCACGTAGTAAACTCGATAGATGTGGGAACAATTAAAATTTTAAAATGTGTAATTTGGTTTTAATATAAACGTGAGAGATGTGAGAAAATAACGTGTAATTGGCTCTTTTTCTGATATTGTTGGAGGGTGTCAGTTGTAAAACAGTCAGAGACACGAGAGAGAGATAAGCATTGGACTGAAATGCTTCGGGTTTTCTGATCTGTTATGTTAATTGTCATGTTCTTTGTGTGTGCTGACAAAATATTTTTTTTTCCTTAAAAAAAAAACATGTATAACATAATAGGAGTTTAGATATAATTTAGATTTTTGCAAACATGGGGAATCTTAACTCTTGTTTTTACATTTTTTCGTTATTCACAAAATTATTTTTTTAGAATAATTCTTATCACTATTTAATGATGACATAATATTTTTTTTTCCTAATCCTTTAGTTTATAACGAGAAAAAAGTTTTGACTAATTTAAAATTCAATAAATAAATAAATAAAATTTAATAAATAATTATTTTCGTTAATGATTAAATTTAAATATTATTCAAATAATTTAATTTTAACTTTAACATCTTAATCATTTTTATTCAATTATTCGGTTAAGATAATATTATCTAAATATGTTTCGTCAATAATTTTATAAAATGACATATATCTGATTTCTTCTAATATAATAAGTGTTCTAAGGCGTATTATTTCGCCTAAAAGCTGTCACATTTCGTGGTCCACATTTTTCTTTTACATGTGTTCCACAATATCTCAAGTAAGATTGTGATAGAATGAGCTTTACGCCCAAAATAAAGTAGTTGAAAGATTATATTAGATGGAGTTAAATTATTAAAATATTAAGATACTATTTATTGTGTTATTTAGCTTTTATTTTTAATTTCGTTAAACTAAGATTTCTATGGTTATCATTAATAGCAATTAGATTATAAATTGTATTGTTTCTATCCTTTTGGTATCAATGAAAAATTTGAGAATTTATATTTGTGTAACTTTCACTCTATCATATTGATTTCGAAGGGTGATATATCTATAAAAAAATCCACTAATACACACGCGCGCGCGCGCATATATATATATATATATATATATATATATATATATATATATTAACAATAGTAAAGGACCAACAACCATCGTATTCCTAAATGGTAAATTACACATTCATTATTAACTAATTGTCAAACCGAATTAATCATTTTTTTATATAATAAATCTTTGACTATTTATTTATCATCTACAGAGGATTTTTTTTATATAGAACCATCTACATAGAATTAATATGATTAATTAATGCCCATTTAAATTAACTATAGTTTTTGTCGCATCATTTGGAAGTTTCAAAACCTCTCGCATCGATGCCCAAAATCATTAAAAACTGGATTATATATATATATATATATATATATATATATATATATATATATATATATATATATATATATATATATATATATATATAATCAAATTACCTGTAGCAATGATGAATTATTGCACTGTATAATTTTCGATTATATAAATTTTATCGTTGGATTAATTTTTTTTATATATAAATCATATATACAAAATTTCCCATTAATATAAAATTATTTGTTATCTAATTTGTATAGATTTCTTAATATAATTTTTTTAAAATATATTAAAATATAAATTATTTGATTTTTTTTATTGTTATTCAATTTAGACATAACTTGGCGCACACAATCTTATATTAAATGTAAATATAATTTAACAGTTGAATTAAAAATCATATTTTATATGAAATTATAGAATAATGTAACAATTTTTTAAGTTACAATTTGATCCCTTATTGGTATTTATTAAAATAAACTATTCTTTTTTAATTTCATACATAGGATTTGATTTATAAACCAATTTAATTGTTTTTCTTACAACGAGTTTAAAAACATAATTTATTTTTAGATTAAATAAAGTTTATTATTTTGAAAGATTCCAAACACAACAAATAAGACTGTGACAAATTTTCGCATTCATATTTTGAAAATAATTTATCGGTTGTCCCCTTCTAGTTAGAATAAGAACAAAAAGATTTTTACATGAATAGGACAATACTCCAGGAAAGATTGCCTTCTGGATAGGGTGGGAGAGGCTCTCGTTGATTTTTTACATAATATGAATATATGATTTGTTTTTTGTGAATAAATACGTACTAATATTTGATAATATGATATATCTGATTTATTTATATGATAAATGGCTTCCATTGAGTGGCTCACGTGTTATGTGAGGATTACTATTCTTCTATCCCAAATTCCAAGTCCAGACGGGGTTAATTTGTATTTAATAAAATGTTTGAATTTTTTTTTTATCAATAACAAGATATTGTTACGATAATAATTACGTGACCGATTTCTCATGTCGGAATATAATGAAATATATACTTTTTCGAAATTGAAAATTTATAATTCAAATATAAGATTTGCAGTGCACTTGGGTGTTGCTGGGTGCATCTAGGATTATTGCTGGTGCATCCAGTATTCTATGTGAAAAAGTAAAAATACCCTTGGGTATATTTAAAGTAGTTTTTGTGCACTCAGCTCATTCTGCTTGATCCGTATATGATTTTGTTGATCCGCAGTCGATCCGTAGTTGACAAAGTTGATTCGTAAGTTTGTTGCGGATCAACTTGATTCGCAGGTTGCTTACGGATCAATTTGATTCGTAAATTTGTTGTAGATCAACTTAATCCGTAAGTTTCTTACAGATGAAGTTGATCCGCAAGTTGCTTACGGATTAACTTAATTCGCGCGATCTGCGGTATCTCGTATGCCGCTGATGACCACTGCAACACTGAACACGGGTACGTTCACCTTCTGACATGTTTAGAATAAAAACAACTTTCAAAGAGTGAAAGAAATCAGGGGTATTTTTGACATTTACAAAAAATGTTGTGGGTGCACCTAGCAACACCCTTCAAGTACCCGAAAAGTTGGTTTCAAATGTTTCAGCATCTTTTTGTTTAAGAAAAGAAAAAGTTTATTTGTGTTTTACATTTTCAACCACACACAAGTCATAATATTACCAAACAAATGAATCAATTGTTCCTGTTTAACTTGAGAAGTATTAGATATACAATTTTGTTTACATGTAGTTTAGGTCAAATTACACAAGTCATAATATATAGGCTAAAAAGAAAATAATAATAATAATATTAAAAACCTGACTAACAACAAACCACCCAAAACCGCTAGTATTATTCTATTGAGAACACCAGAACCAACCATTATTCAAACCAGTTGCACACCGAGGAACAGTAGCAGTTTCCCTTTCGACTGGAATATGTTCGATATATTTGGATGGACACCAAGCATCTTGGAATAAAGCTGAGTTTTGATATCGATCATTAAATAATCAACCACCATGCGATGCAAGCATTAAAATTAATAATTTTAGCGGTCCCCGTTTATTATTACAATTAAAAATAATTCACGTGACACTTGTACGATTGTGAATCCTCAACCCATATATATGGCCTAGCAGAAAATTGAACATGCAAGCACAGTGAAAGGTCTTGAGCCATTTACTTTCCTCAACTTCAATTTCTCTAGCTAGCTACTAGTTCAGTGTTCAGCATATGTGAAATGAAATGAGAAGAACCATGTCAAATGCATCAGCATGCTTCTTTTTCTTTGCTTTTGTAGTATTAGTAGCACTTCATAATGCTGAATGCCGTTCTCTTCGGCCTAGTGTTTCTGATGGGGTTGATGCAGTTCAATTACCTCAAGAGTCTTCTTATCTACAACTCAAAGACCAAAGTGTTGTTGTCGAGTCTTCTTCTGATGAGCATTTCTGTAAGCAAATGTACGGGTTCTTGCCATGTTCCAATAACATACTTGGCCATCTCTTCCTCATTTTGGTTTATGAGTACTTGTTGTTCCACGGAGAATCATATTTGGCTGCTGGGGGTGAGCAAATCTTCAAGATTCTTGGCCCTGGTGTTTTTGGTGCTAGTGCCTTTGATATTCTTGGTGCTCTTCCTGAGTCATTAATTCTTGTTGGTATGCTTCTAGTCTAATTTCTATCTTCTAGTTTTAAAGCTTTTTAAACATGTCAGAAGGCTTATATGTATCTGTTTTAAATTGCTTAGATATTTAGTTATTTGGGTAAGGTTCTAATATTAGATATCTTTATAGATAGTACTTAATATAAACATACCTTGTCCTAATTATTTTTGTGGTTTTTGTTTGTTTTGTCAGTTACTGGACTTTCCAGCGATAAGGAGAGTGCACAAGAGTATGCTTCCACTGGAGTTGGTTTGTTGGCTGGATCATCCATTATGCTTCTGACAGTAGTTTGGGGGACCTGTGTTTTCATTGGCAGACAAAAGTTGAAAAATGACTCTAACTATGGTGGCACAAATTCATCAAGTGGAGGAATAAAAGAATCACTAACTGGTCTGCTTTTTATTCTTTTTCTCTGTATTTGAGCCCCTTAAATTAATTTCAAAGATATATAATTGAAAATTATTTTTTTAGCAACGAGAGTTGAGTCTAACGAAAGAGTTAGTTTTCCACATCGTGGTGAACCAAGACTTCAATCATGTGTCTCAAACAAGATTACCTCTGACGGAGGATACTTGTGAGAAACAATTTTTTTTTTCTAACTAAAAGAAGTCCATGTTTCTAATACAAACTAATGAACATTCCTTCCACTTAAAACAAATCTTTGCTGTTTCGAAGTTTCAAATTCTTCATTAGCATTACCTTGACTTTAAATTTATTCGATTTTGATGTTTAATGTGTAGCTCATTCCCTTCATTTACAGTCTCCTTTGGATGAATTTATAGGTTATGGTATCACTATGGATGTAGATACTAGAAAGATGGCAAGAATCATGGTTTTCTCAGTTATACCACTCCTCATAATGCAGATTCCCAGTATATTCAACTTCTCTTCTATTCCACGCAATGTGACCTTGATGGTTGCTCTTACAGTTGCTGTTGCTTTTCTTATCTCATACTTCATTTACCAGGTTTCTCATCCATCCAAACACTTTCTATTTGCTTTGAGTTTGATTATTAAAATCACATTTTGTTAAATAAGAAAGCACTAAACAATTCCTCACTAATAATTTTGAATTATGCTTCTCCTATTTGATTTTTTCCAATTCCAAAATTGCATTCTCATTTTTCACCAATGAATCTGCAGGTCTTTAAACCTCAGATTGAGAAAACAAGACTGGAGTATATAAAACATGATGACTTAATATTAAGAATTTTTCAACGTGTCGAAAAACAAACTCTACAAAAGATCCTGACCGATGATGGGACTCCCAATGTAGCTGCAATAAGTGGGTGAGTGAGGTTTCATGAAACATTTCTCAACAGATTAAATGGTTATTTTATTTGCTTAGTTTTCTAAGCAGTTATTGTGTACTTAACCGATAATACTTAACAAGCAGGCTGTATCATGAAATTAGTCAACGTGGGGGCAAGGACTTGTTAGCTTCTGAAGTGAAAGAGTTGTTATTTGGAACAAAATTAAATGACACAAATATCAAAGAGGAACAGATAGCAGACATGTTAAAAGTTTTTGACCGAAATGGTGACCAAATTATAACCAAGGAAGAGTTTGTCACTGGCTTAACAGAATACATTAACCAATCAAAGCATGCTCTGGATAGACAATACCTCCCCAAAGAATCTCTCAACAAAATGTATCAGGTATGTAATGCAATGCACCATGCCACTTGATTGCCATACATTATATAAATGATAGCATCATAGTAAAATGTATTGATATCCATTAGAGACTTGCTATCCATACAATAACTTATACAACATTTTCTATCTTATACTTCCCTTTCTTTTCTCCCTTAGTTGTAAAATTTGTTATACAAATAAAGTTTCTCTTTATTAAGTGCAGGATTTTAGTACTTTTTGACATTGTTTGCAATGAGATTTTATTCCTTTCCTTTCATCCCAAGTATTTCTCACCCTGCTAACTGAGCACATCCTGATTGTCTGTATTCTGACCAGACTTTTATCAAGCCATGGATTGAACACGTGAGAAAACAACGTGAATTGAAGGGACATCTTATATCTGAAGTCTTGAAGCATGCTCAGAATGATATGGTTGGCCGGCTGCGCCAAGATGATGGCACACCTGACAAAATTGCTATCAAAAGGTCCACATATTGATTTTGTTTGTTATATAATCTACTCTTAAATAGTATAACTACATTAATTAGATGTTACCAGCTATGTGGAAAGAACCAAATATCATAATCATTGATATAAATGTTCAAAATCTGAAGTTAATAAAATTTAGTTTTCTATTAATGATGACACAACAAAATGGCATATGTTTTTGACTGTTCTGGTGGACACTGTGTGATGCAATAGGTTGTTTGAGGAAATTGATGTTAACCAAGATAACCACATTTCAAGATCTGAATTGGAAAAAGTAGTCAAGGACATCCAGTTTGGCAAGGCTGTAGAAACTGAGGAGGCAGTTACAAAACTTGTTCAAGATCTTGATCTCAACAGAGATGATGAAATTAGCGAGACCGAGTTTGTTGAAGGCTTTACAAAATGGATGAACTCAAATTCCAGCCAAGCTGCTAACTCAAAATCTTCGTCTCACGAAATTCGTCGAGTATTTTTCGTTATTCCTTTACTCAAAATTTCTTTTAGGCCAAACACTTGATGAATAATATAAATTTACACTGAAATGATTGTGTGTTAGACCTGGGAAGATGTTGAAAAGGTAATAGAAGAGAATCAAACCAAAGGAACATCTGCATGGTTGACGGCTATAGGATATGTGGTGTTGGGAGTTACTATACTGGCTCTTCTTGCAGAACCCTTAATAGCAAGTGTCCAAAAATTCTCTGAAGAAGCAGGAATTTCATCATTTTTCATCTCATTCATTTTAGTCCCCCTGGCTACAAATTTTAGAGAAGCAACCTCAGCAATCAAAGAAGCTAGCCATAAGAAGACCAGTAATACTTCTCAAACAATGTATGAGGTTAGTCATCATCTCCATATGCCAGTTTCACTTCTTCACTATGCTCCTATGAGTATGAGGCACAGATACGATACAGTATACATGTAGATATGATACACAGATACGACGACGTGGTTATTCTAAAAATATATAAAAAAAAGTGATACATGTATGATATACATCTAGATTTTTATAAAACTTCATAAAACAACAAATATGTGATTGAAATTCTGTAATCCAAATTAAGAACATACTTTTTTCACATTACTAAAAATTAAAAACAAAATAAAAATTGTAAATCATTGTCATCATAAATCAGTTCCTATTGTCTACAAATAAGAAAAGCATCAATCTCATTCCTTTCTTGAATCATCTATAAAGAGGGCAATCACCATTTTTAGTTCATTAAAAGACAATGCTTATATGTTTCTATATTATATATACTTCTATGTCTCATATGTAGCTATATCAGATTTTCATAACTTTTTTTAAAGATTTGATGCTTCATATAAACGTATGAGTAAAATATCCAAGAGTATTGATATTGAATCCGTATCAGATACAGATACATGAAACAAAATAAAGTATTGATGCTTCATAGCTATGCTAACTATATATACTTAAATTACGATTTGGGTCAATGCAGATTTATGGAGCAGTGTTCATGAACAACATTCTTGGCTTTGTGGTGATCTCTATACTTATATACATGCGTGAGATCACTTGGGAATTCTCCGCTGATGTGCTAGTCGTGGCAATAGTTTGTGCTGTAACGGGCCTCACTGCTAGTTTTCGACCCACTTTTCCTCTTTGGACATCTTTCCCTGCATACCTCATGTACCTAGTAGCATTGCTTTTGGTCTTCGTCCTCAAAGATGTTCTCAATTATGTTTAGTGACCAGGCTGGCATAACAAACCATGGATGTGGATTATGTTGAATATCGTGTGACCGTTGATGATTCTAATGGGGTCGTTGATGCCTTGATGGAAAACGAATTTAGATATACACTGAATGCAAGGAAAAGTCTAAGAGTATCAATTGCACAAGATGAGTTAGTAACACACTTGATTGGAAACCTAAAAATTCATGAGTTGACCTCATTGGATAAGAAATCAGACCTATAATTTTTTGTAATTTTTAAAAAAATTCAGCCATAATAAAAGTACATTAGAAAAATTATGCTACTAATATTTCTTATCAAACAATAATAAACCCATTCATTGAGCTATTGAATCAGTTGTCTTGGATACCACATTGATAAAAATTGTGAATCTTTTTTATTTATTTGTAGGACTTAAACTCACCTTTTAATAGGTTTTGTAACAACTTATATACGTTGTGCAACCAATTAAATTAGATCTTTTATTATAAAAATTGTGAATATTCAATCACATAAAAACTTTAGTAGTTATAGATTCTTTGTTTCTGTTTAACTTTTTAATTACAGATATTCTTGTTATATTACAATAGATTTTGACATGTTATAGAGATTTCACCAGGAATTATGATTGGGATTTTGACGAGAGTATTAAATCACTCAAGTAACAAAACAATGAGTAAGGTATCATCTCAATAGAGACTTGTGTGATATTTGGGTAATTAACAATAAATTAAGTACACTACTATGATTAAATTGAATAATGTGAAGACAAAAGCGAAAATTAAAAGAGTTTAAGGGAAGAAAGTTGATTTAAGAATTTTGTCAAATACTTTGTAGATGTGATAAATTTGGATTTATATAAATGGAAGAAGTGGTCAAGTTTAACTTGATTAGACATTCCTAACATGTAATAACTACTTATTCCTTTGCAATTAAGATTATCTTAGCATCAACCCACAAAATTATTCAAGCCTTAATTCCATAAGTGAAAAAATCTAAGTCCTTTGATTTCATTAGTAATTTCCTGAATTAGTATAACCAAATGTCTTGCATTAAAAAAATGAATTTTAGTTATGATCAATCCTATTTACCCCATCCGTGGGCATAAAGATTATTTGTTGCCTTTTTTAGTTGGCAATTCAAAAGAATTTCCTAATTGCAATTAAATTAATAGGATCATACAATTAGTTGATCAAACTAAAAACAAAAATTAGGTATAGAAAAATAACAGTGAGAACTTTTATTGAATAAAAATAAAACATAAGTGCATGAAAGTAATAGTCTAATTACATTAAACCTCAATGAGGATGAAATTGGTTACTCATAGCCATTAAATTTGATGAATATGATGAAGGGATAATCCGAGGAGAAACCTTAAGCATTGAGTTGTCACACAAAAGATTTAAAATGTTAGAGATACCAACTAAAAAGACTTAAATATGTTTTTTTTATGTTTGATGTATACTGAATTTTGTGTTTCATCTTAATAAATTTTTCTTTCGAATCTTCCTCATGATATTTGAAAAGTTTTATTTTAAATGTCTAATTTTAATTTAAGTTATGATGTATTTATTAAATATTTAATAACACGATTTGTGACGGTTCAAGAATCATTACTATTTATTTCAAAATGAAAGCTGGTTATACCCGTCGTCCTTGGCGTCACTATCCGAGTCTTAATATAGTTTCGAGTTCAAAAGTGAAAAACATCAAAGCTTGAATAATCATCACTACAAACAATGCCACTGAACTGACATGTCATCATCGTTACAACAAACAATGCACACACTCAAAACGACGCACGTTTCAGGCAAACTCACTCGAAATCAGCATAGAACTTGGCGCGCTTGTGGCTCAAATCGCGGCTCTTGCCCAATGATTAACTTTTCCAAAAAGTTGATTTTAACTTATCCAAAAGTTAATTTTAGTTCGAGACAAAAGCTTATTTTATTTTTTCTTCTCATTTTTATTACTATAACTGCTTGTGAAAATACGTATCCAAACATTTGCATGCTATCATTTCATTTTTACATTAATAAACTAATTATGATTTGGTTCATTTGACTGAACTTAGGGGACAAGTTACATAGGAATTTATCAAAGATGGCTATGGTGGTTTGGTTGTTTGTGGCACTTATCATAACACAGTCTTACACAGCTAACCTTGCCAGCATGCTAACTGCTGAACGGCTTGAACCTACCATAGATGATATCGATCAGCTACGGAATAGCAACATCAAGGTTGGATATGGTAAAGGATCCTTTTTGAAAAATTTTGTGCAGGAAGTGTTACAGTTCCATCCTTCAAACATGAGGCACTTTGGAGCACTTGAAGAGTATGCTGAAGCTCTCAGAAGGAAAGAAATAGGAGTTGCATTTCTTGAAGTGATGTTGCAGAAAATCCTATGACCTCTCCAACCACACATGTTACTCCTACTCAAGTTTGAATATGAACA
Source organism: Glycine max (assembly GCF_000004515.6). Taxonomy (NCBI): domain Eukaryota; kingdom Viridiplantae; phylum Streptophyta; class Magnoliopsida; order Fabales; family Fabaceae; genus Glycine; species Glycine max. The sequence continues at coordinate 40,205,050 of NC_038248.2, read as the reverse complement.
GGTTACTTGGTATAGGAGTGGAAAGTGGTACTAACACCTTATTGCTAAATAACTTAATTTGATAGCTTTGCTAGGCAATGCATTAATTAGTTCGTATGTTTGGTTAAACTAATGTAAAAAAAAAAAAATGTCCCTTAAAGTTCTTATGGTGTTGTAAATAATAATATGTCCCTTAAAGTTCTTATATTAATGAAGAAATAAGGTTAGTAGTATGATTGTTTGGTAGTCCAATCCAAAGCCCAAAAGGGAAGAGGGGTTGAATGGAGCTATGTGTATCTTGTTGGAATCCACAGCAAGCATGCATGTTATTATTCTTAAAATATTTTTTATTTAATTTATATTCTATATTCATTAACTCATTTTTATTTATGATAGTAAGTTTTAATAAAAAATATTTTAGAAATAATCTTATTTTTTATTCATTTTTATTTATGATAGTAAAGTCTAATGAAAGATATTTTAAAAATAACTTTATTTTTTATTTGAAATTAAAAAAATTAAATAATATCAACTAACTTTTTTAATTAACATGAAATTAGTTATTTTTATTTATACATGAATTATTAGCAAATACTTCATATATAAACAAAAAAATAATATTGTATATTAGACTTAAATACAAATAAATCTAACTAATTTTATCTTATTTAATGTTATCATTCCTAAAATACAATTCATTTAGTTTTAATTTTATTTTCAATTACTCATTTTTATTTATAATAACAAGTTTTAATGAAGAACATCTTAAAAATGGGTCTTGTTAATTATTATCCTCACGACATTGATTAAGAAACTAAAATAAAAAAATATTTATCATATAAAACATAAAAAAACTTTAGTAGAGAGCAATTTTGTGTATCCCAAAAATAAAATTCTTTTAATTTTTTAACCAATGTTTTAAGTACATTAGTTAACATTTACCTTTAAAAATAATTTTATTTTTAACATGAGATTAGAAAAGTTAAATCATATCAATTAATTTTCTTAATTAATATAAAATTAATTATTTTTATTTATGTATAGTATAATTTTGTCTTCAGCTCTTAAAAACTTTCCAAAATTCTAAAATTAGTTAAGCCATCATGATTGTTCTGCTTTATTTCAAGTCCCACAATCATTATCTTTCCGTAATGAATGATTTATTGCTCGCTGCATAAGTTCAAACTTGAAACAATCATTATTTCAATGACTCTAACTTCTGTATTTGAAAAATTAGTACAAAGCTGAAACTCTCAGAGCAGTACTAGTGGGAATGATCCAAGTACCTGAAACACTTATAAAGGATGAGTGCTTGCTGCATTTGTTTTTCTCCTTGGAACCCCCACTCTCTAATGACTAATGAGATAGCATCATCTAATAGTCCAATAAAAACTATATATGGTGGTCAAAACTATAAGGAAACTACATTTGAACTTAAAGTCAACTGTCTATTTCCGTTACGTTAAAATAAAATACTTTTTAGTTTACTTTTTTAATTAATTTAAATCTTTTAAAAAATAATTTAATTAATTATATTAAATGTGTCAATTATTTGTATCATTATTCTAAAATTATCTTTTTTATTTATATATTTATTGAATTGTTTTTTATTAATATTTAGAAAGAATAGTTAAATAAAAATATATAAAAAAAATTATATATCTAAAAATAAAATAAAAAATCTTATAAAAAGATACAAACAACTAAAAATAATCTTATAATTAACCACAGAATAAATACTGTACATCATTTATCTGCTCTTAAAAATCATTGTTTCTCTTACCGAAAAAACAGAAAAGAAAGAAAGGAATCATTATCTCTTCCTTTATTTGGATTGCACATGTATTTATCCAAAACCACCCTATAAGCACTGGCTTTGGGGCATTAATATTTTAGCCTTACAGAAAATCATAAAAAGTTCTTGGCATTAACTGGAATTTTTAATTTCGGTTCATCATATTCTTCTTCTAGTATTTCTCATACATTTTGAGAGTCAAGTTGCCTTTTATAAGTTTGGAGATTAAAACGATTGAATTAAATATTTTCAAAATAACCAAGCTCTTAAATCATTTTGAAGTGAATAAGCAAAGTAGAAAGAGCAGACAAACACTCGAACAATTTAAAAAAAAAAGGTTACTTGATTTAGATTTCTTAGCTTCATTGCAAATTAATGGACTAGTACAAAGTTTGTATTTTTGTAGGAGTGAGACTAGTGGAGTGTCTTTCGTGGTCCAAAAAGTCTAAACTTAATTGGTATTTATTTGAACAAATTACGTCACTGGTTTTTTTTTTTTTACTCCTTTAAGGACCAAACTAGAGGAAGAGCGTGGAGAATCATCACCCGTCATTGAAGCTTAAAGAAATCAAGAACGGGTCTTAAAGATTCATTGCCTGCTCCTCATCTTTATCCTTTTCTTTTTGCTTAATTACAAATTGTCAGCTAACTTTTATTATTTTATGAATTTTACTACTTAAGTTATTTTTTGTGAATTTTATTACTCAATTTTCAATATTTTATACATTTTATCATCCATTTTTTGTTGTGAATTTTACTATTTCTATTTTTTTATTTTTGCTTATTTTACTATCAGATTGGGGACAAAAATTTTACTTTTTCTTTTAACTTTTTTTATTACACATTAGCAGTGATAAAATACATAAAAATTGAAGATTTTAGTGATAAAATTTGAGGGAGAAAAAATAAGGGATAAAATTTGTAAAATAATACAAATTAAGTGATAAAATTTTCAATTAATCCTTTTTTTTCTCATTTTATTTATGAGTTTTCAAGTTTCATAAAGTTAGGTTAGGATGAACCTTATTTTAACCTTTTATAACTAATTTCTCTTTGCTGAGTCGTATTTCTTTTCATGTGAATTAAGTTATTGAATTAATGCTCAATGTTTTTTTCGTGATTAGCCCACATTAGGAAATTAAGTGATCTAGATCTTGCAAATAGGAAATTCAGGTTTAGATTGTTCTAATTTAATAACCATATAACTTATGAGTCTTGGAATAGGAATTATATGCGTCCACATGCAATTTTAAACATAATGATTGTTGCTACTTTTGCTCATCTAAGGAACGGGAATCCATAATCAGGAATGCATGGGTTTATCGTCTAAAGGATTGGGATAAACTAAATTAGACAAAGGAAAAAGGTTATCTTAGGGAGAACCAAGGGGATTTCAACATGTGCATGTTTCCATTAATTGAATTTTCTTGTAATTTTTATTTGCCTTTTTTTATATAAAAAAAACTGAAAATCTAAAATTTCTTATGTCTTTCTGAATTTTTTAATCAAAATAGTAATTAATTGATTGTCTTATTGTTAAACCACAATCTTTGTACTTATAATACTCTTCTCACTCTTTATTACATATACAACTGTACACCTGCCATGTTCTTAATTGACCCCAATTTCTTTATAATTTTTGGAAAGACATAATTAATGGCTCTCAAATGTTCTTCACAATGACTTTGATTTCTTCTTCTATGTCATCTTCAAAATTTAAATTAAAGGCTTATTATTTGATGTCAAGCCTTTTTGGTCTCCTTGTTTTGATTTCTTCTTTCATGCCATCTTCAAAGTTTAAATTAAAGGTTTATTATTTTATGTCAAGGCTTTTTTGTCTCCTTTAAAGAATGAGAGTAAATCATAAGTATCTTTTTTCATTTTAAAAACAAGTCTCCAAAGATAACTCCTCAATAAATCTCATTTTTTAGTTTGTGTTTCCCCTTTTAAAATATCCACTTCATCATTATCCCATGTAGAATCCATATTCATTTTCTAAATCCAACTTATCACATGTAGAATTAATTATTCACCATGGTTGGGTGGGAGACTTCTAGAACTAACATTCTTACTACAAATACAATTTATATCTCTATCAATGCTGCCACAAACAATTCTTCCCAAATAATCATATATAAATTATCAATCTAACTGAGAATTGAATATGATTTACTTCCAATTTGGCTTCAAATTTCTTCATTTGTAAGGATTCAAACTTATCTTCCAAATTCCAATGTGTTTGAAGGCGTACTTTTTTCACATATCAACTCCTCATGTGATCATTTTGAAGAATCTCTCGAACTTGTTTTACCCTGGAAAATTTCTCAACATGTCATAATCCAATGTTTCGTGATGATGCTAGCTAAGAGCATGTTGATCCAATCTATGATTTGTTTTGTAACGTGTTCTTTTGTTGTTGATTTAAAGCTCCTCCATTTTCAGTTCACGCCGTATCCTTCTATAATCTATATATTATCTCCTATGCTTCTTGACAGCCAAGAAAGACCTTCATACGCATACACTACTTATCAATATTGTCTTTTGTGAGTCTGAGGTTCAAAACGACGAAATTAAACATTCAAAATTAATAACCAAGTTCTGATACCACTTTGTAGAAAATGAGAGGAATTGGGGAAAAAAGAAGAAGGAAGAACACTCAAATAATTTAAGAAACTCACTATCTTTGAATTTCTTTCATTGCCAATAAATGAACTAATTAACACATGAATCTTAGACACTTCTTGATACAGTAAACATACTTTAAAACAATTGAATTCTTAGAAATACAAAAATCAAATTTAAATAAATATTCTACACACTATTAAGTAAATGCTCTATTATCATTAATACTACATTTTCCAAAATGCTTAATATATGCTGCTCCAACAAGATAATTGGGATCGAGAAATTTGATGTAAAAAATCTACTATTACATAGAACACAACCTGCATATGTAGAAGAATAAATGTTATAGCTGGCTTAATTAAAATTTTGTACAATTCATCCAAATTAAATGCGAACAATTAGTCTCAAAAGGAAGAAAAACAAGAAAAATACTGCGATCAGACACCCCCTTCCTCCAAACAAAAAAAAAAGGAGAAAAATAATTCTCTGACAGCTTCCATGCATATCCCAATACAAAACCACGATGCTTTGTCCCCTTATTCCACCCAACAAAATAAAAAATCAATGAGAATAATTTTTCTGTTAACAAAAGAAGAAAAAAAAAACAAAAGTGTAATCTGAAGAAATCATCAAATCCAAAAATCCCAATTCAACCCCCAAGATATAACCAATTTTCACCTTGAAAGCATAAAAAATTCTCCAACCTATTCTCAAGCTAATTAATCCACTTGTCAAGTTCCTACCCTCCAACCCCATCACTGTGTCAGGGTGCCCCCACACCAACACATTGATGGGGAACACATCACGTGAAAGTTTTCTAGTTAGCATGAAGGGACATTCATTCATCCACAGCACTATTCCTTGTCTCTTCCCCCTCAACTGAGGAGCTGCTCCTTGTTGTCCTTGCATCCCAATGTTTGAGACACTGTTATCTGCTGCTGTCGATGATGATGAAGTTGCATTGGTTGTTGTTGTGGCTGTGATGTTGGTGGAGTTTGTTGAAGATTGTTGTTGTTGTTGTTCATCTTTTGTAGGTTCTGTTGATGATAGATTTGCCTTAGTCTCTCTATTTCCTTCTTTAATGCTTCTTGGTGAGCTGAGAGAGTAAAAAAATATATACCCACTATCTCAATAATCATGATCATGGTGTGCTTTTGGAAGTTCCAAAGGTGATATATTATATCAAAAGAGAAGAAGGAAATAAAATCTCAATATGTATATATGGATTGCATAAAATAAAAGATGGAGTGAAAATATTTGGAAAAGGAAAAAGAACAAAGCATTATACCGTCTTTGAAAATCTTGTCTTGGGCCAAAGCAGCAATGCGTTGCTTCAAGGCACTATTGTCGACATTAAGAATCAAACGTTGATGGTCCAGAAATGCAACTCGCGGTGACAATGCTGATACCTCCGTCTTCATTTTAACATTTCTCATAATTAGCACAAGTCTTATATATTTATTGGAAGATAAATATGCTACTAGATTTAGGGAAACTAATATGCTACATGTAACATTTATATTCTTGGTGCAGCATGTGTATATATATTATGAAAGTTAAATTAAATTAAACTTATTCACCTGCAAAGTTGTTACGCTCCTTTCGAGTTCAGAAATGTATTGTAGCTTTCTTACCCTTGACCTCTGAGCTGATTGCCTGTTAGCCAAAATTCTGGTTTGCATACAAATAATAACAATAGCAAATTAGATTTAGTTTGGTATATACACACTGCACGTTTAATTCTTCTACGTATATAAAATCAATCACGTATACTGTAAGGTTAAGTTAAAGTAGCTTGAAAGGAAAAGGGGTATAAGAGACATAATTGGACTCACATAATTAATTAACTTCTGCACTCAACCAACTCATTTAATTGGTTTAATAAAATTAACTTTGTTAGATCCAAATACATAACTATCAAAACATTTGTTTTCTTTCTTCTTCTTTATATATATATATATATATATATATATATATATATATATATATATATATATATATATATATATATATATATATATATATATATATATATATATATATATATATATATATATATATATCTAAAAATTGTACTCATCAAAATGATAATTCGATCATGTATTCATCATTTTTCAATTATTTATTAAACAACGCAGGACTTGATCAAGTTATTTTTAGTTCTAAAAAAAAAATGTAGCATACATATCAAGCCACTTGCTACTAAACAAGTTACTATTCATGTTTAATATTAAAAAACTCTACAAAAATTTAATGTGTAAGACAAGGTATATATGGATCACTCAGTATTTTTTTTTACGATTAAAACCAATTATTTAAACTCATGAAAGTAAATTATAAACTTTTAACTTAACAAATATTGTAGTAAAAATATGAACAATTTTTTATTCAACAAGTGTTAAACTAAATTAGAATACATAATCTATCTATTAAGAGAATTTTAATATTATTATTTAATCATAAATTATCATGACAAATTTATTGGTTTTTACATTAATTAAAAGTCTTAAAAATATACATTTATTGGTTTTTACATTAATTAAAAGTCTTAAAAGTCTTAAAATTTATTATTTAATTTAATTAAATACATCCTAAATCCTACTAAGCTGGTAGTTTATTTAAAAAATAAAATCATTTTCATTAATTGTACGTGCATGGGAGGTGTGAAAGTACTATATAATATATAAAATATAAAATAGTAATACATTACTACAGCAATAACAATAATTAATATTTGGTGTGATTAGGAGTACCTTTTGACCCTCTTGGGATCAACAACGATTTCAGTGCAGGTGGCGGTGACGGAGGATGGCGCCGCCGCCTCCTCATCCTTGCTCGAGCTTTCCTCTTCAACATTTTCCGTCTTCGGCTTCACGTCCAGCGCCATTGCTATCGGCTTCTCCTCGCTGCTGTTTTGGTCGGAGGTCGGCGAGGAGGGGTTGGACACCGACGACAGCGGCGGCGGAGGCAGCGCCGCCACAGCAATGTCATCGGAGAACATCGAAATGAGCTGGTCCTCGTCGAGCCGGTCGAAACCGGTTCGGCATTCCTCGAGAAACGGTGTCTCGAGGAACGTAATGGAGTCGCTGGCAGATCGCCGATGGGCACCCCGCCGGGCCGACGAGAAGTCTAGAAACTCGTCGACCCATGAAGGCGGTGGGGGAGTTGTAGTGGTGACGATGGTGGTGGTTGAGGTTGTGGGGTTGAAGTTGGCCATTGAGGGTACCCTTTGATGAGGAAAAGATGGCCAATTTTGGGGTGTGGTTGGTATTTTAGGAGGTAACTGTGCCATTACCTATGTATGTGTGACCCCAAATATAGAGAGATACCGAAAATTTTGTGTCTACTACACGTATAATGGCCTTTGTGTATCTAAGTGTGTGTGTGTCTGAGAAAATAGAGAGAGGGAGAGGGAGAGGGAGAAAGAGAAAGGAACAACACAGATCCCAACAACCTAACCAACACACAAACAACCGCGAATCTTAGTTCAAAATCTTGTTCTTGGGGTTCTAAAACCAGCGGGAGAGAGATAGTATTAAAGAGATGATGAGAGGCAATGCCATTGTGCCATGTAAAGCCTCATAATGGTGTTTTTATTCAGTTGCTATAAAGTTTTTCTCTTCTTTCTTCATATATCTCCTTTTTTCCCTCCCTTTTTCTTAGATTTTGGTATGTGTTTATGTAATGTATGTTTTTCTAAGGGGGTGTTGGAGAGAGAGAGTGAGAATGAGGGAGAGGTGGGTCACATGGGAGAGGATTAGAGACAGCTAGCAACAGCTAGCTGGTGAAAGACTCAACGGTTTTAGTGGGAAAATTGGAGTGTTGTTTAATAACTATAGGAATCAGCAACCACGTGCAGATGTGACCCCTTCACTTGGCATCCATTGTCTCATGTCATGATACTGTATACCACCATATTATAAAAATTTCATTTCATCCCTATAGAACTTATCTTGGGCAGTTTTTTTAAATTTATTTTTACCCCTTTGCCTAAAAAGTTTGGTTCCGCTTGTGTTGTGTCCTATCCATATAGCACTTTTAATTAGACTTGGATAATGGGACCACAATCAATGCTTGGCCTCCTGGTTTTCACATGGTCAGTGTGTCATCAGAACCGTTCAATTGATTATTCTATGCATAATCATCTTTTCTTTATGTGTTTTATTACCATTTTTGGATCGGATTAATGGACACGCTGGCACCCGATATTTGCACTTCGGTTTGGATCAGATTTTGGTTCCCTTTTTTATATGTTAATCGAAGAGTGTGCAATTGGGTTTTGATCATCCAATTGAGTATTTGGCAAGTTTGTGATTAACGGGGGGTTTATTTTAATAACTAAAAAAGGCATGCAATGTGGATCATTAATCTTTCCTTGGTGTAGTTACATGGGAGAAGATCTTGGGGCAGATTAAATTAAACCATGGGATAGTGGTGTGTATTGAGAAGATATATACCACATGCAATTGATTAAGTGAAACTGGATTCTATCTCTATAAATAATATATAAGATTCAAGTTTTATAGATAATAAAAAAATATATTTAAGAGATAAAATTCTATTAAAAATAATCAATTATTTTTTTTAATAAAAATTAATGAATATTTTACATCTATCTAATCGTAGTGAAAAAAAAATATTGAGAAGATATATATAGAACTTTGGTTAAGGATGAGCTGTGAAGAGAAAAGGGCTATGTAAGAATCATGTCCTCCATCTCCCCCCATGTGAAACTCTTTGTAATAACTCAGCTTTCTTTGCTTTATATATCTCCTAAATCAGACTCACATGGGAAGATTTCTGTTCCTGTTCCTTGCCTTCTCCTCTGAAATTCTGTGTAGCTCCATCATTTCATGCTGGCACTTATGTTATATATTTATTTTTTAAAGTGAATGTACTTAGGATGCACTAATAATGATTAGGGGAAAAGATGGAATAATGCATGCTATAACTGCCTCAGACCTATTGTTTAATAGCTTTGTCTTTGTATTTATCACTTAACGCCACCCACTTTTGAAGATGTTCTATTATTTGATTAAATATATGTTTGCAAATTCGATTCCTCATGAAGGGGAAAAAGAAATTTAGATTCCTCATGAAACCATTAAATTAATTCTTTAGAAACTCATCATTATGATTACTAAAATATTCCCTCGAGATAACTATGGTCATATATATTTGAACTGGTGGTTAGCTGTCCTCTCCATGGTCAATGAACATAATTCCACTAAACATTCAAATATTCTCAGTGTAATTAATTAATCAAAACATAAAATATAAATTTAATGCTATTTTATTCCAGTCGTGATTTTATTGTTATAGTCTTATTAATTGACGTCCTATATTCTATTTATAGGTATTATTTATGTAAAATAAAATAAAAATACATAAGATAGTTTTGAAACTAGAATACAATATATATTGCAATATGATTTTGGATTATGATACAAAATTAGGTCATGATAGTAATGTAAATTAAATATCTTAGAAAACTAAAATTGTGATTATTAACTTTAAATATATCAATTATTAAAATATATGTTTACAAAATAAAATCATTGAAAAGTCGTAATACTTGGAAAAAAAACAAAGATATAAAAAGTTATCAATATAAAAAAATAAAACATTTTAACAGTCAAAGTAAATATTAAAATAATGAAAAAAAGGTTACAATATAGTAGTGTAAAATGGTTGTTGTTAACTTACATCTAATTGGGCTAAATCGTTTAAGTTTATTTTTTAAAAATAAGTGTGTTTTTTAATAAAATAAACAGTTTTATGATTTTTTAGTATGATTATCTAAATTATTTTTTATTTAAAATAAATAATTGTTTGTTTTTTTAGTGAGAAAATTCTATCTATTTTTAAAAAGAAACACTTATATAAACATCATTCTTTTTTTAAAAAAAAAAATAGTTTAAACAAACTAGATATTGGTCAGTTTATTTAAATTTATTTATTGAAATAAACATCTATTTTAATAAAATATTTATTTTAAGAGACAAATTCTATTTACTTCTTAAAAAAATTTGATATAAAAATATTTATTTTAAAAATCATTTTTCCTTTCATTTAATTTTTTATGTCTCTCCTTTTCCTTCACCTCATCCACTCCAAAATAGGAAGGAAGTTACTTACCCATCATATCTTTTCCGGTGTAAAATAAACTGCGTATGAAATTAGCTTCAATTTTGTGATTTTGTGATCCCTAGAATTCTTTGGGTACCGTACATACGATTTAAGAAGAAAAGGGCTTACGTAATCGTAATGACTAATGAATACAAAGCATAATTGCACGTGGGACGACCAATAAATAAGTCTTACCTGTCTGTCTTTTTTCTTTTAGATTTGAATTTTTAATGCATAGTATTAGTTCGCATTTATCTAATCTTTACCATTTAATTACATGTAATTGTATTTAAACATCCATATACCTTAATCCCTTCATCTCCTACAATATAAAATCGGTGTTTCATGTATATAAGCACCAAGCATAACATGTAAAGATGGTGAGAGATGATAAATAATTGAAAGCGCCAACACAGTGGACGCGCAAAAACACATTAATAAAAGAAGAAAGTTTGATGGGGACCATTTAGTAAAGTTTCCATCCACATTTGAGTATTTTGGTTTGCTATTCACTATTTAGTCCGTATATGTAAATATGAATATGGAAATATTTTTTTTAAAATTACGTACAATGGTTACATTAAGATAGTAAGATTGAATGAAACTTTTGACTTTTTTTTCTTCTGAACACAAAATATGTCCAAAGTCACTAGTCATGAGACTATTATTAGTCTCATTTTTAAAATGTAAAAATTATTAAAATAAGTTTTATTATCACTCAATAATTTTTTTTTCATACGCTAGGTTAGTAAATTAAATTCAGGTTAATATACTTAATTGTCTACCAATTATATTAGACTCTTGTTCATTTCAAACTTTTGACTCCATGCATTAACCCCTATATACATAAACTTATGACATCATGCAAATCTCTCAAACTCTCTCACCACTAGACCAACCCAAATATATTCAGGCATTCTTAAACTTATAATTTTTACAAAAATAAAGTAAAAGATAAGTACTAATTTCAAACAAAATTTATTTATAATATTAAAAATGCAAAATGACCTATTTGATTATTTATCTTATTTTCTAGTTCAATTTAGTCATTCATCATTTAGAAAAGTTTATTTTGATTCTTTATATTTTAAAAAAAGGATCAACATGATCTTTTTATTAAATATAAAAGACTAAAATGAACTTTCTAAAAAATGAATGATCAAAATGAACAAAAAATAAATAATATCTTTATTTTATTAAATAAAAAACTAAAATGAAATTTTTTTTAAACACAAAAAACTAAAATGAAATTTCTAAAAGATAAAAAATCAAATCAAACAAAAAAATAAGATAAAAAACCATATAAATAATTTTACCTATTAAAAATATAATGAATCCTAAAACTATCATTCTTAAAATGATTCCATTTAACTATTAGTTCAATTTAAAATTGCATGAACAATTAAATATTTTAGGCCAGTCCAATTTATATGACCTATTAATATTTTTATTTACACTAGCGTTCAATAACAAATCACTTAACTAACACATCATTTAATGAACAGAATGATGTGGTGATATGATAAATTTTTATCAGATGCATAAATTTTACAATGATATTGCAAATTAAATTTATTTAAAAAATAAGCATAGTTATTTTATTTTGGGGCGATGTATACTTGATTTACTGCTCTCTTGCATTTAATAAATTTTGCACCTATCCTAAAAAATAAAATAAAAAATTGCACCTGTGTGTTGACTTTAGTCAACAATTGTAACTTCAGTTAGTCCATCGTTGAGGCCAAGGAAACCCACTACGAATTGGACCTCAAACCCAATCCAAAACACTATATGTCTATTTCTACTAATACATTACAAAGTTTTGAATTTCCGTTTTGTATATGAAAAAAAAAGTTTATTTTTTCCTGAATATATGAAGAAAAAAATTGTTTTCTTAGAGGCATGAAGAAAAAAATTGTTAGAAACTTAGAATCAATATTGTTGTAGATTTTATCCACCTATACATGATCACCTCTCGTTAAAATGGAATTTATTATCCACCTATAAATGGAATTTAAAAAAATGGTTTATTTATTTAGATCTTATATATACATTATAGAATCACATTTTAAAATCAACCGTGATTCAATTAATTAAGACACTAATTTAAGATTTAATAGTTTAATGGTAAACAAATTGTAGTACAATCAATATTAATAAATTAATAATTAACAACGCACTAATTATATACACAATAGTATAAAAGTTACATTTAAAATAAAATACTCCCATTTTGTTTTTGACTCAAGAAAATATACTCCCATTTCAACCTTAATCAGGAGTAACAAACATTACATGATGTGGTCTGCATATAGTGCGTACAAGGCTCCACTTCATGCCGCCTGTAGCAAGCAACAGCAGACAAATCTTGAAAACATGGTTTTGCCTTGTTATTTTAGTCTACATCATACGTATTTTGGGTTTACGATACGATATGTCAAGGGATTATGGGCATAGTGTCATATACTGTATATAAGTTTCATTTGCAGTAATATTTTAAAAATTGGATCGGTTGAATTATTTAAACCGTAAATTAATTTTATTTTTTTATCTGAACATTATATACTTCGAGGCATAAATTTAACTACTTGAATCAATTTAACAATTATTCACAAGCCTCACCAAAATTTATACGGCTTTAGTTTTAAAACATTAGTTTATAATCCTTAGAGCATGTTCAATGAAATTGTTTAACCAAGTTTTTTTTAGTTTTTATGGATTCTTATAGTAAATAGGGTTTTCTTTTACAGTGCTTATATAAAAAAATGTTACTTAACAATAAAAAAAAATTCTTTCTAAGATGAGAGAGAAGTAAAAAGGTTGTTGGGTTTGTCATGCTTGAGGTGAGAGAGAATAAATGATTAGTTGAGTCTTTTCTTTACATAACTTTGAAAGGTAAAAAGCATAATGTCAAAATTCACTCAAATGCTCTTTATGTCCCGAAAAGAATTAATTAATTTCCCACTGTCGACTGATGAAATGTATCCTTAGTGAAAAAAATAATTTTTCTAAAATATTGAGATCATTAAAATAATTTTTTCAATAAAATTATTTATCAATTTTGTTTATGATTAATAATTATAAAAAAAATTGGTTGATGAACTCTAATATTATCTCTACTTTTAATCACATTTTTTATATTTATATGGCTCAAGATTTTCCTTAAGATAATTATGATTGAGCATGGTATTAGTTGAATGAGTGACTTTGTTTGGTGAGACTCAATCATGTGCTATATGTTGTACCACACTACGTGATTGGTTGAAGGCTCTCAAATTTGAGTTGTGTTATTTGAGGCTTGGAGTTATAGATTAGGTAGCTTCCCATTCATGGCAAACTTTGTGGCAGAAATGAAGGAGAGACGCGTGGGATTGAATTGGAAATAGATCCAAGACATTTTGATTGTCATGTGAAGGCAGTGACGGTATGTTTTTATAAACGTGTGTGTTATAAATAGTGTCAACAACCAGTGTGGCCTTAGCTTTTAGACATCGGAGGAAAGGATTAATGTTTTACGTACGTGATGTTCGGAAGTCTTTACCTACCATTATTTATGTGTAGTTAAGGAATATTTCTTCCATTCTAAAATAACTGTATTATCTGACAATTTTATATAATTAAAATTTTCTTTCATTAGTTTATTAATTTTTATTAATATATATATATATATATATATATATATATATATATATATATATATATATATATATATATATATATATATATATATATATAAAATAACTTAGGATCACGAGTAAATATTGTATGTATATATTGCCATACCGGTGATAGCTTCAAGGAAATAGAGAAAGAAAGAAAAATAACAAGGCCAAATTGATTGACAAGCCACGTGATTATAATTGACAGTTAATCTCCGTTATTGAATTAGACTATATTAAAGGATAAAATTTAGGATAAATTAAAGAATAGAAGTTATTACTGCTCTGGTCTTTATTATAAGACGTTATTTAAAAAAATGATGGTTTTTTTATAGGCAATTTATAATTTTTATGAAGCATATATCTATTTTTTCACTAGTTGTACTTATTAATATTTAAATATTTGTTTTTTTTATCAATAACAGTGTATAATACTGTTGAGCTTTAATATTTTCATATTACCCATATCAAGTTAATAATTATTGATAAGGATAAAATTGATACATGAGTAATTTTTGAGAAAAAAATCAATAAAATCAAATGTATTAATTCTTTTTATTGGTATGTATGACTTTGTCCAAAATGTCTTATAATAAGAACTAGATGAAGTATTTTGTTCCTTTTTCAAGTTGGTTAATTATGAAAATAATTATCTGTTATATTAAGAGTTTAAGATAATATTTATTATTTTTATTAATTAATTTCTTAGAGCATCTCTGGGATACCTATTTTGGTTGTCTCATATTTGTATTAAAATAATTTAACTGATCCCTACTAAGTTGCATCACATTTAAGTAACCTATAAGAAAAAAAATTATATCTTTTTTTTATAAAAAAAACATTGTTAAATGTTAGAGATTTATAATAACTTACCTATTCTTTTCAATCAACTGACCTATATCCTGTTAACCATAAAACTACTACTCATTTTGGTTTCTATATGAATAATTTTTTTTTATGTTTTAATCCTTATCAACATCCTTCTCCCTTTTTCTTCCTTTTACTTCTTCTCTCTCATGTTTGTTTCTTTTTATTACCTCATCAACACCTTTTTCCTTCTTTTATTAAGTTGCAATATAATTTTTTCTATATCATATAATGCTTATGCAAGACCCATCGCCAAAATCGTCTTTGGTGACTATGAATGACATAAGTATTTTCATTTCCAAATTTGTAGCAATTTAACAGTCAGTCATAAAAAAATGAGTTTTAAAATGATGCACCAAGGTCCTACCACTACAAGGAGTGCTGGCTCAAATTGCTACTCGTAGGTTATCTCGTATTGTCCAAGAAACACATTTGAACTCTACAAACTTGAGACACTATGATTTAGGGTCAATAAGAATTAGTTAATGCAAGAGAGTTTAAAAGAAACAAAACCCCCAAAATAAAAGGAGGAGGGAGGTGTTGATGAGGTAAAAGAAAATAAGGAAACAAATTGGGGAGAGAAAAAGAAGTAGGAGGAAGAAGAAAGGTGAAAGGTGTCAAAGGATATTAAAACATAAAAAATTGCTCATAGAAACTAAAACAAGAAATTTTATGAGGAAATATACATTAATGTCATGTCATGTCAGTGTTACATCATCCATTATTAATGACCTTAAGTTTTTATTAGTAATATGAGCCAAAATAGAATTAAAAGTGTTTGTATAAGGACTAAAATGGATGATTTTTTAGTATCAGAACTAAAATGTAGAGTTTATGCGATTATAAAGACCAAAACACAAAAATAGAGTAAATATAAGGACCATGTTTGATAGTGCCTCCATATAATGCGGTTTTCACGACAAGAGAAGTTGCTACAAGAGCCTTGGTTAAGAAAAAGTCCAGAGGAAACATCTTTTCCATTGATGAAGGCTATGTTTGGTTTTCCATCCAGGGTGCTCAAACTCAATTTAGAAATCAACTGATTTTGGTGACATGTCTGGTTTCCTGTAAAATTATGGTTGCAATGAAAATTTTGCTCGGAAGCTTGTTTTTTAGAAACAATACTTGTGTTGCTTTTGCAAACTTAAGTTTAACCAAAATAGTTTGTAAAACTTTAATCCAATTCTCTTAAGAAATAATAATAATAGCAATATTAATATTAATATTTTTGATGTACACATTTTTATTCCGTGGGTTAGCTTGGTGACTATTAGACCAATTCTCTTAAGAAAAAGTGCGTCCCAAAAGAGTATAAGAGAATTGCTATTCTCGCCCCTAAAATGCTAGTTTCACCCCTTCTGGGGCAATTTTTTTGTCTCCGTCTTTGTGTCAGACAGATCAACTTCGTTGGACTGGCTCAACCTGAGCCCAGTGTGCTAATTCATTTTTTTTTTCTCTTGAAACCCAATTCAATCAAGACTTTTGTTATATTCACTCCCCCTTTTTTAAGTACACTTCCCTTGTAATCATAAATATTCACTATACCCAATTCAAAATGACGCTTAAATTTTTGTATTCCAAATTCTAAAGTAGAAATGTTTTGATATTATTCCAAAATGTACTCTCCATAATACACAATAGTAGGTTTTGGAAAGTACATTCCCAAATACTTTTAATTTTTCTATTCTTGAAAGTATTCTCCATAATACACAATCATAAGTTTTGGAAAGTACTTTCCAAAATATTGTTTTAATTTTTGTATTCCTAAAAGTACTCTTTAGAATGCACAATAATGGGTTTTTGAAAGTACTTTTCAAAATACTGTTTTAATTTTTTTATTCCTGAAAATACTTTTTTGAAGTTTTTTTTTTCAAAAAGCACTTTCCAAAATTTAATATAAAAAACTTGTTGCCTCTATTCCAAAATCCAAAAAGGCAACCACCTTAATAAAGTGACACAAAAAATATTTTAATATGTCTATACGTTGAACCTTTAACCAAATTGCACACGTGCAAATTATGTATGGAGATTTGAAGCTTGTAAGCAATTTTCCTAATTTGTAGTAAGAGAATAAAGCTATCAGATCACTATAACCAAGAAAATGAGGAAGAAATGAATGCTTTGTTGCCATGAAAGTAACAAATGGAGTAAAAGAGAAAGAATTATAATGAAAGAGAGGAGGAATATTTTGTTGTCATGGAAGGAGTGTATTGTTTGGGAGAGGAGGGGAGGGGAGTGTGTGTCCGGGAAAAAAAGAATTTAAAATAAGAAGGTTATTTAAGTTAATTTGGATTAAAAAAATAAAAAGGAGGTGTGCTTAGAGAAAAGGGAGTGGATTTAGGAAATGCCTTGGGTCACGCGCTACACTGCTAGAAGTGCAACCGTTACTGCAAGACGCTATAGCTGAGCGAGGGAAGGACGAAGTTGGCGGCAAGTTTCGAAGAGAGAGAGAGAAGAAGCAGTGGGTGGTCGAGGTATCACTTTCTTCTCCGCCCCCGCCACGCCCTAGACCGCCGCGGGCGTTGCCAGCACGTCGCTGGAAGGCGGTGGCTTGTTGGCGGCGGAGCTTCGCGAGATTAGGTTCGGATCGCTCGGTCTCGCTAGGTCACCGCTGACGAGAATTTGAACTTCTCGTCACTACTAAGCCGCTATTTAGGTGTTAGTCTTATTCAGCTCTATTGTTTTGGGCTAATTCATAGCTTAATTTTATGATTATGGATTAGTTTTGTTTGTTATGAACTTATGATTCTATTTCCATTTGATTTCTGTATTAAATTGTTGACAATTTCGTTTTGAATGACACTGTTGGTTTGATATGATATTCTAATAAAAAATTATTTAACCTTTTTTCGTCGGAACTGTAGGGGGTTCTCTAAAAAATAGTGCGAAAAAAAAAGTGCACAGCAACACTCAGTGGTTTAATGCATCAATTGTGATACTAATATCTTCAAAAGGCACTTGACTAACATTGTGTCTGTTCTAGCTAAAGCTTGTGTTGGGAGAAAGCAAAGAGCATCTAGTTTGTTAACAATGGAAGATGATCTGTTGGACACAGAAGACAGGAACAACAATGGCAGTTCCACCGCAAAGAAATCGAAGCAGCGGCGAAAGAGGAAGGAGTACATGGTGGACGAGGATGGGCAGGTGGGGGCACGAGAGAAGCTGGCAAAAAGAATCTTGTTGTCTCTGACGAGGCCTTCCTATGTTTTGGGATTGGGTCCCAAACCTCTTAGGGTGGAACACCGTGCAAGGTTGCGCTACCTGCTTCGGCGGCTCGTCAGCCAGCATCATTGGGTTGCAGCCAGTGGTGTTCTCAGTGTCTACTTGAAGGGAACACTTGATGATAACTCTCCCTACAGGAACCGTCTTAAGTTTTGGGTATCCCCTTCACTATTTGTGCCTGTGCCCTTCTGTGAAATTTTGTTTTAGGGGTTTTGAGAATGTCGTGTGGTGTGGTGTGGTGTCAAGTCTCATTTGCTTTCAAAATTTTCACATATTGGTCTTGTTTTAGTGATATGAAGTTAACAGGCTGAGATGAAAAGGGTATATTGATTCATAACTCCTTTTTTTTTATTTACTTTAGAGAAAATGGCACTTTTGTTTTAAGATTTGCGGGAGATCTTTTGAAACCAAAATGATTTCCCATAATCTAAACATTCCCAAACCTATATGCAATTAAAAAAATTTCATGATTTTTTTTTAAAATGATTCCAGTGCCTCACCCATACTTTTGTTCCCTTTCACCCCTCATTCTAAAACTTTATTCTTTGTTTCTGTAATTTCTTTTATTGTTGATATGCTGAGTTAGTTTCTGAACAACATGTATGCCGGCATATGTGTAGGTTTTACTGGAGCTTCTTAAGCATGTGGAAAACCACTCTATTAATCCAACACGAATCAAGAACCTCTATGATATTTGGTCTAAGAAAATTGGATCAATGAAGACTTGGCCAGTTGAGGTATGATTCAGAACCCCCTAATGCTTTATAATTATTACCTTTATGTTAAATGTTTAAAAATTTCCTTTGTCACGTAGTAACTATTTCTGACTTGTAACAAGAATATAACTACGCTTAAGCAAAAACAATTTTGTCTTCATTTGCTTTGATAACAATGATTGGACTTCTTTCAAAAAAGCTCTATAAAAACAATATTAATGCTTGGAGACAACCAACTCAATACAATCTCATCATCTTGAAAGTAATTAAAGACTAAATTGGATATGGCATAGAAAATAGTACTGCTATTTTGTAGCAGGAACACTAAAACGTCAATTATTGTTTTCAGTTGTCAGTTTGATTGTTTAGGCTTTCGGTTCTTAATGTGGAATTTTGCTTGTGGAGCAGAGCAGATATGCAGTCCATTTGGAGTTCATGCTTTTCTGTCTTTTGCAAGGCAATGCTGAGGATGCATACCAGCTTGCTCTATGGTATGTAATTTAATTCTTAATAATGTATTGCATCCAGTGTTGTTAAATGGCATGGTGCTTTTTTTGCCAACCACCAAAGGCAATTTGTGAAGGGAGGCCTGCTATGGCAGCGCCATAGGCCGCAATGGCGTGTTTATATGGCAGAATTTTGGCCTTCCGCCATATTCCTCCATTGATAACATTTGCATCATGATGCCAAGGAATGAATTTATCATAACTTGTCATTCCTATATAATGTGGTGAGCTGGTTGTCTGTCATTATTATTATATTTTTATTGTGGGTTGTATATTTTTCTATCAAACTTAAATTGCTTATAATGGTTGATATTATTAGTTTAAGGTTTTATTGTTGTTGTTGCTGCTGCTGCTGCTTATAATGGTTGATAAGGTTTTAATGGTTATTATTATTGGTATTTATTTCCTCCAGACATTTAAGAATAATATCTTAATAGTATGGACTCTGGTACTTGCTACTTGTTATGAAATGCAGACTAATTATTATACTTAATATTGCCATTGTATATATTCATGGGATAAAACGATAACATTTAGAGTAGGCAAGTTTTTATAAAAAAATAAAAAATAAAAATACACAACCATAATTGCAAAAATTCAATATTCCAAATGATTGAGTGACACTGCCCCAATGCTGAAGAGGATGAACTTGGGATAGGTCACACCCTGGAAATTTGGGGATGAATTAGTACTCACGGTGACTTTAAAGATACTGGCAAGTCTGCTGCCCAATGTTTGTGTTCTCCCCAGTCACCAGTCACCAGTCAAGAATTTAACCCAAGCAATACATGGAAGGAACACAGTTTCAATACTCTGACAATCATAATTGTGGTTATTTCATTGATTATCTACCATCACTATCAATATATATACTATATAGGTTTGCAAGTTACCACCCAACTGGTATAGTTAAGTGCCAGATACATGCTGTCAAATAAATGCAACTTGACTCAAATATGACTGAAAGACCATTTATGTGTTTTTTTACCTTTTGTGTAAATAAAATGGCTTCAAATATGAACTTTCCATTGATAAAGTATTCTTTTTCCTTCATTAATGTTAGATTTTCACTTCAAAAATAGTAAAATACATGTCAGTGTTTGAGAAATAATGTTATAAGGGGGTTACTAGACTCTAATTTATTTTCTTCCTTCATATTACCTTGTTCTTTCTATCCTTTTTTCATTTTTGTCTTTTTGTTTCTCCTATAGCCTTGGGCAAGAAAAAGGTGATATTGGTCCTATGTCAAAGATGATGATGGGTTTGACATTCTATGAGTTGTGGTATTCTTCTATCCCCAAAGAATTCCAGTGGAGAAATTCAGATCAGTTTGACTTGCAAGAGAACTCAGATATGGAGGGAACTTCATTCAACAATGAAACTGTACAGTCAGAGAGGTATAATTCAGTTGAATCCCACATGGCTGACTCCCAGTCCCAGCGTGATTCAGATGCCTCTGTCATGAATGATAAGAAGATATCTGGGGATGTTGTCTTCAATGAAGACATGGAGGTTGATGCTAATAAAAGAGAAAAACCACATCAGAACTTTCAGCCAGAAGGTTTTTACTTAAATTCTGAAGAGCATAAAGGATTTGGAGATCCTTTTTCTAACAATGGAGGTCTTACACAGGATATCTTGTATGGCCTTGGTAAGTCATTTATTTGCTGAAATGGAGAAAAAACTATTTATTGTGGATTCACACCTGTTGACCTGTATGAGAATGTCTATGCACATGTATAATTGTATATGGATTTTCCTACCCAATATTTTTTTTTTCTCAAACTGGAAATGTTGATTGTCTTTCTTACTACTCTGATGAGGCTAGATTTTAGTTTTTCTCTTGCCTATGATTACTGGTTTGTAGCAACCTCTGATTAATTTCGATAGAGCATCTCCCCCAATTACTGTGGTTTATGAGAGGAGAAATAAGAGAAAGAGTCAAGGGTATCATATGTAACTAAGTGACTGTTCGTCAGTAAGTTAGAGTTAGTTTTTCAGGAGAACAATTGTAGTCATGGTATAAAGGATAGGGAGGGGGAGGATATTTGCACATTGGTTAGGAGGGACCATATTCCTTGAAATACTTAGCCTTTCTGTTTTCTGTAATTCTTTCATCACTCAG
Organism: Glycine max; assembly: GCF_000004515.6. Taxonomy (NCBI): domain Eukaryota; kingdom Viridiplantae; phylum Streptophyta; class Magnoliopsida; order Fabales; family Fabaceae; genus Glycine; species Glycine max. Next base: position 40,183,427 of record NC_038248.2, on the reverse strand, counting down.
TGAGTCAGTAAACAGTCTCTTGTCTTTCATTTTCTAACATTCTTTCTTTTCTTATTATTATATTCTGATACCAGTTTTATCAAACTGATATCAGAGCTCTTTACTCATCATTTCTAAGTTTAAATAGTGATTACTCTCTGATTCACTTGTGACTTTAACATTGTCTTTTGTGCATTTACTTAGGGGAACTTGATTTGTGGTTGCTACCCCTGCGTTTATCTGATGACCACAGTTTTGAGGAGTTCATGTATTTGCAAGGAAATCAGCCTAATGACTATTACAAAAATGCAGTGAAATATTTACAACTTGCACTTGACTCAGAACCTTCTGCTTCAGCAGCATTACTTCCATTGATACAGGTATGGATCATACATTTCAATTAACTTTGTTTGGAACAACTAAACTTCATTTCATATTTCATTTAAGGAGTTGTTTGGTAAACTAAAAATCAGGTTCAGAACTGTAGTTGAATTTGTTACATAACCTCCTAAAAAGTTCAACTTTGATCTGCTGTTAATGTAAATCTTTTCTACTCTATAATCGGACATCCAATCATCTGCATCACATGATTAAAAAAATTAAACACTGTTTTGGTTTGTGTGAATCAAGATAAATTTGAAGTGATTTCAAAATAATTAACTTTGTAGTACCTCTAGTTAATTATGATCCAGTGATCCATTTTTTAAATTTCAAATAATTTTGAAAGAGGAAGGGACAGAAATAAGGAAAGTTTTGGTTCAAATTAAAACTTATTGGATAAAAACCAACTGTTTACAGGATTTTGTATGAAATTAATTATCCATCTTTACTTGCACAAAGCAACTGACTATGTTCTGCAATCTCACAGCATGTTTCTTTTTCTGGATGCACATGCACATCTATATTTTGCATCTGCTATAGACATTATATTATATGACAATTGTTTTCTGCATGGGATAATGTTTGAGATATCAAAAATGGCTTCACTTTATTTTTGTTCCCAGCTGTTGCTGATTGGAGGTCAAGTTGACGAGGCTCTAAATATGCTTGAGAAGCAATGTTGTAATTCAGCCTCTGTACTCCCAATAAGGTATATATTCCTTTTTAATGATTAGCAGTGATGTACTTATTAAACCAACAATTTCTGAGATAAGCTGCTATATTTTACTCAATGCTTTTTTGTCATGTTTAGTAAATTTACTATTGTACACACTTGCAGAGTAAGGGCTGCTCTCTTGGAGCGTTTTGATCGAAACAACTCTCTCCTGCTTCTTAGCTGTTTTGAGGATATATTGAAGAAGGATCCAACATGTAGTGACACCTTAGCAAAACTTATCAAGATGCACCAAAATGGTACTTTCATTCTGAATCATGTTTGTTATATGATTTGAATAATTTATAGTCATTCTTCTGCTACAGACAAAGCAAAACCTTTATATGCTTAATGATACATTATGCCTATGTCGTTAATTGGTTTCTTCTGATATTTTACAGGAGACTATAGTCTTGTATCTCTGCTGGAAATGATTGCTTTACATTTAGATGCTACAGATGCAGAGTACAATACGTGGAAGGTGTTCTCTTCATGTTTCTTGAGACTGTCTTCCTACGAAGAAGACTGCATGTCTTCATGCCCCATTCAAAATGAAGATGGACATAAGCAACATTTTCCCCTTAACAAAACCCCTAAAATATTTACGGATGGTATATCAGGAAAATCTTGGAGGCTTCGCTGTAGGTGGTGGCTAACTAAACATTTCAGCAATAGCAAGCTTGAATCCGAGATTAATACTGGTACGTATATATTTTTTAGTGTTTAATTTGATCTATTATAAATGTAAAACTTACACTATTATCCAATCATGAAAAGTTTATGGCAACACTTACCTAGGAGGTCAAACTCTGTTGGTAACATGATCAACTTCACTATAAATATTGCAACATGCTTACTCAGTATTATTGTTTTATTTTAGTCATGTTAATTTGTTTTCCTAAATTGTATATGTATCAGGTGACTTGCAGTTACTCACATACAAAGCGGCATGTGCATCGTATATGTATGGACGGGAATTCAGCTATGTTGCGAAGGCTTACTCTCATTTAGAAAAAGAAGATGATAAGGAGTTGCTATTGTTCTTGGATGAGCACAGGGGAAATTCATTTGGAATTTATCAAAAATTTCAAAAGAAATTTACACACATAATATGATATTTATCTAAATCACTAATCATTATTTGCTTAAAATCTTCATATTAATTTGGACGACTTTTATGGTTTTAACTTTATTCACTCTGTTATTTGTAGGAATTCATATGCTCATTGCTTGTCAAATTATCAGCTTTATAGAAGGGAAGGATTTGCCTTTAAAAATGGAAGAATGGATACAAGTTTTAATGACAAAACACTAAGTATATAAAATTGAAAAAGGTGGATAGATAATAACGCTTGAACGGAAAACGGGTTACTTTCTAAGTAGTCTTAAATCTTTATCCGCCCTTAATATTAGGTTAAACGGGTTCAATTCTGTAGTACTACCTGACATTGTTTAAGAGCACTTTCATCTAATTAATATCATCTGTAATCAAGATTGAGCTTAAGTATGTTCATCCCCCCGTAAAGACTTGTCATGTATTCTCTATGTTTGATTCTGTTTCGTGTTTAAAGATTTTGTACAAGAATTTAGAAATGTAATTATATTCTTTATCTTTTATATTAATTATAATGGTCTTTTTTACTCATTTGATTTTATGTATGAACTTTTTATGTTGAGTGTAAATTATAAAAGTTAGTAAAAAAAAAAGATTTTATGTTATAGAGATAACGAACCAATGGGCCGATAAGATTATTATGGAGGAGTTGCTATTGGTTTCATTGTCATTGCTATGACCTCTATCAAGGAATTGACAACTTTTTTTTTTTTTTTGAAAATGTCCTTTTCCATGAAAGCATAAATCTGTTGTATAATTGTATAGTAAAATCATGTTTTCGTTATCTGACGGGTGTGAATTAAAAATACATAACGGAAATACAATCTCATTATGTATTTGTCAACAAAATATTTTTTGTTATATTAAAGGGGTGAAAAAAATTAATAATGAAAATACAATTTCATTGAAACAATACCATAAAATCATATTTTCGTTATTTATTAGAGGGAGTGTTAAAAAAATAATAAAAATATAATTCGGTTGTAATATTTCAATAGAATCATAATTTGATTGTTATGATGGTGATGTGCAACTTGGTGGCATAGTGCGGTGGAAGTGCACATCGGCATAGTGGTGGTGCAAGGCGCAGGGTTAAATGTTGTCATTTTTATTCTCCGATGAAAGAAATGAACTTGCATTTTTGGGTTGTGATAACATTCACTTGATTTTAATTTCTCATCTTTTCCATTTTTAAATTTTCTTTTTTGAAGAAAATTTTTAAAAAAATGTGAATTTTCAACAATTTTTTTTTTTAAAAAAATGTGAATTTTCAACAGAGTTGATTTTTGGGGTGTTCTTCATAAGTTATATTGATCTCGAAAACCTAGAAGTTGCAAGCTATTGTATTGTTTTGATGATAATGTATGATTTGTTATCTGTTTTTTGTTGTTGTCTGGTAGGTGGTGAATTTTGGAGGATGATATGGGTTAAATATTTTATTGTTTAGTTGTGAACCTTTAAAATGGTTAACGAAGGATTTTTTGTTTTTGTTTTTTTGGTCTGATGATTTACTATTTGCTTATGTGTGTATTTTATGATTCATATAATTCGTAAGGGCTTGAAATTCATTACTTTGAACTTCATATATTTTAATGGTTATAGGGTTTCTGAACTTTATATATTTTAATGAACTTATATGGTCATTTTTAACACGCCATAAGAAATTTTACTGGGTGTGACTAGTTTTTAACTAAGAAGGATATTTTTGTTGGCATTTTGTGTTTGTAATTGCAATGCTTACATACCAATTTGCTATCAGATGAGATTGTATCTTACATGTCCATTGAATGTTTCATTAATTCTTTCTCATATTTGTTGAAGAGATTCATTAGCTACTAACGAATTTTGGAGTAAATTTTTTGTACTTGCCTAATACATATTCCTTGTGATTAGTAGGGTGTTTGTTTTTGTGTTATTCTTGTATGTTACACTGATTTCACAAAAGCGACAATATACATAAACAACAATATACAACTTTTGTGTAATGGAAGAAACTTGTCGTCATTATATTAACATACATGTTTATCAAACGTGTGTCTAAACACACACTAACTTTATTGGATTGGTCATTTTTTATTATTAAGAAAATTAAATTAGGAAAAAAAATAATCATATAAAGGTGAGTATTGATGCATTAAAGGAAATGGTATGTAACACAAAATGCTAAAAACATTTTCTCATTGTTGATACGAAATATTACAATTTGAAATTTGTAAGTTTTATCTTGTGCAAAATATTTGTTTTTTTTCTAATAGTATTGGTTTAATCTTTTATTTCTTTATGTGTCTGACTGATTTTATTCTATTTGCTTGGAATATTAGGGTTAATTTGCATCGACATATCTCTACATTATGAATCAGATGACAAATTCAGAAATGGGTCAACAGAGACAAGGGTATCATCACTTTGAACCCATTATAATGTGTTAGAATTAACGATCACATAGCATATGGATCCTTTCTCACTACAGAGACCTCACACAAAAAAATTTCAAATATGAAAAATCTATTAAATTTTTTATATTAAAGAGCAAATAAAAAAATTCAGATATATATATCATAAATAAAAAAACATATTTAACCCTTTATTATTTTTCAAAACTCGTTCAAAGTTCTAATAACAAGAACCAATGACGTCGTTGTGTGCTCTTTTCTTTCTTTTGTTTCAACAAAAAATTTTGAACACTGAAACCCTGATTGGGAAGCGCGCAGAAGACACAAACTTGCGGCGAACACATGAAGAAACCGAAGCAAACTCTGTTGAGCCCCAATTGGGTTCAACTTCAACAAGTGCCTTTTCTATCCTCCTTCTTCTTCCTTGTTTTCCAAAACTCATGTTTCTACATCAATTTATTGGTGTTTGTCACCGTGCAGAAGCTGAAGCTGAATGGCTCCAAGGCTTCAAGGACCTTCAAAACTTCAGATGAAGACACCCCAGAATCAATATTGGGTAAAAAAAAATTGATTTTTTCTTCTGGGATTGCGTTGTTTTGTGTGGTGGATGTAAGTGGTGAAGCCTTGTAAATAATACAGCTGTGTGTAACCTTTTTTTATTTTTTGACAGGGAAACGTAAAGAGAGACCAGATGATGAATCCAATGATTGTCAGATTAATCCTCTTGTTCCTGTAAATGACGATTCAAGGTGACTTAAGTGATTTTTATGTGTCACTACGTAGTTTAGGGATGAAGGCTTGTCTTATATTGTTTTGTTTTGTGTGAATTTGAGCTGCATCTATATGAATAACTGAATACGAGTTACACTGGTATAGTGCTATTGCTGGTTTAATACTTTAATTCGTTTTGAGAATTGAGCTAGAACATGTTTTTTTTCTTGTATTGTATCTGTTCATTTTATCTCGGCCTGCTATGTTATTATGGAGCTTTCTACTCTTTTTATAGTTCACTATCCTTTAACTTATTAACCATTTGGCAGTCTGACAGATGCAGTGGCCATGGATTGTGAAATGGTTGGCGTAGGTCAAGGAAACAAAAGTGCCCTTGGAAGAGTAACACTGGTATTAATTTGATCCTCTCCATCTTGTGATTATTATCTTTAGAACTTTTCCCCCCATTTTACTACATTGATGAATTCATATCACTACAAAGAATGACTGATTGGCGGATATTATTTTATCATTTACAATCTTTTTCCTTCTCGTCCTAATCCGGTTTAATTTTTATTGTCTGTGGCATGGATTAGTATTGCATTTCACTTCTTCAGTCCCAATTCTTGCCTATGCCTGAAGTTATACTATAGTTATATATACTTGGTTGTGTGTTGTTTAATCATGAGGTGTTCCTCAATTGGTGTGTGCTTCAAATAAGTGGACTTCACCTGCAGTGCTAGATTTTGAAATCCCACTGGAAGTACCAAACGGTCAGGGCTATGGCATCGGACTCTTAAGTGGATATTAATTCACACACCCAAAGGGTGTGGGTGCACCTTGTGAGAGACCCAAAAGAAAAAAAAAGATTTAATGTTGTTTGGAGATAGACCATAAGAACACGTTTCTTGTATTTTATCACCTTATATGAACATGCTGTTTATGTGCAAGTGTTCAATAAGTGTTATTTGACTCTATGAAAGTTCACTATTAACAACTACGATACTACTGTAAATTTATCCAGGCAATGCAGAACCCATGCTTGATAACTTTATAAAACTCTTCTTTGATTTTTTTCTGGGGCTATTTTTTCTACATCATAAATAAGACCCAAGAACCTCACATCCTGTATACATGCGAAGCCAAATCAGTCCTAACTCTATTAGTGTAAGAAATCATAACTTTAAAACTCAAGTGGTCCTAATTCTAAATAGTAGAATTATAATATCACATTGATTTCTTAATTTCTTTGGCATAAATAATTGTTACAAACTTACAATTATCATTAATATCTTCAGCTCCCCTTTCCTTGTTAAATCTTTTATTTCTAATATTGGTTCAGTTGATGGCAGGTCAATAAGTGGGGAAATGTTATTTATGACGAGTTTGTCCGGCCAATTGAGCGAGTTGTTGACTTCCGCACTAAAATTAGTGGCATAAGACCTCGAGATCTTAGAAAAGGTTCTTTGCTATTCTTGTTTACAATTTTAAATTATAATTGAAAGGATTGGAACTAAAAATTCCAAAGATTAAGTTTAGAACGGGTTCTATCAAATTTCAATGTTTGTGTAGATACATTAATTTTTGTTGTACTCTTTGAATGTTTAAATTTTTTAGCAATCACAATTTATTGAACTCTTGCATGCATCATGGAGTGTGAGAGAATTTTTTGCCTTATGTATTGTTAGTCAGGGAGGATTGTTGGCTATGAAATATATCATTGACTTCTATTGACATTTTTAAGCCTAAAATTTATGTAGCTTTGAGTTTCAAAATTTTGTGTGTCATCTTACTTTACTGAAACTTTGGACATTTTTCAAGAGCCTCTTGTTTTTTCTTTTTTCTTTATCTTTGATCAAAGTTCTTCGGTGGCTTTACCAAAGCATGCATTTAGTGTTTTAGTTGGTCCTAATCATGCCGCTAGGACAAAACTTTCAAGAGCTGTCCTGTATACCTTAACTAGTAGTGATCTAGCTTATCTGGTGAGATTTAGAGTGTGAAAAATGCTCCAGTCGTAGCATTGAATAGTCCATTATGTTCAATCTAAACATTATGCAAATATTTGATGTATAGATTAATTTAATAAGCAGTTCAAAAGGAGCATGTCTACAGTCTACGCTAATATTAGCAGTTAAGGTTTGGGTGCTCAACTATTAGCATGCCTCATCTCAATTATTAAAAGTAGCCATAATAGCTCATTATAACTATTGAGGATCAGGATTTTTCCTAACTATTTCTATAATTAGTATTATAATTCTTATGCTAATAAAGTAATACATTTCAACATGATGATAAAATTTGTAGCAAAGGATTTTTGGGCTGCTCAGAAGAAAGTGGCAGAGTTGATCAATGGAAGGATCCTTGTTGGTCATGCCTTGTCCAATGATCTTAAGGTCTGCATTTGAGTGGCTGTTTTTTTTTTTTCATTTTCTTGATCTGCGTGTGTATTTTTCTTCTCAGCCTCTGGTGTTTAAAACTAAGAATTAGACTGTACTTTTGCAGGCATTATTATTAAGTCATCCCAGAAAAGATATACGGGATACTTCTGAGTACCAACCATTTCTAAAGTGCTGTCACCTTACTGCTTCTTCTACCTATTTTGTTTTTGAATTTTACATTACAAATATTCCTGTAATTAGTTCTAATAAACTTGCCTTTGGGTTTAAGCAGGTCAAGTAGCAGAAGAGCACTGCGGCATCTTGCTGCCAAACATCTTGGTGTTAACATCCAAACAGGAGAGCACTGTCCAGTTAGTCTATCTACCTTTTTGGTCCCCCCTCGTTTTCTTTTATTTGATCACTTGAATAATAAAACTATTAGTGTGTTGGATAAATGGCAATTGTCTTTGTGGTTTAAAAAATGCACTAGCTTTAAGAACTTGAAGTTGCCATTCTTATAGCTGACTCTGTAAAACATGGTATCAGAAGTCTAAGATATCCATATTGTTTCAGATAGAAGATGCTCGTGCTGCCATGCTGCTTTACCAAAGAAATAAAAAAGAATGGGAGAAGAGCATAAAAGATCAATTTCGGTTGAAACAGAAGCAAAGGAAATCAAAGCAAAAAAAGAAGCTGAAGAATGAACACACTTCAAATGGCAACCATGTTGAAATTTGATCATAGCATTGGGTGCCCTTTAAAAAACATCTGGTCAGGGAACCTCTCCTTCAATGGTTATTGTATTGCTTAAATTTGAATTCGAAATGCAGTTTAAAGAATTAGTTTTTTCATAGTTATAGGATCAATATTTTTGCAGTAGCTCCGAGTATAATTCGTAGGAATTGCACTTTCTCTCCCAAGTATAATTGGTAGGAAAACGCTGTTTTCAGTTTTAGTGGGTAAAGGTTATGATGTACTACTATAAATTAAATTTGTATGTATCGTTATTTCTTGTTTTAGAGAAAAAGTTCGGGTTATAAGAGTTTTTATTGTGAGTTGTGACTGATTTATTTTCCAGATGCTTCTGTCCAATCGATTTAGTGCATGTTAGGATTTACGTTGGATGATCTAAAATAACGTTGACATATCAGGTAATGTGATTTTTGTACAAATGACATATTTGGTGTCTTGTTATGGAAATGATTCTAAATTTAAAATTAAATGAATGCATGTTTGTTTTGACATCAAATGTCATTTTATTTATAGGTCAAGTAGAAACAACAGAATATAGTTTCTGCATTTTTCTTACATTTTAATGTGAAATTTTCATTTAACAAACATCTTGACAGAGTTAAAAAGCATATTTAGGTAACTTCATTGTATTTAAAACTTTATGTTGAATTTGATTATTAACTTGATTTTAGAATAAAAATATAAAAAGGTCCCTCTTGTTTTCAAAGGGCTCACTCGCACCTTTTTGGCAAATCTCGAAACAAAGTTTGTATAGTTTGCAAAAAAAAAATGTTAATTAAATATAGAAGACTAGACACTTCTTGGTTTAAAGATGTTTTGCAAACGACTCCCTAAACATAATTGACTTTAGATACTTGAAATGGTAATTTCATTCTCAACTTGGATAAAATATTTAATATGATTCCATTTTATATTTCATTTAATAGAATAATACTTATCATTTTCTCCCAACAAGGTAAGTTTAGTCACCCATGGATGAATCAATGAATCGTCATGGTATGAGAGTCACTTCGCTGAATCACAAAAGCAGCAGAATGCATACTTTCCCAATTTAACGTCAGTTTTGGTAACATGTGTTAGATATTTGTTTTCTCTAACAAATAATGACCGTGCATTCAAATAAAGCTGAAATAGGCTCAATTTACACATTAGATCATTTATATAGTCTAAGTACAAACTTAACAAACTCACAATTACATATTATATCTAATATATTCTTTACATATTATATCTAATATATTCTGAATTATAACTATCACACCCCCTTAATTCAGAATCTCTATAGATGACAGTCCAAGCTTGTCTCTCAATACTATGAAATTGTTCACCTTCAAGTCTTTTGTGAGAATATCCGCAAGTTGCATTTCAGTACTGCAGTACTTCAAGTCAAGCTGTTTTTTGCTCACTTTTTTCACGAAGAAAGTGAAATCTTGTCTCTATGTTTTTTTACCTTCCGTGTGCTACTGGATTCATGTTCAGCTGATAATGAATTTGTTGTCCACATACAATTTGATTGGCCTCTGAATTTCCATCTTTAATTCTTCAAGTAAAGAGTGTAGCCACATTGCTTGGTATGCAGCATAGCATGTTGCAATGTACTCAGCCTCGCAGGAAGATAATGCCACTACAAGTTGTTTCTTTGATCACCAGCTTATTGGTGCACCTAGGAACTTGAAGAGATATCCAGTAGTGCTTTTCCTTTCCACCTTGTCTCCACACCAGTCTGAGTATGAGAAACTCATCAACATAGTTGTAGATTCTAAAATTCCAACCAGGCCTATGAGAGCAGTTTGATCAGAATCCTAAGGAAATAGAACACCATAGCTAAGTGTTCCTTTGAGACATCTCAGAATTCTCTTAGCAGCAGCCTAATGAAAGGCTTTAGGATCGTCCACAAACCTACTAATTAGACCAACTGCAAAAGAAATGTCTGGTCTTGTGTTGCAGAGGTATCTCAATGACCCTACGACCTGCTTGAATAGGGTCCTATCCATTGACTTTTCTGACTCATCTTTCACAAATCTCAAGCCTAGTTCAACTGGAGTGGATGTTGGGTTGCAGCTCATCATCTTAAATCTCTTTAGCAGTTCTGTTGCATACTTTTGTTGGTGAATAATCAGAAGTCCTTTGGCTTTCTTGAACTCAATTCCAAGGAAATAAGACAATATCCCTAAGTCTGTCATCACAAATTCAAGCTTCAAACTCCTCTTGAATCTCTCTATATGAATCTGATTGCTCCCTGTGATCAATAGATCATCAACATACAAGCACAAAATTATCAAATCATCTTTGTCACTCTTCTTTACATAAACTCCATATTCCTTCTCACACTTATGGAAACCTTGTTTGACAAGAAAGGAATCTATTCTCTTGTTCTAGGCCCTTGAAGTCTGCTTTAGGTCATACAATGCCTTGTATAACTTGAACACCTTGTCTTCTTCACCCTTGATCTCAAACCCAGGAGGTTGTTTCACAAAGGCCTCCTCTTCCAAAGTACCATTGAGGAATGTCGACTTTACATCAAGCTAGTATAGGGGCCAATCTCTAATGTGGGCTAAAGCTATCACCAATCTTATGGTTTCTAGCCTAGCTATTGGAGCAAACACTTCTGAATAATCCAAACCAGCTCTTTGGAGGAATCCTCTTTGCAACTAGCCTTGCTTTATGCTTGGCAACAGTTTCATCAGGCTTTAATTTCACCTTAAACACCCACTTCACATCTATTGGAGACTTGTTTGGAGGCAAGTCAACAAGTTTCCAGATCTGATTTCTTTCAATTACTCTTAATTCCTCTTCCATTGCAGCCTTCCAATGATCTTGTTGCAGTGCATCTTTGTGATCAATTGGTTCAATATCTGCCAAAAAGGCAAAATGCACAAACTCACTTGCTTTCCTCTTTGCTTCTGCCTTTTCTTCATCATCTGCCACTACAGCTTGCCTAAGGATGTTAGGCATATCAACATGATAATCTTTATACTTCAAAGGTAGTGCTTATCTCTGAGTAGTTTCTGATGCACAACAGCAGGTTCCTCATGATCAACTTCTATTTCTGTTGCTTCACTATGTCCAGTCTCATTGTTCTTTTCTCCAAACAAAGTGCTGATAGTGCACTTCCTTTTCCAGTCCCAAGAGCCATCTTCATCAATCACAACATCTGTGTTGATGAAGATCTTGTTAGTTAACGGATCATACAACCTATAGGCACCAGTTGGATGATATCCAACTAGTATCATAGGCACACTCGTGTCCTGAAGCTTTTTCCTCCTCTCATCAGGCACATGCTTGAAACACAATGACCCAAACACTCTCAAATGCTTTACTGTAGGCTTCCTTTGTGTCCATACTTCTTCAAGCACTCTATCTTTTAGCTTCTTTGTGGGACACTTATTCAAAATGTATGCTGTAATGGACACTACTTCTCCCCAAAAATCGGATGGCAAGTGCTTCTCTTTCAACATACACCTTGCCATGTTCATCACTGTCATGTTCCTCCTCTCAGCCAAACCATTATGCTGAGGAGTATAGGGAGCAGTGATCTCGTGTATTATACCATGATGAGTACAGAAAGATTCAAAATCATTAGATGTGTACTCTCCTCCACCATCAATTCTAATGATTTTGATTGACTTTTCACTTTGATTTTCACTCAACACTTTGAACTCTTTGAAAACAGATGGCACTTCACTTTTGGCTTTAATCAGGTATAACCTCATCATTATACTAAATTCATCAATTTACAAAATATTTGTTACCTCCCATTGAAGACACTTCCAGTGGGCCACATACATCAGAGTGAACCACTCTTAGCACTTCAGTTGCTCTTGCAGGTGATTTTGATTTGAAAAAGTTCCTAAGCTGCTTGCTTGTCAAGCATCTCTCACAAATCTTATTAGGAACTTCGATCCTGGGCAAGCCCTCAACTAACTTCTGTGACTGAAGTTGATTCATTCCCTTAAAATTTAAATGCCCAAGTTTTCAATGCCAAAGCCATCTTTCATCTTCATTGGCAGTTGATGCTAGACACTGCACATAAGCATTATTCATGTTCACCTGAAAAGTTCTATTTCTAGACAATGGGACTTTAAACACTCTCACATCACTTGGATCTAGCAAATCTAGAAACTTGTTCTTTAAGGATGCTGAAAATCCTTTCTCAAGAAGCTGGCCCAAGCTCATCAGATTACACCTCATATCTGGCACATACATCACCTCTTCTATTACTACAAGGCTTCTATTACTCCTTCTGAAAGCAACATTCCCAATTCCCACACTTCTGATAATACTGTGATCTGCAAACTTTATAGTGCATTTCTTATTATCATCAAGACTCACTAGCCAACTCAAATTACAAGTCATGTGATTTGAGCAACCAGTGTCCAAATACCATGTTTCTGAATCTCCACTACTGCTAAAGTTACAGGTGGTTGTCATTAATACAACTGCTTCTCCATCTAAATCACTTTCACTATCATCTTGTTGCTTTGCTTGTGTCATATGAGCCTCATTTTTACTGTATTTCTTCTTCTTCTCTCTTACATTTGCACTTCCACATTCATTTGCAAAGTGTCCCCAACCTTGACCATTGTAGCATTTGATCTTACTCTTGCCAAACTTTCCTTTTCCACCCTTATTATTTGATCCTGGTTCCTTTTTTCTCCCATATGATACTGATTGATCCTTATCAGAATCATTATGATCATGATTGCCTTGAAATGAAGAGTTCTTTCCTTCGTGCTTGTTGCTCTGCCACTTAATATTTCCTTTCCACTTCTTGTTCTTTCCTCTTTGCTTCTATTTTGAAGCATATAGAGCCTCATCTTGCGATTTTATTAAGCTTTTCTCATTCATTTTCAACTCATGTGCCTCTAGAGAGGCTTGCAGCTCTTCAATTTTCATCTCAGATAAGTCCCTGGCCTCCTCAACTATAGCAACTCTCCCATCAAATTGAGGAGTTAAGGTTCTCATCACCTTCTCGACCAAATCTTGATCTTTGAATTTTTCACCACATTCTTGCATTTGGTTCACAATTCTGAGCAATTTTGTGAAATAATCACAGACCCTCTTATTGTTTTCCATTTGGAGGAGCTCATATTGTCTCTTCAAGGTGTTTAACTTCACCTTCTTTAACTTGTCATCACCAGAACAAGCCTTTGCAAGAATGTCTCATGCTTCTTTCGAAGTTATGGCAATAACAATTTTCTCAAAATATGCAGAATCAACGCATTGATGCAAGAAAAAAAGTGTCTTACAATCATTCTTCTTCAAATCCTTCAACGCTTGTCTTTGAGCATCTGATGTGGTGGCTTTAGGTTCTTCAACTCCATTCTGAATAACCTCATACACATCCTGAAATCCAAATAGGGCCCTCATTTGCACGTTCCATTTGGATCAGTTTTTCCCATCAAGAACTGGTAAGTTTCCAGGTATGTGACCATTCATGATGCCGTCTCGATCAATCTTCACAAAAACTCTTCAAGAATTCGCCAAGAATCTTACGCAAGATCTGAAATCACACGAATCTTGAAAATCAACACTCAACGAGATCGCTTCACTCACAATCTCACAGCTCTCAACAGTTTACACTTGAAGGATCCTCATAGTGTTTGAATCTCATAATTCTCTCACACTGTTTGCACTCACACTCAGATTTTTCACTCAAGAACCCACTTTTCTCGTCCCTCTTGGTCCTTAGAACATGGAGCTCATGATACCAATTCTGTTGGAGAGAAGGAGAAAAAACTAGGGAATCACACACACTCAAAATGATGAGATAAATATTATTGAAAACTAAATTACACATTAGACCATTTATATAGTCTAAGTACAAACTTAACAAACTCACAATTAGACATTATATTTAATATATTCTGAATTACAACTATCACTTGGGGGGTTCATTTTTCATAAGCTTATATATAAATTAATTTATGCTTGTTTTCTCCCAACACTAGATAATTAAAAAAGAGCAAGATAACCGCAAATTCAGCTTTCGAAGAACTTCCATGAATTGAACGAGGAATGTGAATTTTTTCATACTTGGTTTTTATATTTTTCTAAGGTGAATAAGTTCACATATTCTTTACTTGATCACGAATTGTGTTAGGTTAGGCTACTTTGGATTCTTTTGTAGTCACTCTCTCTCTTAAATTTAAATTGATTTATAAGGGAACCAAGTATTTAGCGTGGCAACGAGCAAAGGCGCCATTAACAGTAACGCCTAAACGCAACGAAACGCAATCTCCACCTCTTCTCTCTCTGCGGACCAAAACACAGACACGTTCCAATTCCCCCTTCTTTCTTTCACATGCACACTCTTCAAATTCCACTTCAACAAACCCTAAACCCTAATGCTCTGAAACTCACATTCCCATAAAGTTGAGAAATATGAGAATTCCAAGCAATTGCGAGTTCACACGAATCACGCCCTCTGCTTTCAGCTACCACCGTCTCAAATCCTACGTTTCCGACTGCAGAGCCGTGCTTCTCCCCTCATTCGGCGGCCCGCACGTGCTCCAGCTTCGCTCGCACGTGCCAGTCCCTCCGCTCAAGCCTCACGATGTCCTCGTTCGTGCGCGCGCCGTCTCCGTCAACCCCTTGGACACCCGAGTAAGTTAGTTGCTGTTGAAAATTCTTGAACTGTTTCGAGAATCCGGTTAACTGTTTTGAAATTTTCTTGAGCTGTTTTGGGGAATTGCTTGAACTGATTTTGAGATTTTCTTGAACTGTTGGTTTGTGTCTTTCAGATGCGTGCTGGCTACGGGCGTTCCATCTTCGAGCCGCTGTTGCCTCTCATTTTGGGGCGCGACGTCAGCGGCGAGGTTTCGGCGGTCGGAGATAAGGTGAGGTCGGTGAGTGTGGGAGAACAGGTTTTCGGGGCACTGCATCCCACTGCCGTGAGAGGCACTTACTCGGATTACGCGATTCTCTCCGAAGAGGAGGTTACTCCGAAACCGGATTCACTTACTCATGTGGTATGTTGTAGTTTCGTGATTAGTGATAGTTAGGTCTATTGAATTTGATATTTGGTGCTGTGATCCTTGATGTATGTGTAACTTTGAGTGCACGATTGCATGTAGTAGACTTGTTAAAATAACACACGAGACATGGAGTGTGAAATTTTATTATATGTTTGCATTGCGCATTTTGAAAATAGAACAGAACTAGACATGGTGATAAAAAAAAAAGTAGTATATGTTGGTTCTAGTTAAAAGGGTGGCACCATAGAGAGCAGAGTGGAACACGAGCTATCTATTGATTCTATTCCATTTCAGTTCTGTGCGTGCTCTATGTTTCCTTTATCCTTTTTAGGCTAGCTGTTTGTAACTTCTTGATTTGATGCATCAATCTGTTGTCAGGATTAGTCAAAGTATATGGTGAATGACACCAAACCTTGAAAGTGTATTGTGAATGAGTTGCGGTGTAGGATCTTGCTCTCTTTGTAATCAATGTATTTGTACCCTTCTTATGCCGTTATCTTGGGACTGGGTAGACTAGGGAAATGAAATTCTCATTGATTAAAGAAGAGCAACCAATGGTCAATACAGAAGTGGAATATATTTAAGTACTGAGCTGTATTGTTGCAGTCAATATGATGCACAGGTTCTGCAATAGTGAGGGATTTAATTTACTGTGATTAAATTCATGACAGTAATTAAATTTTCATTATGTATCTTCCAGTACTTGGAGGAGCATCATTATTTTAAGATCTGTTGCTTGAAGGAAATGTTTAGACGTGTGCATTGGGTGGGATGAACCATACTATAGATCATGCAATATTTTGGATTACTTCATATACTCATTTCACATTGGCTATTATTATTCTTTCTTTCCCTGATCAAATTAGGTGAGAGATTATTTAGGTATAACAATAATCTTTGTCTGTTTATGTCCAATACATTCATTGGTTTTATCAGCACACTTATAATTTACTTGTTACAAAATAATTAGTGGTTTCTATCTACATCTACAATTGACCATGATTTTTCCCCCTTGTTTACTTTGGATCATTCAAGCCATGCTTTTAACCTTTTTTTATCTTCTTTTTTCCTTTTAATCTTGTAGGAAGCCAGTGCCATTCCTTTTGCTGCATTGACAGCTTGGCGTGCTCTAAAAAGTACAGCTAGAATAAGCGAGGGGTATGTTTATATTGATAAGATTATGATTTCTATTGGTGAAAATTGATTTTTGCACAAAAATTTACTGTTCATTTGGAATTTTCATTTTGTGTATTTTCATCGCCCACTAAATGTTCAGCTTGCTAACAGCTCTCGTTCCACTCACTTATATACTTTAAGCTTATCTCAAACAGACAACGGATATTAGTAGTCGGAGGTGGAGGAGCAGTAGGGTTGTCTGCAGTTCAGCTTGCAGTAGCTGCTGGTTGCTCTGTTGCAACTACTTGTGGAAGTCAAAGCGTAGACAGATTGTTAGCAGCTGGTGCAGATCAGGCTGTCGATTATGTTGCTGAGGTGGTGATGAATCTTCTTTTTATCATTTTTCCTGTCAATTGTTCAGATATTTCAATTAGACAAACCTTGCTATTGAAGTTTTTTGTTTTGAAATTAAATTTCCTGAAAGGGAAAACAACAATACATAACATACTGATTGGCCTTTGATCAAAAACAGAAAATAAGATGCTAAAATGGAAGATAAAACAGACATTTTAAAAGAGTTGATAGTTGGCCTTTGATGAATGTGGCAAATGTGTGTTCAATGGTAAAATGAATTATTTCTTTCTTTTTAATACTGTATTTAATTATTTTTAATAATCAATAAAATAAAATAATAATTAATAAAAAGAAAAAATTGTAAATAAAGTAGAAATTTATAAAATCTACGATCCTATAGTAAAATAAAATTTTATAGTAATTGGGAAGATAATGAAAATAATTATAATATGCAGATAAGTAAGCGCTTGGGAATGGCAATTGGGGTTTAATAATCTAAATAAATTTATCTATTTAGTTTTAATTGTCCAATTACATTTATATAGAACAGCAGTAACAACTAAGCCATTATCCTAATTTAACTTATACTCCAAGAAATGCAAATAAATCCTAATCCCATAAGGATTGAGACTCCCTAATACTACCCATAAGTAAAATTTAAGGATTAAAATATGAGCCAATAAGACCTAATTAGTAATTAACATAAACCTCAAGCCCATATGCAACCCAAGACCCAGACATATGAAAATTAGTGGAATACTTCTAACTCAGATATAAAATTAGAAGTAATAGAGTACTAAAGCTAATAACCTTATATTATAATCATCCAGTAAGTTGATGGAATAGTACAATCATCCCCTAAATAAAAAATACTAAAATTCAAAGACAATTTGGTCTTTAAGCTTATGCTTTATTCTAGTGCATCTTGCATAAGATCTGATCTGTCTTATAACTTCATTCTGGATTGACAGGATGTTGAATTGGCTATAAAGGGAAAGTTTGATGCTGTTTTGGACACTATTGGTGTGCCAGAGACAGAACGGATGGGCATTAATTTTCTAAAACGAGGTGGACACTACATGACACTTCAGGTAGTATATGAAAGTTTATCAACTTTTTCATCTTTATCACACTTGCAGATATACTCAATTCATTGCCAGAATGACCTTTTAGATGTTTTTCTTAAAAAAAACGTCTTTTCTTCAATCTTCTATTTTTTCTATTTCATTGAAGGGTGAGGCAGCATCATTGTCTGATAGATATGGACTGACTATTGGGCTTCCTGCAGCTACAGCTGTTTTATTGAAAAAACAGCTTCTATATCGATTCTCTCATGGAATAGGTAGAAATTTCCAGACTATCACATGCTATTTTTCTTTTGACACCTTCAAGTATGCCACTTATTTCCTTTGTAAATTCTACCTTCTGTTTGACATTGATAGAACTGGTATTATAACAGTTAGAAATAATGGGTTCTGCTGATTGACATAATGCTCTTGTTTAATCTAAAAAAGTATCACAGTAAATTTTCTCCTGCCCCCTATCTCACCTTGGAGGAAAAGTTTTGAAGTAGAACTCTAAACTTCTAAAGCATTGATAAAATTTGGAGCTGAACCAACTGAATGAAAGAATTAGAAAAATGTGATAATGGGTTCTGCTGTAATTTCGTCATACTCTGATTCTAGTATTCCGGATTAGGCAGCCTATACTATGCAAGCTGCAATAATCTTCAGTGTTGCACAATTACATGTTGT
The DNA here is from genome assembly GCF_000004515.6 of Glycine max. Lineage (NCBI taxonomy): Eukaryota > Viridiplantae > Streptophyta > Magnoliopsida > Fabales > Fabaceae > Glycine > Glycine max. The sequence continues at coordinate 40,164,805 of NC_038248.2, read as the reverse complement.
CTTAGAATTAAACTTTCAGCGAAGAAACAACCCAACTAAGCCTTATAGATGCATGTGAATTACTCCAACTGTGTATCATACAACTTAAAGATGCATCTGAATTATAATGTTCATGGGATTACCAGATTAAGCCTTTGTGAAACCTTTTAGCTTCAGGTGTTTCCAGATATCAGATATTCATAAATGATATCTTTGCATTTTTTTGGCAAAAATAGGGATCTATGAGGAGATAGTCAATTGTGGCATGTGAGATTGATATCAGGCTTTCTTGCTGCTTGTTAATTAATGAAACAAGATTGAAGATATGCTGAAATCAAATCCCGTGTTGCATCCCCAGTTTCCTTGTAGAAAAAGTTAAAAACACATTTATTTAATGATTTAACAGCTGCTCTCTCAATCTTTCTTTCTAATTATGTCTGCGCATGGCATTCCCTGTTGATCATAATTATAATTTTGTACATTGGTTCCTTTGTAAGTTAGAAACCAAGGGTGGTGTTTACTTCCTTCTTGTTTTAACCCATGCTGGCAAATGCCTTTTGAAATTTTTTAAAAGAATGTAAAGCCTAATCCCCTTTTTTCCTTGTGATACAGAATACTCATGGACATATATGAGGGCTGATTTAGATGGTTTAATTGAGATTCGAAAGCTATGTGAAGCTGGGAAGATGAAGATACCTGTGTATAAAACGTTTCCCATAACACAAGTAAAAGAAGCTCATGAGGCAAAAGACAAGAAGCTCATTCCTGGTAAAGTTGTACTGGAACTTGATTGACGTCTTGAAGCTGATCAGAGTTGGTTAAACTAGTTTTTTCTTTTTTTCTTTTTTGCAATGGATTGTTCCACATTTTATTGAGATTGATAGGTGTTTTTTCTGGGTTCTCTTTGATAGGAAGTGGAACTTGTTGTAAATTTTGATCCAGAATAAGAACATCTGTAAATTGATTGAGAAGTTTGTGTGACACATGTCCTTTCTTTACCTTTACAACTGTTCTAGTTTTAGTTATATCCACTTGTGTTGTAGAAGGTGTTGACCCCATGTGTCAATTGTACTCACTATATCAATAGCCAATCCGTGTTCTCTTGAATTGTGACATCGAAAGAGAACATTGCTGAATTATTAGCAGAAAGCTTGTTCATTGCATTAACCTATTTGTGCTACTTGGGAGCGGAGAGGTAGGCATCATTTGTTGTTGAAATAGCCAGATCCTAGGAACATTATAGGGCACCATTTGTCTGCTTACCTTTTAATTATTTCAACTGTTAGAAACAGGCTATATTTCGTTCTTGATCACGCGTGTATACGTGGTTTGTATGTTAATAAATTAAAACTTGTAACCTCACTTGGATACAACTATTCAATTATTTACGGTCTGGTGGGACACAATCTAACATGGACTGCATAGACACTTTGACAAACCCTAGCAGTAGCAGTGATCACCAAACCAGCTGGGTAGAAAGGATGGAAGGAAAACAATTATTTCGTACTTTGAAGCCCGAAATTAGATCTCCACCCCTTTTGTTGTTTTTCTTGTATTATATTCCACTAATCAACCGAGTGATTATCATCGTTTAGAAAAAAAAAATGTTAAGGTACCTTAAAAAGCCTCATTGGCCACTTTACGGCATCGGCTTTACCTCAAAACCGGGCCTCATGCAGAAAAGCCCAAAATGCCAAAGTTAAAGTGCTCTACAATGTAAGTCCATAAAAATATACTTATTATTGAACAATCTGCTTTTCATAGACGTCTTTCCATAATAGTAGTATATCAGTTTTGTCAAGATGTGTAAATGTGTGGTCAAACCCCTTATTTTGAAGTAACCTTGACCCACTTATTAATTTGGTTATCATTCAACTTTGGAGTTAGGATCATACGGAGTGTGTTGTGCGTGCTCCTCTTTGAGTGGGACCACACCTCTAAACCTATTCGTATTAAATGCTTTCCCTTGTGCATGTGACGTGAGTTGAGATGTTTAAAGGTCTTCAGCAATCTGACTTTACACTAAAATTTAATTCTGGGTCCAATTAATGAATGCCATAAAAGTATTGATTAAAAAATAAAAATTTACCATCAAATTTATAATGTAGTACTATAGTTTATTAAAATCTAAAAGAAAAAAAAATCCATTTTCAAATTAACTAGGGTCAAGTTGTGCTACTTTGTGTGCATTATGTGGCAGACAAATAATTAACATAATCATGTCTTTAGGATATTAGGATATTGATTAAGAAATTAAAAAGAAAACATTTATTATATAAATTACAAAAGAATGTAAAAAGATAAGAACAATACAAGTTTTTGCTTTTTAATAAAAATATTTTTATTTTAAATTTTTTAACCAATGTCCCGTGAATATTATTTAACATTTGTCTGAATATAATTCAATTAGCTGTGTGATACCTTAGCACACCTGATTATGTTAAGGATTTGTTTTACTTGGAGTCATAAAAATGTTAAATAAATTTCACATATTCTATAGATGCTTTTTATCATTCAGTGATTTAAAAATATTTTATCATTTTTCAAAAAGTTGTCAAATAACCTAAGACTAGTTTTGATAGTGGTAATATTTTGGCAAATTCAATCAATCGTTTTCTCTGCCACGCGTCACATGTCCGCAGGTTTCTATGATATCCGCGGGAAACATAGTATACGGCACAGTCCTTCGCAAATGGGTCCCTATGCTTGTTTCAGAATCTTACATATACTCTCCTTTTCATGCGCGTGCGCCTGCACACTTCTCATGCGTTTATATCTTCTTTTTTTTTTCTTGGCCAACTATACCTTTAAATTCTTAGGTCCATATTTCTTTATTACAATCAAAACATGGTGATGTTCAAATTATCTTGTTCGATGAATATTTTGAAAAGAATAATCTATTTTTAGTATTCTTGTTTATGAAATGGAAAATATTAATTATTTTACAAGACTGGTTGCATCAATTTGTAAGTCCTTATAGACTGACTACATTTTTATGTGGTACTCCTTTATAATTAGAATTTAATTAAAATGATATATTTTTTTGTATTCTCATCTAATAAAATTATTATAATGTATGATAAAATTTATTAAATTTTGAATTAATTATTTTAAAGAGTCACATATAATATAATTTAATCAGTTGATAGTATATAATTCTATATTTAAAATATATATAAAAAATTAACCCTTTATAATTCCACATTAGTACAATTTCATCTTATGCATACTTTCATATTTATTCTAATTTCTAAATAGCTTCAATCACTATCAGATATCAATGTAAATAACTTTACAACCACTATCATCTACCATATCTTCGTCGAAGGATTTAAACAACTCAATTTTCTTCCCTTGAAATTAACATATATACGTTCATTTTTAATTTACTGTTGCAACCGCATGTTAGTAGCAAAAGAATTTTTGCAAAAACATCTACACCTTCCTTTTCCATTCAATTTCTGTTAAATCGTTGAATTTAGTTTCGAAATCTGTGAACAAGTTAAATAGTAAATCAAACATGTTCTACATTCATCGGTAAAGGAATTCTCAACTGCTTCGGTGCAAAACATTTGAAATTTTGTGGCTGATTCATTCATCCTTTGATGGTGCTAATCACATGTCTTCCACTCTCATTCGCAATTTGGCAAGAGCTACTGTTCAAAATTAAAAGAGAAATTAAAAAAATTAAGAAGCAATATGAGAATTCAATTGCGTCAGTGTCTTTACAAAACTGTCATGTTAGTTTAGATTGGAGTCACGATCATGAAAATGAGGATTATATTTTAGTAGAAGCCACAATTATTTTTCACAAAATTTGAGATATTTAATTAAATTAGAATAATATCTCGCCAATTGTGTTTGGTTGAAGAGAAGAAAAGATAAATAGAAAAAAATTATATAAATTCCACATTCTATTTTAATTCAAAAATTTATGTTCTTAGTGTGTTGGATGGAAAATGAAGAGCATATGCATTAACATGAAAGAATGATAGAAAAATAGCAGTAATAGGAAGGCGCGGCGCGTGTCGTGAAAGGAAAGCAGTGGCGAGTATGATTAGAGTGTGGTCACGTGCGTTGCACCTTCTTCCTTCTTCTTTGCACCTATTCCTCTCTTCCCTTCCCCTTCTTATTTCCTAACTGCCATTTCTTTTTTTTTTTTTTTTAATTTCAAAACTATTTTTATAGTAAGTTCTTGGATCCCCTTAATAGCTTACTCGTTTTTTTACCATCACATTAACACCAAAGTAAATAGTAGCTTCAATATAATACCATTTCATACACATTTCACCATTTTGAGACGATAGTGGGCTGGTTTATACTTTATAATATAGTTTTATGTAATATTATTCATTAAAAATATTAGATAAGGATCCAATGTAATTTTTTTATAATGGGTATTTGATTATCCATGACGCTGCCAACATGTTTGCATTGCCGTTTGAATTACAATAGCACACAACCTTATGCATATCTACCGCAAACACTGTGTTATAAACACTATGTTTGATTTTTTTTTTCCTACTTCAATCATTTTTATTTATAAGACCTAAGTTTAAATGATATTTTTCTTTTTATATGATTCAATCTAAAATATTCTTTGCATTTATTTTTTAAAATTAAAATACTCGTAACTAAAAGAGAGGATATATTGACGATTAATTGAAAAAGAGAAAAGAATATTTATAAGAATGATAGTTTTAAAAAAAATTATAAATTTAAAATAAATTATTGTTATCAATTAACTTAATTATTTTTCTTAATTTTAATAAAATAGATAATTAAGTCTTATAAATAATAACAAAAAAGTATCACCTTATTAAAGAAAATATAATTTTACGTAATATTCATATTAATTAGATATATTTAAAGGGATGACTAATTAGTGTCTTTATTATATTGATTAAAAAATTAAAAAGAAAAAAATATATTATCTATATCATATAAAAATACAAAAAAATATAATTTTACACTTTCTAATAATTTTTTAAAATTTCTTAATTAATATTTAAGAGACTTATTAACATTTTCTTATATTTAATCACTTAAGAAAAGTTTAGAAAACAACAAAGATAATAATAATAATAATAATAGCGTGTGGGGAGAAGCACTGTGAAAACTGAGACCTGAGAGGTAGGTGGGGAAAGCCGAAAAAGGCAAGCTTTGTTACAGACAGGCACTGTAGTACACAGTAAGTACAGCATTGGTTATTATTAGTATTTACATTTACACTTACAAAGTGTAATAGTAATACTGCACTTCTCAGTTCACACCACACGTATGGACACATGAATTCTGTGAAAGTGGCATAAGCCTTTGATATTCCCAAGACCATAACTTTGTCCCTCATTTTTCCTTCTTATCCTTCTTCTTCTAGCTATGATCTGGCCACGTTCCTGCACGCACACTATTTTACTGCCTGCTACCTATTAGAATACATCTTTTTATGATTTTTACATCTCAAATTGGATCACATATGCATATTATATGTGTCTCTGTATGTATTCGTCTTGGTGTTGTCCTTGATTCCAACCATTTCCCATGAGACCACCTGTGAAAAACATTACATATGATTATCTAGAATTAGAATAAAGTCCACTATTGTAGAATACACATTACATGAATCTTATAGAAATACAAAATATTGACGGATGGATTAAGAAATTTCATGAACTATATGTGAAATTAGATTGCATGCTAAGCACTTGGCATTCAGTAGTTTTATATTCAAGAAAACCAAAAAAGAAAAATAGAATAATATTTTTTTATACATACTCAAATTCAAAATTATTGATTAAACTAAAACAATCACGTATTAATTCATCAATACACTTGCATGGTGGTATTTTATATTAGTACTTATATTTACTATTATTTTTATCTCTTTTACTTATTTATCTCTTGGGTAGCAAAATGTTTTCCTAAATAATTTTTTTTGCTAAATGCTAATTAGTGTTGTTGTTAAGGAACTTAAAGTAAAAAAAAAAAACATTGGGGGTAAAAATTGCACTGCTCATTATCTTTTTGTTGTGTTTCTCTTATGATTTACATAATAAATATTTTTTTTTATTTTTTTTCTTAATTATAAGATTTTTTTAAAAAACTTATTTGTTCCTTTTTATAAGATTTTTTTTTAATTTTTAAATGTATTAATTATTTTTTTCATATATATTCTTATTTAATTATTATTTCTTCAAAACATTAATGAAAAACAATTAAGTGAATAGAAAAAAAGGATAATTTTAAAATGATAATACAAATAATTGACAAATTTAATGTAATAATTTAAATTAATTACTTTTCTTAAAAATCATGAACTAGTTAAAATAATTTTATAATGGGTAACAAATAACTATTTAATCAATGTTATAATGACATGAGTTAACAAGAACCATATTTTTTTTAAGTTTCCTAAATAATATTTAATACTTCTAATGTGTCCTTCATCACATTTCTAGTTTGCAAGCATTGATTGCGAATTAAGAATACAAGTAACAAGCTAATCAATTTATTCGAGAGATTTCCTCACATTCAATGAAGCTAAGAATGCTGCTGATTTTGACAAATTATAGTACCGTTAGGTCGCCTTTCTTTTCCCCCTCCTCTTAAATAGCCGTTGGGTAGGTTTTGTTCTACAAGTTGTTTTAGTTGTTGTGGTTGCTAGTTGTTGGTTAAGATTTTCGTACCATTATTTGGTAGTGTACTAGTGTTTTGACATAGGATTTTATTAAGGCAAAAACTATATAATTTTAGAAATTTCAACTAGCATTATGTAAAATAATAGTAGTATTGATTTTACTGACTGAAATGTCTAATAGTATTCAATTAAATATGATTATATACGCCCAAAATCACCTTTATCGGTGTCTTTCAAGAATATAACACCTTATCCTTTTTTTTCCTATCAAGTTTCTTTTCCACTCACACCACCTTTCTTTTTCTATTCTTTTCCCACTGCTTTCTGCCTTTACCAAAGTTGTTGATCTGCCAAAAGTCTCGTGCACGCAGATGATTTTTTTCCCTTTTCTGCTGAACACGGACACGAACCTTGAGGCTTAGAGTACTTCACTATTAACAAGTATCATCCAAGATTCAGCCCCCAACCCATACTGCATTATCAAGTGCTCCCAAATTCTTCTCATAAAAAAGAAAAATATTATTTATTGTCATCTAAGGAAAAACCATTGGTAAACCAATGAGGAAGGATTTGTGATGTGTTTGATGTTGAGAATAATTCTACATCAGATGTTTAACTAAATTTTATGGTACAACAAAGACATTTGAAAGATCCATTTAAAAATCGATTTATAAGGAGGTGACTTATCCAATTATATAAATACTTATTAAATTTGTTAAATAATCTTATGTGAGACTATTCTCAACATTTGAAATGGATTCCTAAAACAAATAATTAATATTTCATAATTAATTTAAAAAAGTAAAGTAACAAATAATATTTTTACTTTTTTATGATAAAATTAATTTTATACATTATTCAAACACACTAATTTTAATATTATTAATTCTTTGTTATAAATTGAATATATATTAAAAAAAGTCTTTAAACATTAAAAATTAATTCTCACCTTGATAAAGATAAAGAGAAAAGATAAAAATATCAATATAATAGATAATGAAATGTGATAAAATAAAGAGATAAAAATAAATTAAGATGGTTGAAGAGACTATTGATATTTAAAAAAGTTGAAATATAAGGACTCTATATATTTTATATATTTCTCATATTGTTTCAAAACTTAAAATGTATAAATAAATGTACAATAATAATTGGTAACAAGAAAAAAATGAAGAATTATTATTTTTTGTGTAAAAATTTAGACGAATTGAATCTTACAGTAAGATGAATACATAACTCAAGATTATCTGAATATTTATAAAAATACTTATAAATTATCAATAAACAAAGTTCTTATAATCTTTATTAAAAAATAATTTTTTTAAAATTTTCCTTTTTGTCTTAACCATCCGTCCATTACAAAAAAATGACATGAATAATCCAAAATTCGACTAGAAAAATAATTAAAATTAAAAATTATATTTTTACCAAAAATCAAACTTAAATATTATATAAATAACTCAATTTTAATTTTAATACATTAATGAGTATCCTAAACTAATTATTTCCAAAGATACCATATATAATATGTGTGGGAAATAAAAAAATAAAGAAAAAACCACGAGTTGGCAACAAGAGCCTACCCTACACAGTCCAGCCACAGTGGCTTACAGCATTTCGTCATCTTCCATTAAACACTTTCTTCTCAGTTCTCATTATCTCTGTCTCTAACTCACACATAGTAGCCACCTTGCAATCTGTAGCAGAGGATAATAAGTCACCCCACCTCACAACCAAGCAAAGCTAGCTAGTACTACTTTTAGCTAAAGCTCTTTCATTTATTGACTGTGCTTACTTAGAACAACTACCATCCCAAAAAATCCCTCTTGTGCTTACTTAGAACAACTACCATGACTTGGCAACTCTCATTCTAAAACCAAAAGTAAAAAAATAAATGGAATCAGATAGAGAGAGACCCCATCGCAGCACAAGTAGCAGTAGCAGCACAAGCGAGTTGTTTGTTTGCTTCACTTCCCGTTTGTCCTCTTCATCCATGAAACTCTCATCCAAGTCCATTCTCAGCCCAAGCCGCAGCAGAGACCCTCCTCAGATTTCCCTCTCTTCCTCCCTCAGCAGGAGACTCAGGAGCAATGGCAGCATCAAGGGTGGTGGTGGTGGTGGCCAAGCATCTCCAATGTTCCCAACCGGTGGTGGTGGCAAGAGAAGAGGAGGCTGTGGCTTTGAGAATCCTGAACCTTCTTCTCCCAAAGTCACTTGCATTGGCCAGGTGAGGGTGAAGACCAAGAAGCAAGGGAAGAAGATGAGGGCAAGGTCCAAGAGGAGGGGTGAAGCTAGCTTCAGGAAGGGTGAACAACATCAACAGCAACAAGTTGGTGCTAATGCTAATGCAAGTGCAACAAATCTGAATCTGAATCTGAATCCAGATCTCACTAGACAAAGCAGCCAAGGGTTTCAGCATCACCAGAACTGTTTGAAGCATAGGAATAATCAGAGATGGGTGCATCTTCCCTTGACTATATGTGAGGCTTTGAGGGAGTTTAATTGTTTTTTTCCTTGTAGGTCTTCTTGCATGTCAAGTGAGAAGGAAAAAGAGAAAGGTGGTGGTGGTGGAGTGGAAGGAGGAGGACATGGGATGATGAGAGAGGGTTCATGTGGGAATACTAATAATGCTGTTGGGAGGTGGCTGGTGGCTTTGCAAGATGGGGATGGGAAGGGGAGGGGTATTGAGCTTGTGATGGAGGAGGAGATGGAGGTCAGTGGGAGAGAGAGGAGTAATAGTCAGAGGAGGCATGTGTTTGAGGACATTGATGTTGATTTGGTGGTGGGAGAGGAGGAACAGAAGAAGCATGAGGAGGTAGTGGGTGGAGAGGAGGAAGAGAAAGCTAGAGTTAGCATATGTATTCCTCCCAAGAATGCTCTTTTGTTGATGAGATGCAGATCTGATCCGGTTAAGATGGCTGCTTTGGCTAACCGGTTTTGGGAATCTCCTGTTCACAAAGACAGATGTCAAGAAGAACAAGATGAAGAAGAACAAAACATCAAAACAAAAGAAGATGAACAACTAGAGGAAGTACAGGAAGAACAAGTTGAAAGAGAAGCCATAGAAGATAGCATTTGTGAGAGAGAAACAGAAACTGCTGTTGTGGCCACTGAAGATGAAGAACAAGAAGGGAAAGAAAGCTATGAAATTGAAAGCAGAGAAATCCTGGAAAGCAAAGAATTTGGTGAAGTAAAAGAGGAAGAAGAAAAGGGTGATGAAGAAGAAGCAGCAAATGGAGGAAATGCCGTTGGAAAAGGTGAAACTTTAACACACCCAGAAGCTCATTCAGATCTAGAGAACCTTAGAACCGAAGAAAAAGAGGTTGATCTCCAAGAGGGTAAAGAAGAAGAGAGAGAAAACAACGAAAGCTCGGAACTTTCTTCCACCTCAGAAACCGTCGCAGCTTCAGATCAAGAAAACGACGGAGCAGAACCAGAAACAGACACGAATTCGGATCCGGAGGAGGAAGAAGAGAAAGAGAGCGAACCGAAGGAACAACCTCAGCAACCAGACACGAATTCGGATCCGGAGTCAAAGGAGCGAGAAAACGGGTCAAAGTGCCAAGAGAGAGAAAGAGAAGGGTTGCCGGAGTGCTTGCTGCTGATGATGTGCGAGCCGAAGCTGTCGATGGAGGTGTCTAAAGAAACGTGGGTGTGCAGCACCGACTTTATACGGTGGCTGCCGGAGAGACCCGCCGCCGGCGGCGGCAGCAAGAGGGTCGCCGGAGAAACGTTTACAAAGTCCAAGCCGAAGCCGAAGCCACCTCAGCCGATGATGCAGCTGCCAAGGTCATCGTGCTCGTTACCGGCGGCGGGAGGCAGTGCCGGAGTGTCGATGGCGGCGATGATCGAGCAGAAGCTGGTGGGGTCCAAATCGGGTAACGGGTACGAGCCGTTTGTGCTCACGCGCTGCAAGTCGGAGCCGATGCGGTCCTCGGCTAAGCTCGCGCCGGAGGCTTGTTTCTGGAACAACAGGAAGCTCGAGCCGCACCCCCCGGCGGCTCAGCTTGGAGTCGGTGCGCCGGCTGGTGTTGGGTTCTGATTTTGATTGTCTTTCCTTTTCCCCAAAATCTTAAATTTTCCTTCTTTTTTTTTAATTGACAGAATAATCAATTGTTGTTGTTATTATGTGTAGATTATTGCTAAACTTTGGGCAGCTCTTGGTAAGTTAGGATTATTCAGTATACTATTTTGCTGTTTTTAGAATGTAATCCTTTGTATAAATAGTTTTAGTGATGCTATTTGTTTTTGGGTCCATTACTACTCGTTAGTGAATTTATAATAAGAGTTTAATTTCTGCATTGTTAGCTAATTTGGTACTATGATTTTAAGATAGTTGTAAATTGTTTTTGCACTGTTAGTGAATGTAGTGGTGTTTACTCTTGTAATGGTTGGTATATTTCTTAGTTGGAATCTATTATGGAGAAGATAATGGGGTTGAATTCGTAGTGGTTGAAAGCTTGAAGTATATGCGTGATTTGAAGGGTACGTAAATAAAAGTGAGTGGGGGGCATTTTGTTAAGGTTGTTGTGTCTGGTTGTCTGATGCCATAATTAGGTTGGAATTCTTGTGGACTTTGGTCAATGGTCGTTCATCGTTTTAAATAGCTGCTCTGATTAATTAATTTTGTGTTGTTGTCATTGTCAAGTCTTCATGAGCCGTTTAGAAGCTGGAGTAGACCATGTGTAATGGCCAATGAGGAATTGAAATGTAGATTGAAAGTTGAAACTTAGGAAAACAGTCAAAAACACTAGTTGGACTACTTGTTGATAGTAGTTACTAGTTGTTGTATTTAATGGTTAAAAGGCAATGTGAACCAAATTGGAAAATAGTGAAGATTATGAATCATGTGGAAATTTTCCCTAACCCATCAGGGTAGCCTAGTGGTGGGATTTTCTTTTGTTATTGTTCTCTATTGTGATAAATAATTTTGTTCGAGTGGAATAAGATATTATGTGCTGTAAAGTTTTTCTTTTAAGTAAAATTTTGGCGCAGATAACCTGCGTAAATCATTAAGACATAATAATCTAACCGGTTGGAAAAAACAGTGAATTGTGATGGATTTATCTTACGGTATATTATTATTTTATGCGTACTTCTTTAATCAATTACTCCTACTATGTATATATGCTAGTAAAGACAAACATTATTAAATACTAGTATCGAGTCTTTTTGATCTTTTAGCAAAGCAAGCATTTGGTTTGTTAAAGTGTGTTTACGTGTTTGATTTGTCCGCGCTCATAATCTTGAATGATTTTGAGATAAATATTTGTGATACAGCTTGAGCTTGAAGGCAACTACACTGAGGATAAGCTGTAAAGTTGGCGTTTTGTCTTTCCCATTGCATTGATTTCCCATTCCTTAGTTTTGCAGAATTTCAAAGCGTTTCCTCAGTCAATTATAGGACTTTGAAGCATAATCAATTCCCAAGACAGCAAAAACTATTGTATGATTATCTTACAAGCTTTTCCCCTCTTTCTTTGCAATAGGTAAGGGGACAAAGCCAAGGACAAGAAGGAAACAAATCATGTTCATTCATTTAATTAATCCTTGGATTCAGTCTTTGAGGCAGCTTCTTCTTGGCCTCACTATGTTTGAAGTTTGAGAGCTGATATTCAATTTACTTGAAATAGCTTTTCTTTCAAGATGCATTCTTTGATTTTCGATAAGCTCGTAGTATTTTTTTGTTAACCGATTAAAGACAAATCCCTCAAAATATTGAGATTCACTTAAAAAATTAACCTTTCCTAACAAATGTTATTTTGTATCTGCAGACCTAAAATTTGAACTCTTAATCACATGTTTAATAAACATGATAAATCTACTAACTATTACACATCATGTTGGTTTCAAAGAGTACTACTTTTCAACTTTGTTTCCACACACATATATACTTGCACGTGCCAACTTCAGTAAAATATTGAACCCCACAAGCACCAAACAAAAGTAAATTATCTAGCTACCTTTACTATTTATTTATTTTTATTCGTTAATATGAATTAGAAGTGTTGAGAAGCAAGTTTAGATCTTTAATTGTGAAGATGGAGTATGAGGTGTAAAACCACGGTTGAGACATTGACAACGAAATGTTTGCTTCTTGTTTAAGAAGTTTCATGATCTTAGTTGCTTTATTATATGGAAAAAAGGTTGGACTGATTAGGAATCTTGACTTGAAAAAGGACGAACAGAGAAAAACACCATGTAAGCTGGTATCATAAAGTGTTTTTGCTGCAAACTTTTTGAGCAGATTGGAAATGGTGTAGGGAATGGGAGATAGACATTCTGGCTCCTGTTGGCACATGGACAGCAGAACCAATAATGAATGGAGACCTCACCAAAGCCCCATCTGTAATATATGTTCGAAGAGAGCTAGTATTTTTTATTTGAGTCAAAGGTAGAAATATCATATATAATCAGTTATTTATTTCATAGAAAAATGGTTACATTAAAAGTTATTTAATGATAGCGCAATTATTTTAAAAAGATACATAACTTATATTTTTCTTTAGGAAAATCTCCATTCTTGTCTTGTATGCAAATATGTAAATGTATATACTAACAAATAAATTTTACCATGTGAAATTAAACTTAATTTTCTGAAATCGTGGATGAAAAAAATGCATTTAAAGAAAAGATTTCACTATACGTGATTATTAAGATATTTTGACAGAAATTCGTCATCAAAAAAGTTAGTAGATACACTATACTAATATTATGATAACTCCTCAAAAAATATACCCTAAGAGTATATTAAATGAGAATATAAAATTTGAGAAATAAACCCTGTCTCCCCTTCAAAAATAAATAAATCTTGTCTATTTTTTTTATAAATAAATCTTGTCTATTCAATATTACATGAATAGTTAAAATTTATTTTTCTTGAATATGATTTCGATCATTTATATAAGATTGAATAATTAATATAAGCTCTTTGTGTAGTCTAGATTCGTCCCTTTTGGAGGAAGAGATGGAAGTTTTTTCTGCCAAATTCCAATAGCGTCATTAATCTAAACAACACGATCACAAAAGAGATCATATAGAATTCTTCATTTTCTTCTTTCCACGTAGTTTGTGTGATATTTATGTTCACGTGGGTTGGGCTACTAACATGCAGTAGAGTTGTGTCTGAGAACATACCTAACCCTAATTATTACATGGACAATTTGGTACAATTTGTACGGATGGTTTTATTTGATATGAATAGTACTAATCACAGACACTTGCGCACTTCTATATAATTTTCTCTATTTGTTTACAGTAGATATTACCTCCTTTAAGGTGACCTACACCAAGCATTATTCATTTGACACTCCCCATTTGAACTTAAGTCATATGCATGATTCTGCACAATTATGAATGTCACAAACACACAGGCATCTCTAACTAAATGTACTCAAAGTTGATCTTCCAAGTTCACTACAAGCTGGCCTTAGTGGCCAGTTATTAGAGAATCAAGGTAGAGACAAGGGTGATTGGGTTCTTAGTCTAATTAAGATATTACCATACAGCTTAGGGGTCAAGACATGCCTTAAATCTGGACACAATGGTCTGTCGTGTGTATGCACTGCATGCTGAAAATCCTATATCGATTAATGATATGACCAAAATAAAGTATACAAGTAAAAGACAATTTTTACATTTTGAGTTAGCTTTTGGAATTGAACTAGACCCAAATCCAAATATCTAAGGAATAAGACTGTAAAATTGCATTGCAGGGGATGGTTTTAATTTTAAGCTTCCAGTTAGAAGGATTTGTGTAACTTGAATTGGTGGCAAAGGAGAATCAGCAAAATCACTACAATGCACAGTTCGCCATTATATTTCCCGGGCACACACTTATTGGCAAAAATACCAGTAGTGGCAAAGGATAGACCAGGGCCTAGGGGTATGCACCTTGTTCTTCATCTCAAATAAGTGATGCTAATAAAACACAAGTTTTTGGTGAAGGCCACAGAAATGTAAATGCAGCAAGTGGAATTTGTAAACTTAATTGATGTTTCATTGAATGGATTGAGTAACCGCAAATCCTCAGCTTCTTCCTATCAAAACAAAACTGACAAAATTTTGACAAACGGAAAGGGTAAAGGAGGGGACAGGAGTATATAGCTTCCATAAACCTTTCAAAATATTGAACATTAAGACTAGTAACTGCATTGAACTTGCCACCTACATTACTCCCAAAAGAAAAAGGATATATGTTAATTTTACATGTGGATAAAATTTGCTGACCTTGATTTGAACTTCATTATATTTACACCTAGTAACTATTGTGCATCATTTGAACTTTGTTCTTCCTTCCTGCTGCTCAATTCAGTCTTATCTGTGGAACTCTCATTGGATGAATTTGATAAATTTGGCTGATCAGTGCTTTTACTTTCAGTTTCCTTTTCAGTTGAATCTCCCATGATGGATTTGAGGGCAAGCTGGCCAGAATAAAGGAATAAACCAAGGGAATTCAGGCCAAAAACAAATGTTGCAAGGTAGGTCAAGCCATTCACTATTGTCCTGTGAAAATTTGTCAGAGTTGTCAGGCCAGGTGCTTTAAAAAAAGAACAGCAAGGCCCAGATAGAAAAAGAGATTGAAGCTACCTAATGGTGATGGTTATCTGGCGGACCTGAAAAGCATACAATTTTAAAGCATAAAAAACTGGAACATCTGTTCTATTGTCATTTTTCTCAACTAATTTAAATGCTTTTGTATCATTCTATCATTGTGACAAAATCAATTCTATGAATGACATATGACACTAGGAAAAGGGTTATGCTTATCGTGTACACAGAAATATTGCAATTGCTTTGTCAGAATAACAAAAAATTGGACTACTGTACTTAATAATACAATTCATAACCACAATTATAGGCTATAGCAGCTAAAATTGATCCTGTACTCTGCAATGCACAAGTTAGTCAAGAGATGTAGCCAACTTATGATGATAACAATAGGTGTACTTGTAAAAGATGATAATTTCACTTCCAACAAATCATATAATTGTAAAAAAAAATTCTTATGCTGGATACTCTCATACTCCAGAGCATTAAAGATTGAATTTTCTAGACGATCCAGGAATGGATTAAAATGAAAGTGTAGAATCTTAGTTTTATCTATTTTTCCCATTTAATATCCACTCTCAGTGCTTACTTGTGTAATTTATGAAAATAAAAACACAGCTGAATTAATAGTCTGTATTTCAGTATCAGGTAACTGTTGGATGGGAAACACGGAATTATCCAGTTCCAAGACTAACTAGATTCATACATATATAGCACAATCTCTAGTTTCAACCTGGGAATGGATTGCCTTACTAATCTCCAATGATTAAACTTCAGTACAATTGAATATTCTGATCATCACAGTTCAGTATTCAATATAGGTTCGTCAGTGATACAGAATAACCATGAACTTATACAGATCGACATTAAAAACATTAAATAGCCATGTAAGTGAAAGCAATGTTGAAAACTACCATCAAACTGTCAATATATGGGCAGCTATGACTTAAGGTATATTCAATAGGTTCATCAATTATACAGAATAACCATGAAGTAACACGAATCAACATTAAATATCCATGTAAGTATAAACAATGTTGCAAACTTCAATCAAACTGTGTCACTACACCAGGCAGCAATGACTTAACATGCACATATTTTTCAACCAAAATACTATAGTAAAACATTAGCAGTTTTACGATAATCATTTCAATCAAATATATCCTGGGAAGAAATTTGAAGTGTTCTTAATTGGTGAAAGAAACACAACCCCACATGTTTGAAGACTTCTGCTTGAAGGAAATGACACCAATCAAAGTACATCATATTCCTTGGACAGTTAGATTCATGTTACCAAAGCTACTCTTTGTTTCTTCAACTGAAATGTTTTCTTTTCTCTCTTTTTGCAACAAGTGTTTTGGAGTCTCAATTTTAAAATTGTAACTAAAGAAGAATGATAAGCCACCCAAGGAAAAATTGTTCAGAATAATTAAGCCTACTAACCAGAAAAAAAATATTAAGAGATGAAACACACTTCTATTATAATTTTACCATCATCACAGTTAAGAAGATTAAGTAACAAGATTCCAATTCCTAGCTATCCGACCTACTAATGATATCAAATCAAGATTCAAATCATGAATGGAAAAGCTCATTTTTTGAATCTTGAATCATAATTTGTATCCAATCACAAGATTTTAAGACAAGAAAAAAATAACTTCAAATATACAATATAAATGTCATATAGTGTTCAAATTCTGACCTTTTTATTTGGTTATATTAATAAAAGAAACGGCCTTTTATAATTCCAAATAACATGTTGTGCAACAAAAAAGAATAAATACAGATATAGAAGGACAGGAGATGAGACATACAGAGAAGTTATCTGAAATTGTCTGTCGGTTTAGAGCTGCCTCAATGGTAGTGGCAAACTTGTAGAGAATAAGAGCAATAACTCCAGCAGATATTCCCCCAAGCAATGCCTGAACAGGTGAAGCTGAATCCTCCTTAGCCTTCACTGAAGCCGACCCCATAGCTTTCAAGCTATCCAATGCTTCTTCCTTTATCGACTTCTCTCCTGAAGACCTGAATTGCTAAAACCACAAAACCCATTTCAATGAATACAGACTGCATCGTAACAGCACAAATCAGTAACATCACTGCAAAACTTAATGTGAACAGCACAACAACAAAATCAACTCAATACATCCAATTTCATTTTTTAAAACTAAAAATCCATTCTTTGAAATCATTTCTCACCAAAACATTTATAAAGAAGAGGGTAACTACACATGTTATCCTACAGACAAATTGAAAAATACCAAACGCAGCAAAACACGAATAGTGACAATTATACAAAATCAAATAACGGACCTTTTAAAAAAAATTCTAGTCTTAGAATTTCAAAAAACTAACTTATGGAGTGAGGGTTGCCTCCCACTTTTTTAGGTTATATCACTAGTCAATGTGAAATCTTCAATACCTCCTTGATGCTGAAGACTAAACATCTCAAGCGTGAAATTTGTAAGATAATATATATGTAGGTGGTCCTATAATGACCCGATAGCCCCAACAACATCCATTAGGATATATACTTTATACCATCTAAGAATTTCGGCCTTAAACTAATTCAACCCAAAAACTAACTCGTAAAGCGAGGATTACCTTCCCCTTATATACACTATTTTGTTCATATCACTAGTTAATTTAAGATCTCCAACATCTAGAATTTAATTGAAATGCACGGTTACACTGTCATCTAATGATATACAACCGTGTATGAGAAGTTATTCACTTTTATAACAACTACTTTACAAGTCAAATTGACATTTTTACAGTTTTTTATAAACGAAAATACATAGAAACTTAGCATGGCACATATTCCTAAGTCAAATTGAAACCCAAGTGACGATTATCATATAAAAAAATATCAATTTTCTTACCCAGAAACTAGGAATGAAAAAGAAAAAAAAGAAAAAAAAAACAAGAGAAGAGTGTGCTCACGGATTGTTTGACACGTTGAGCCCTGCGGCGGA
Source organism: Glycine max (assembly GCF_000004515.6). Lineage (NCBI taxonomy): Eukaryota > Viridiplantae > Streptophyta > Magnoliopsida > Fabales > Fabaceae > Glycine > Glycine max. The sequence goes on along the minus strand of NC_038248.2, from coordinate 40,146,664 downwards.
GGGAGCGGAAGAGGAAGACGGAGACGGCGCCGGTGAGGAGAACACTGGAAGCGACTTGGATGGGCGAAGGGTCGTCGGAGGTGGCGAAAATGGAAGGAGTGGAAGAGAATGGAAGTTCAACAGGGCCCTCTGTGTCAATGTCTGCTGCTGCATCGGCGAGTTGCGCGGCCCATGGAGGAATGGCTGAAGCCGAAACAGAGTGGAGAATGGTGGGTTTGTGGTGAAGAGGAGGAAGAATGGAGAGAGGGGGTTTAACTTTGTGGTGTGCGAGTGTGAGTGGGAAGAGAAGGTGGTGGTGGCACTGAGAGTGCAACATCTGATATATAATATGGCAGAGATTTGATTTTGAGGAGTGTTGTTCCCAGCTTCGGGGATGATAATGGTGTTTCCTTGTGTTGTTGTTGTGTTTATGCCACCACTAAGATATCTTCTTCTGGAGTTTGTTTGGCTTTTGGTGTCAAAAGCGAATTGCCCCATATCCATTAATCACACATGCTACAAGATTTTTCTCTTTTTTTTTTCCCCTTCTTAAATATATAAAAAAAAACTTGAATATATAATGAAATTCAAATCTAGAATTTTATGCAAATTACTCAAATTATCGTAACACTGGTTGACACGCAAATTAATTGACATAAAATAATTTTAACTTAATTAAAGATATCAAAATTTTAGTCTTAAATGCGCAAGTAAGATAAAATAACACTAAATTTTGAGGAGGAGAATTTTGCATCTTAGTGGTCTTACCTTATTCGAATAGTAGTATTGCCTCCAATGAAAGATATCACATTTTGTACCAATTTTGTTTTCATGAGAACACTAAGTTATCTAAGTAAGATGATTATTTTATTATAAGTGTTCTTTAGTTTAATTTTAAATTTTATAATACTTTTACTTTACTCTTTAACTTTATTAAATGTTATATTTAGTTTTATTTATTTTAATATTATTATCCAATTAAAAATCATTTTAAATATGACATTTTAATAGTTATTGAAAAAAATAATAATTATTTACGATGTGATTATAATTGTATTGTTAATAACTAATATTGTCTAAAAATTATATTGATCACTTTTAATAGATCTTTCTTCTAAATTACTTTTTCACCCACAAGATTTAAACTCAAAATCTTTCTTTGGAGGACCAAGTTTAATACCACTTAAATAACAAATTGTTTGTATTTATTTTATTTTATTCTTTAATGTAACTAAGCAATATAATGAAAAAAAAATACAATTATCAAAATTCAGGAAACATAAAAAAATTGTAAAAAAAAAGAGAAGAAAAGATCATTAAGTTATGAAGTTCCAAATTATGGGGCAAACTAATAAATACAAGGCAAACCACAAGTATGAAAAGAGTCTTTTTTTTATTGTAATTCACTAGGGGATTTACAATACATAATAAGGGTTAGAGTTTAAAGAAGTATGTGTTGTATCCATCCCCCACACACCCAAAAGTTATACCAGCCTTCAAAATGATCATATATAAACCATTGAAAACTATGGGTCATTTTTCGATGTAGGACTTGTAACGAAATATAATTTTGATTTTTCTTTCTACAGTATTGTTAACTAAATATATACAAGCTAGTATGGTAATCTTTTACAAAAAAATGGCTCATTATTTTGAGTAATTAATAGTTATTTTATAGAAGGTAGCCAATGACATCTTACTCTTTTTAGAAACTAAAAAAAAGAGTTATTAATGTGGGTATAAATTGGCTAAGAAAAAATAGGGAATTGAAGCACTGAGCCACGTTGCAACATAACAATCAAAATGCTTATGTGACAAGATTAGCTTAATTGTGATTAGTTGTAAAAGTCATTACTCGAACTTCAGGATTTATATATTATAAATCAGTAGATTGTTTTGGATAATCGATCAGTAATATGCTCATAAAGAGAGAGCATACATGATTAATTAAATGCCTTATATAGCAGAACAAATACCAAGAATTACTATTATTATCATTATTATTTTCCTGTTCTTAGACAATTGTTACAAAGAATTGATCAGTAAAGTGTGATTATGACACTATAATGCAATCAATGGCTTTTCTCAGCATTCCTGGTGTACGTTTGAAGCCACTGCTCTAGCCCAAAACTTGATTTGCTCTTTCATGTCACCTGAAGACTTGTGAGAAGCCCAATTTGGAATAGGAGGAGCACAACTTTGCACCAACCATGCCTCTGATAAGTATGGTCTCCTTGCTGCCTTATCTTCTTCTGTCTCATCTCTTTTTTTCTCTTGCAAGCCAGGTAGTATGCTAGCTAAACTTGGACTTAAGGCTTCCTTCTCAAATGAGAACCCCAAATCCTTGAACCCTTGAACTTCTTCAAATTCAAGATCACTTAGGCTTCTCCTCATTGTTTTCTGATTCAGGAACCTGCGCCTCATCTCCATAATACCCTCTTTGTTGAAGCTTTCAACCTCAGTCTTTCTGGCTGGTCTACATCTTGGAATGCTACAAGACTGTCATGCATGACCAAAACATAAGTGAAAAAATGTGAGGACTGAGTAGTTAACTTCAAAACATTCAAATCAATCTGAATTTGGAAGTGTATGTATGTCTTAAAACTTTACTTTCTAAAGGGTTATTGACTTTTCTTAAAAAGTAGCATTATAGCAGCAAGCTATATATATATATATATGCTGCCTGTCCTTCTCTAATTATACGATTTTGCTTAGCCAAAAAACTTTTGGCTTTTTGGACCTTTTGGCTTTAATTAGTGTTATTCTGGGTGCTGGCCACAATAAAAGCAATCATAAACTCTTAGAAGGGACAGAATCTTATGCATTTAAACCATATTCTATTAACTTAAATATATCTAACAGAAGCAGATGATTGAACCATAAATTAGTGCTATTCTGGGTGCTGGCCACAATAAAAGCAATCATAAACTCTTAGAAGGGACAGAATCTTATGCATTTAAACCATAAATGAAAAATGATTCTATTAACTTAAATATATCTAACAAAAGCAGATGATTGAAGTACCTTAGAGGTTTGCCTGGGGGGAAGAATGTCAATATGTGTAGGTGTTGATGGTTGCTTGTGGGATCTGCCAGTTCTAGTATCATTTACTTGGAACTTTTCTTCTCTCCCTATGGATGGAGGCAAAGATGGTGTTCTTAGCAGTTTGCTTTTCCTTCTATTACAATCACTGTTATGATGTCCTTTCATCTGTGCACAATGAGGTTCACTTGCTGCATGAGACACAACAGGATCTGTTGGTTGGTGCACCAATTTGCTCCTAACAGAACAGCTTCCTTTATGGTCTTCTTCTCTCAATCTCAATGGTGGCATGGATGGTGCTCTCTGGATCTTCTTAGAATGAACAATAGCACCATTGTTTGGTGGTTTACTTGGTGATGATGAGTTTGAGTCCTTCACCAAAAAATCTGGGGGGCTGATTAGGCCAGTGGAAGAAGGGTAAGGATCAGAGTGACACCTTGTCATCCTTGGTGCTATCTTTAACAAGTTATCAAAGAACCAGCACTCCTCGAGAAGAAGATCCGCAGCTTCCACTTTTTCATCTTTGTAAAAAGAAGACTCACAAGAGTTGCCAATAGGCTCCATGAGTTTTCCACTTTTCCAACTTTTTCACCCCTTCATGTGTTCTGAATTTATATTGGAGGCGTTTGCATCTATTGTCATTGAATTCTGATTATAAATTAAACGAATGTAGTGCACACATAGGCCAAAGATTTGACTATTAAAAATGCTCAAGCTGAGCTTTAGATAAGCCATGTGAGATATGACAGCATGTGCTTTAAGATGTTCATGTCCTTATATTATTGTTTAGCCATAATGAGCTTACTGTCCAAAAAAACAAAGTGTTATTTAATACAGAAATGGATTTTCCCTTGGGCATTTCATGAAGTGAAAATAATACTTATGAGATGGATGAGTGCTGCAGAGAGGCCAAGTGGGGCCATGCGGCAATTAAGTTCCACAACAACAAAAATAATAGGTAGGGACGATTTTTTTGGGATTAGCTTTGTCATGCCAGCACATTCCCATGTGATGAGGTTTTTGTTTATGCAGCCACTTCACATCACAAAACAAGTTAAATTAATCATTGTGTTTGGTTGTTTGTTTGACTATTAAAACAAATAATTTGATTATGGTGTGAGAAGGTTTAATTATCATGTTATTTTCTTTGAGAATAGATATTTTTTAAAATTATTATATGATCAAAATTGAATAATTATAGTAGTTCTTAGCATGCAGTTGCAGAAGGCCTTCATTACTTTCTCATGTGTGTGAGTCTATGTGTATAGGGTTTATGACTTTTGCTGTGTTCCACTATCACAATTCACACCACCAATGTTCTTAGCTGTCTAAATATTATGAGCGTTTAAAAAATTAAAGCAAACTGATAAAATTTAATTAAAGTATTAATTTAGTTCAGTGTGGTTAAGGAATGAAACCAATTATTTAATCGGATCTAGGTTGATGGTACAGTTAAGGAAGATGCCAAAAACTCTGAATTATTTCGTTGTAATTGTTGTTAACCTATCGAATAACAACTCTAGAATCTTCACCAATTTTAGCTATATTTGTAAGTTTTTCTGATTAGGTAAAAGTTACTTTTAAATTAATTGGCTATTTGGCTAGTTTCAATTATTGAGTTTGATTCGCAAATAAAATGATGAATAAGATTTTTTTTTTTTTGTAAAGTCTTAAAAAATAAAGTAAAAAAGTCTAATCTTTGTATAATGTGTGTATGGAGTGGAAATGCATCAAGTGAAAATTGATTAAGTTTCCGTGCCAAGTCTAAAGAATATTACTGCCACCAATTTTTTTTCCATTTTGATGTTTTGGAGATTCACCACCAAACCAAAAATGTTAATAGTAATTAGTGAAAATATACTAATGAAAATGAAAGTAGCAAAAACACCCTCTTGAAAAACTAAACTCTTTACTCCAAAAGATTTGTTGGTATTTTTTTTTTCTTGAAAGGCAAGATTTGTTGGTATTGTGATTTAAAAATTACTATAAATAACAGAATCTTGGAAGAAAATTTCTTGGCTAAGGTAATAATTTTCTTCTAGCTGGATGACTAGATGAACCTATAGGTCAATGGTAATGTAAGCTACTACCAATAATTTCAGAAGATAAACTTCATTCATTTGCAGCAAAGAGAAGCATTACATTTTGGTCCCCGCAAATCTTTATACTACATGACATAACACCCAACTCAGCCACTTGGACATTTCTTAACCACTCTAATCTTTATATCTAACCTTCTAACAGATTCAAGGGACACAAATTTTCTCCACAGAACACCAGAACTACAAGCAGTAGGCACGTTGAACAAACATATAGGTGGATTCATTGGCTTAAATTGAAAAGATTATAAGCCTTTCATTCCATCAGGTCTACAACAATTTGTCTCATGTGTCAAGAAAAATGGCCATGCCTTACCAAGAAGATCAGTAGCCAATGTCCATTAAAGAAAGGGGGAAACTAAAAAAATTGAAAACCAATTGCCAATGCTCAAGAGAATGGCTGAATTGAAGTTTCATATTACTATGTATCCATGGCTTTGTCATGGGTCACAGGACTCCTTTCCTCCTCTAACCTGTAACAATTATTGTTAGCTTAATTAGCTAAATCATTGCTTACATTTCAGAATCAATTTACTTAGTTAGGATATGTTACTGATTAGTGGGATTAAAGATATGGTTGGATAAACTTATCCATAACTAAATATACGAGTAAAAAAAATGATAAAAAATATGTTTTTAGTTCTTATATTTTTCTATCAAACATGATCAAAATTTCTATTTTTAATTTTGATCAAACTTTAAAAAAATATGTAGAATTTAGTCACAATCTAAGAATTTTATCATATTTTTTTAAAGTTAAGAGGGATTAAATCTATATTATTTTTTTAAAAAAAATTGAGGATCAAATTCATCAATATGAAAATACAAAAAAGACCTTGATCATGTTTGACTAAGAGTATAAGAATTAAAAGCACATTTTTCCCAAAAACAAAATAAGTTTTTTCATGAGCTAAAATTAGGCTACGTACAAGTTAAAAAATCAACTTTAAAGAAATTAATATAAGATCATTTCTTCAAATTAACTTATCTATTAACTTATAAAAAAATTATTTCATTTTTTCTTCTTATTTTTTTCTCATAGAAATAAAAATCCTCATGAGTAAGTTTATCCAAACATACCCTAATTACTACATTAGGTGGTCGAAAGTTATGATAATGTATAGCTACTTCGTCTAGAGAAATATCAAGGTATAGTTAGTTTAAGAAAGAAAAAGAAAGTGAAAGAAAAGAAAAGAGGAGAAGAAAAATAGAGTAGAAAATAAAATGACTTTAGGTTGTTTGGTAGTTGAAAAAAATAAAAGTGAATGTGTGTTTATCATAACCGTGGCATGTGTTTAATCTATCTATACATGCTCCTCACTGTCAAAGTTTCTGACTTGGCATCAAAGAATCCCTCCCCATTTGATGAGGTAACCACCTCTTTGTCATAGCCATAAATAGGGGCAGCGGTGAGTGCAATAAAACATTTCTTTGCATTCTATAATAATGAACATAAGTTACCTGCAACTCTTTACTTTAAGTGATTTTAGATTTGATTTTCTTGGGTCTTGGATTTAAGTTTTGTAAATAAAAAAGAACTTAATTAAAAAAGAAGACGTCATTAAAAATGATTAATTAAATTTTTCGATAGAGATTAATTATTAATAAAATTAATAAATAATCCGTACCGATATCATGATATAAAAAAAAAAAAATAGAAACTGCTAGGAAGTCGGGGATCAAATCAGTGTGTGCATGGTGGAGGAACTTAGCCAGCCACTGCCAAGTTACACGATTCTTGTAGCCCACAATCATTTTATTTTTGTCAAAATCATGATGTCCCTTAATCTACCCGATAAAGACTAATTTTATTTGTAGTATATGTTTTATTGGTCCAATAAAATTTTAGATATATGAGAATTGAACATTAGTTTTCTTATTAAATAAATTATTCTTACAGCACCGACAAATCCTTAACCCTTTTGAATTATTTTTTTTATCAATATATATGAATGAGTTATGGATTTAATTTTTATATATTCAAGACTTACATTAATTGGTAAAGGGCATTGCTATTGACAGTATTAAACTTTAGCAAATGACCATTTTATTCTTATGAGCTTTCGAACGATCCCAACCCCCTTCAACTCTCACTTCTCCATCATAACACCCCACCATTTCCCTTCCTCTCTCACTATTTTATTCTCCTCCGTTTTTTAATTGAAATTAAATTAATTACAATATAAAATAATTTGACTACAGTTAATAAAGGTAATTTATAAAATAATTAATTCAGTTAGGTTTAAAAATGGTAACTTGTATCCAATTAATTTAATTTGATTTTTTTTTAAAAAAAGATATCAATTATTATTAAAAATAATAAATTATATCACAATTAATTTTATTGCTTTAAAAAAAAGAAACTTACAATTAAAATTAATTAAGATGGGTGTAAAAAATACATAATTGAAACATGATTCCGTTATGTATTTTTTACGAAATACACAATGTAATCATGTTTTCTTTGTGTATTTTTTTACACCTCCTTTTACACTAGAGAAATATGATATCTTTATGTTGTTTGTGAATGAAGAAATACACAATAAAATCATGATTTCATTATGTAGTGTGACGTGAAAAAAATATATAGTAAAATCATAATTATATTGCATACCATACATATTAAACATGAAAATAATAATTTTAGAAATAAAAAATTAGGCACGTTAATAGTTTAAATAACAGCTGTGCCAGTGAGAACAATAATTCTCATTTGTTAAATGATCATTTAAGATATTATTTTAATCTGCCTAATGTATAGGGTAGATATTTATTTGTATATAATTACAATAAATAGTCTTTGCATTTATAAATTATTATATTTTAAATTTATAATAAAACATTAAAATGACATAAGGTTATTTTTAAATTGAAATAAATAACAAGTGTTTTAAAAAAAAAGTATAAATAATAGTTAAAATGATTTAGAGACATTTTTTTTGTCTAGTTGCGATAATATTATATAAAAATACACCTCTCAAAGAAAAGAGAAAATATTTAAAAATATAATTAAGAAAATGAAAAGAAAAAATATTTTACTCCCAAATTAAAAATTCTAATTATAATATAAAAATAAAATAAATCACAACAGAAGTTTTTAGCAAGACTCTTGGCTTACTACATAGATGATAGCACAAGTTCTACTTGTCAATATCAACGTCATTTAAAAAAAGAAAAATACTTTGTCTCATTTCATTTTATTTGTATTTAAGGTAATGCACAAATCTTAAAAACAACAATTGATTATACTAATCCCTACGATAAAATAATTACATTTGACTAAAATATTCTTGCAAAAACGATTAGCTACACTGGCAATACATCCATTAATGCATCTATTTCTTGAGTATTACTAGAAGAAGAAAAAATCTTAATATTCTAAAATGACAAATACGACCGAGGGAGTAATAAACGTTTGGTTAGATTCTACAGAAATAATCAAGTTAGCTGACATACGAGGATTCAAGGCTGTGGTTTTGACTTTTGATGATGGAAGCACTAGAAACTTAATTTCCTGGTCAAAACTATATTTCAATCTCAGAAAAAGTTATATACAAATGCCGCATCAGCACCAAAAAATTGCTATGCAATCCAAGCTATGAAACAATATAGCCTAATCAAAAGGGCGCTTTTTCATTACTATCAACTCTCTTAGAGAACAAAGGCACAAGTTCTCAAATTTACAGTGAACTGAGACATCCTTGTCTGGGTCCAAATGAACTAGTACACCATCTCTGAAAACAAATTTAAGATCATGCTTGGATGATTCTTCATTCAGCACCATACCTTCCATTGCAGTTGCATGTTGGCTTGCTGAGTGAGAAACACATTCAGCTGGCACAACATCCTTGCGTTGGTTTCCATTATTACACGTGCTCAGTTTCAAACAGTCGAGAGATGTTCCACGCTTTTCATTTCTTGAGGTTTTATTTGATGAATCAATGAAATCTTCAGGCATAAAGCATTTTCTAACTGCTGAAATAAGATCCACAGATAATGATGCAACAGCATCATGGACATCTTCTGCTGTCCACTTGTCACTGTTTAAACCCCACTTTTCAACAAGTATTTTCTTTGTCAAATGATGCAGACTGTGGAGACATGCAGGGCAACATTGATACAAGCAAATAACCCCGGATTCAGCAGGGCCACAGCCATTACTTGAAGAGACATTACTGTCTGGGGCATTCTCTTGTTTATCAGATTTAACATCACTTGATTTAGCACCGGTCTCTACAGAGGGCAAGCTAAGAGGCTGATCAGACCTAATGTTCCCAATCTCAACATCGTGTTTCTTTGGTTCGCAAGCAGTGTGGAGTCCATTTTCAGAAGGGACCACAGATTGAGTGCACGTGGATTTGTTCAAGCCTTTTGAAATCCCCAGTTCTCCATCCATCTCTTCATTATTTCCAGCAGTTACAAATTCAGATTGTCCAAATAAAATACCATTCTCCTGACTTGTGGATGGATAAAGTGGTTGGCTTGCAGCAATAGAGTTGTTGATATTCTTATCTGAAAAAGAATGGTTCTGTAGATGTCCTTCAGAACTAGCATTTCCATCATCACAATCAAAAATGTCTGCATTATCATTTTTGTCATCAGAGGCAAGACATCCAGTTGTTTCAGCAGGAATTTCCTTCTGACTTCCCTCCAATGTCTCCAAATCATTACCATCTACAGGAACAACTAAATGACAGTCCTCACCTTCAGTTTGGTGATTTTCATGTGTGAGATGACTGTTTAATGGCCCACCACTTGCTGGTATAGCCTTTATTTTATGCTCAGGGGAATCCTGCTCCAGACTAAAATGGAAGGAATTACTGTTAGAAACCAAATCCACACAAAAAAATAGTAATTAAACAAACATGCATAGTAAAGGAAAAGCAGTAATACCTTAGCAACGAGTAAGCCCAGTTGTTGACCATGTCTTCCAAATAAGCCACTTGTGACAAAATACGAAAATATTGATATCTATCTTTCCCAGCTTGAATTCTGGTATTGATTTTCTCAATTAAGATCTCGAGAACCTTCCTTACATCAAGGGAAACTTCCCTAACTGATTTGTAAACACCTCTGTAAGCTGATAAACCAACAGCAATCAAGCCTCTGACCAGACCAGATGCTTCTCTGCTTTTGGTGCCACCAGAACTACAAGATACTGCCACCTGGTCGTGTGAATTATTAGGACGAATTATACAGGAATTGAAAGGCCAGCCCCTCCAAGGTCCACTTACATCAGTACAAGGACCTTCATCGAGTTTTGAAGTGACCCAACAAAGTTCAGTAAAATGTGGGTATAAAAGAATTTGATAGCCAAATGTGGATATTGCTAATAACAGGATTGACTTTCCCTTCATTGACTTGCTGTTGGGTGTTGGTGGAACTTTGGTAAAGGATTCAAGTTGGATTTCCCTCTTATCATTAGCTGGTCCATCTTCTTTTCTTTGGCATACCTCCTTATCTTTAGAAACTTCAATTGATTTATAACTTCTGCCCTTTTGGGAACCCATATGAACATGAGATCTCTGATGAATCAATTGAACCAGCTGCTCAACTACAATTCTCAATAGCTCTAGTGCAGATAGATTGATCACCATGTCATGATCAAAATTCTCATCAATTTGCACAGAGAATCGAGGAATTGTCTGCTCCAAAGGAGTTGATCGGCCATCTTTAGATTGGTAACTCTTGAAGAATTCTCTTACTTTGCACGGAAGTTCTGTATAGGGAACTTCTGAAGTAGCCTGTCACAAATGAAAAACAAAAATATAAGGATCTACTAACCAATATAAAATATTATTAAATGTCTAGCTAATACTAAAATGAATGACCTATTCTTGCAAAAAACAAGGATAATTGAGATTAAAAAAAATTGACCAAGCCATAAGAATTACTCAATGTTAAAAGTCATAAGAATTACTCAATATCAATACGAAATTGTATTAATATATTCCAAAATGACAAATAAGAAACTAGTGAAGTAACATAAATCAACATTCAACCTAAAAAAAGGAGCAAAAACCTAGGAACCAATGGTATAAAGGCTTAATTATTAAAAGCAAAAAAGTATTCATACCAGAATCATCAAGGATGTCGATACATCAATGGATTCCACCTGCTCAATAAATGACATCCAGGCATATGAAGCCTTTGTGTTGGCTTGGCCTTTGGTCATCTCAGTTGAGTTTTTCTCATTACTAATGTCATTTTCCTTCTGAACAACTTCGTTTGGTGTGAAACAAGACTTGCCCATTGTTAAACACGAATCTATCCTTTCAGCAATTTGGAAATGTTTCTCCACAGCCCATAAATCAATTCTTGGCAAGAATACTATGCAAGATTGCCTGCTAGCACATTTCACTGCCACAGAATCTAACGGTGAGTATCAGATCTATATCTATAAGTTGATACAATTATGAAAATAGTTGAGCATCAATATTTTGTACTACCTCCTTCCCATATCTTTTGATGTTTTAGCTTTCTATTTTTTTCCCAAAATAATAAATGTTTTAGGATTTCAAAGTCTAATTAATGCATTTTTATCAAATATACACTTATTTAATACCCACTACTAGTGGCACAAGTATCAAAAATCAAGGTATTAAATAAGGACATTTTAGTCCAAATATAAAAATTGAGTTTCATCAAATATTTCTTAATCTTTGTGCAGTAACTTTAAACATCTAGTATAGAGCAACAACTTCAACTCCTCTCTCACACTTGGCACCTTTCAGTGGCTAGGAAAAGAAAAGTATTATCTTTGTAAGCCTAAGTCATAAGTATAACCTCAGCAACAATGAACAAATGATGACAGCTTATTTGATCTCCAGAGTTTTTGTTAATTAGCATATTTAGTTAACAGTGATTCCAAGAGAACAAAAATCAACATTACCAGCCAAACAATAAAAAAGAGAGACATACTTAGTATCTGACCAATCCCTTGCACCACTACTCCATGCCCTTCTTGTAAAATAGTTGCCATATCAATCTTCTGCACTTCAATATTACCAATAAAGCAGTGAAGAAGGGAAGAAGCAAGATGTCTCTGGCCAGATCGTGAATTTCCAGATATTAGTATCCGAAATCCTGATTTGTTGGTCAATGCACATAAACCACTATGCATGCCAAGATGGTTCCTTGTGGAAGATTCAAACTTCAAGCTGTTATTATTGGCATCATCCACAGTATCAAAAGAACCAGCAATGCCATCGTTGGCAGATAAAATGCCAGAACAAGTAAGGTTTCTCTTTAACTCATAAACAATGTTTGTTTCTTGAAGAAAATCATCCATGTGCAACCACCAGTGATCAGAAGGCTTTTGCTTTTTGTCTAGAGCAGAAATCATGACATCCTTTATCACTGTTGCAGCTTTAGATATGGGAAGTGGTAACCATAGACGTTCATCAAGATAAAGAGATACAAGAAGAGTGCATAATGGCTGCAATAAACAAGGAATAAGTTGGATGGGAAGAGGGTAGCATACTACATCATTAGCAGCATTTCCAGCATCTCTCCGGGAGCAAGGTAGTGGGGACGAAAAATAAGCCTCTAACCAATCCCTCTCCTCCACTGCAAAGGATGGAAGAGGAATGTGCTTAGAACCAGAATGTTTTTCTTCAGCAGCTAAAGACAGGACTTCTTGCAAAGGGAAATTCCTCTTCAACGCATTCATCGCCGCTTGGGTACAAAGAGCCTGGAGATCAGCACCAGCAAAGCCAGATGTTTTTCTTGCAATCCACTCAAGCAAGGATCCAGTAATTGGTTTTGGCCACTTCTGGGTGTGAAGTGAGAGAATGGAAGCTCTGTCCTCAATTGATGGTAATGGAAAATAAATTTCCCGATCAAATCTACCAGGGCGCCTAAGTGCTGGATCAACAGATTCAGGACAGTTTGTCGCACCTATGACCACAACTGAACCCCTAGATTTCAAACCATCCATAAGAGCAAGCAATGTTGACACAACAGAGCTATGCGTCTGATCTTGCTGCCTAGTGCGGCAGGGTGCCAGCCCATCTATTTCATCAAAGAATATTATAGAAGGTTGACATTTCTCAGCAACCTGAAATAATAGTCTTAGTTGACGCTCAGCATCACCAACATACTTCCCCAAGCAATCTGCACCTTTACGGGCAAAATATGCAACCCGCTTATCACCACGGGAACATGCACCTATCAATGCCCGGACCACCAAGGTTTTCCCAGTTCCAGGATGCCCATGCAAGAGAACACCTCTTGGAGGTGTAAGCCCTAAATTATCAAAGAGCTCAGGATATAGCAGAGGTAAAATAACAACTTCTTTCATACAACAGATGACATCTTTAAGCCCAGCAACAGATTCCCATCCCTGAAATGAATTTTCACTGGCAGATTCTGAACCCCCAATGTACACTGGGGCTATTCTCAATAAATCACGATGAAGCCTCTTGTTTTCTCGTTTCAAAAATTCTTCATCCTCTCCACAATTTTCCAACCATCTCTCTTCATCTCCAATATCTTTTCTACAAGCTTCATTTGATCGCTTCCTTATCTCCCACATCATTTTCCTTGCCTTCAACTTCTTTATCCAGGATAAATATTTATTACCACAAGGTTGGAAGAGATGCCGATGATCTGTGCAAGCTATAAGAAATTTACGATGATCAAAGATGCAACCACTTGCTCTTGCACAAGGCTGCAAAACCCAGATAGAGTGTTAGTTTTAACTCATGGTTGGTATAAAAGAATGTTTTTCTTGCTTGTAGTAGCAAAATAAAGGGAATTCAAAATATTTGTGAATGTTATTCTTAATGAGAAAACTCAACCAACCAAGTGATAAGTTCTTGGACAACGATCGACACGACAACCAGTGGTTGCCCCTCGCCTCCCACAGCGAGTGCACTTCAATGCTCTTCCTCGGAAAAGTGCAGCCCTCACATTTTTTAAGCATCCAAAGTTAGCAAAATAAACCTGCAGAAGTTTGTCACAACAAATATTTACTTTAACAAAAATTTGACTAAGCTACAAATAGAAAGACAATTTGACTGTCAACTCTGAGCAACCAAACTATTAAGTTAATAAAGTTTAACAAAGAGCCGGGGAGGAGGGGACACAACCTTTTTGGGTCAGGAGTTGGCAACGTCTGCTCATTACTATGGACAATATTAACTATACAGCATGCATATTTTACTAGAAAGGCTTAACATAGCATCTATATTTTCAGGCCCAAAAAAAGGTCAATATGTTCATTTGGAATTTGGGACAGATGACAAAATTGAAATGGTTAAAGAAAAAAAGTTTATAAACAGTTTAAGTTTAAAGAAACAATGGATCTTCAGTGTGTGTTTGTTTCCAATAAGTCCCTTCCTTCTCAGTTTGTGCATTGGAAAGTGGGAAGTCTCCATTCAACTGAGTTGTAATGGGTTTCCAAACACACCAAAGCATCTTACCTTGTATCTAGTGTTTAATCTACATCCAAGGTCGAGAACTGTAAAAGCAAGTGGTTGTCTTATATCCATTATGCAAGTTATATTCAAAAGGAAACAAAAAGGGGAACGTCTAGGAAATGAAGATGTATTAGTTATTATCAGTTTAGAACTTATTCTGCTTCATTAACAATTACCAGAGCAAGACTTTTACTACCAAACCGAGCTTTTAGAACGTATTAAAATTAAAATGTCATTGTGATCAACAAGTCTGCAATGTTAATCTCTAAAGTCTTACATAAACCTCAAGCTCGCAATATGCAGAGTTTCATGATGCAAGCCATGTTTCACATACTACTAAATTAAAACCGCACCTCCGGACTCCATACAGCACAGTGCAGATGAACCCATATTCTAGCAATACCACAGTGATCATTAATAGGACCCAAGAGACGCCCAAGCCAAGCAGGTTCATCATCAAAACCATCCCAGATATCATAATTAGTCTCCTCTGAAGATGATGACCCACTATAAGCTTCATTCTCACTTTCACCATTATCCTGAGCTAACCTTTTTGGAGGCTTACCATCGCTCCCTCCACCGCACAAACCACACCGTCTTCCCTCTTTGATACGCTGGTGACCACGCTTGTCAACTGAAGCATGTTTCAACTCATCCAGCCTCCCAACATTTGCATCTTTCAAGACATTTTCATCAACGTCAGCTTCCTTGCCATCATTTGCATCTTTCAAGACATTTTCGTTGACATCAACCTCCTTACCAACAGATCCTTTATTATCTACCTGTTCAGCTACATCACCTACTCTTTTGCTTTCCTTCGCACTCTCTAACTGATCATCCACTTTAACTAAATGTTCCACTGGAGACGGTTCAGCGTTACCACCACATTCCTCTATTTGCAAATCGTTGGGTAAGTTCTTCTCCTCGTTCCCTACCATCAGAGGGTCATTTCCATCCAAATCATCCATCTGATCCCCCTCCTCATTCCTTATCATAGGAGAGACATCTCCATCTGAATCATCCATCAGATTCCCCTCCTCATTCCCTATCACAGGAGAGGTATTTCCATCCGAATCATCCATGCGATCCCCTCCACACGATTCGGTTTCTGAATCAGAATCACTCTCCTCACCACTGCTCAACACAATCTCCACTTCCTGACTCTTACTCTCCTCCAAACTCCCATCAGACACATCCTCTTCATGCCCTTCCTCATGCTTTGTGGCTTTAATCCTCCCCGGTCTCTTTGACTTAACCACTTTCGGCATCAAACCTCCCAACTCCTCTTTCCTACCAACCTCCCTATCACCCCTCCTTCTAACCATTCCCTCAAAAAGCTTCCTCTTCCCCCGAGGCGATTCTGTCTCCTCCTTCACCCTAACACCTACATTGCCAACTCTTGATCTCAACCTAGAACTCCAAGTCCCACCAGAACCTTTATTTTTTCGCCCTAATCTCCTAGCACCCTCCACACTACGACTAATTCCACCCTTCCCCACCTTCCGCCTTTTCTTCGGCGGAGCTGGAGAAGCGTCGAGCAGCACTGGGGCACAGCGAACCCGGGAGCTTCGACGAACCCCCACATCAGGGTTCAAATCCTCATTATCCTCACTCAACTCATTATCCTCATTCAACTCACCATGGTTTCGAGTGTACTCTTCCTCACATATTGCATCCAACCTCTTGTGCTTCTTCCGAAGCCGCGAACCCAATCGAGACGACGAACCCAATGAAGACGGAGATGATCGCATGACCAGAAAGCGGAAGAATCACCACACGGAAAAAATAGAGGAAAAAATAATGAAAAATGCACAAAAATTGAAAAAGAAAAATGAAAAACTTTTTTGGCACTCTCAAAAACTAGCAAATGGGCATTCGCCGATTGGCTTCTCCGTCCTATTGGGTGTTCGAATGTGCTCCGAATCGGAAGAAAAACGCCGCCGTTGCAGCGCTGCCCCGGTTGGTCCAAGGAGGGAGAGAAACCGAAACCCTAGAAATCGAATAGGCGACGCATCTTCTTCGATTGGCTTTTTGGTTCGATTAAAGGGTGTTTTCCATTTTTTCAGTGAAGATTGGGTTTCGGGGTTTCGGGGTTTCGGGGTTCTTCCCTGAGACCCTTCGTTTTTCAGTGTTTTTCGCTCTGAAATTTGATTTCTGTGCACAGAGACTATACCAGGGCGTGTGAGAGTGAAAAATAAGGCTTTTTGCTCTGATAGCATCCTTCTGTCCACGCGCGAGTAGTTTGCGTGATATACACGTGATGATTAGGTGTGGATGAAAGAAACAAGGACCGTTGTTTTTGTGGAAGTGAATGATTGTGTGATACACGAGCTTGATGAAGGAGTTGGGATGGGTGTCAATAGTGTATTTTTGCCAAATTTTCTTATAATTTCTTTTTTCTCCCATACAATGTTGCCGCCAATATCCCAGTTTGCATGACCCCAAAACCCAAATATAAAAGCAAATAGGGAGGGTATCGAGGGTTATGCATGAAGTGTTTAGACTTTGAAAGGACAACGGCTCTTTAAAAATTTAAATATTTGGGTATTGGATGCTTTTAAGTTTTAAGTGGGGACTACTGTGCTCTGGTGAGTATTTCTCTTAATTTTTCATTGTATATTGTAATAATTGTCAATAGTAAACATTGAGATCAATTTCAAATTATAAGTAATTGAGGGTGATAGGTTTGGTATGTATTTAGCACTGTAGAGGTTGAGAAATTAAAAAGCAAAACTTTCTTCATGAAACTCTTATTTATCACTGGATACACCTAAAATTGATGAAAAGGAGTTAGATGCTATATATTCTTGCAAAATAAGTTAAACTTAGAAACCAACATAGTTCTATACTTGATATTTTACACTTGAGTTTGTGATATGTTTGGAAAATATATATCTTGAAATTATTTTTTTTATATTCATTCCTTTTTTATAAATAGTTGATAATATCCTTCTTTATTTTAAAATTTTAATTAAATTACGTATGCATACTTCTATAATTTTAATATTTTTTCTTAAAAACTTTTGAGTTATATTTTTAAGATATTATTTAAACTAGTTAAAATTACTCAATAATATACAAAGATTTGTACATGATTAGAATGTTTTGAATATCAATTTCGATTATAAATTAATGTTTTATATATTTTCATTAATGATGTTTTTTTAGCCTTTCAGAAAATTAAAAATTTTGTTTTTTACTTTTCAAATTAACAGATTTTGCTGTAGTCAAAAGTAGTATTAATAAATTTGTCCGGCCTCCAATTTATTCATCCACATGCCAGTACCACATTACTGCAAGCTGCAGGACACACCCTACCTCTTTCTCTTTTTTACCGTGCCTTTTTCTTTTTTTTTTACTGTTTTTTACATTGATCGTACTTTTGCACGGCCCACACCTGGTTTTGAAAATATTCAAACTTTAATTCCAAAAATTAACACTTTTCCTTTTATATAGAGACCAAATTTTGAGTAATTAAAAAATGTAGGAATTAAAATCAATATTTTAAAAGTCAGAAACAAAGTCAAGGTTTTAAAAAAATAAAAACAAAAAACATTATTAGTCCAATTTTTATTTCATAAGTACACAACAGGACTTGAATCTTCATCATTGTACTTAAGGGATATATATAGTTGTTTCTCTCATGGAAAATTTAGCTAAATGATTAGCTAATCGTTCGCAACGACCTCCAAAATCAAGAAATTGACTCTAGAAAGAGTCTTGTTTTTTGGTTGTAGGTTTCTAATTTACTTAGAAGAGTGCTTAGTATAAAAGGTTGATCAAAAGTAAATTTATAAGAATAAAATACAATAAAAATTAATTAAATAGTGATATAAATAAATGCAAGATAAATGATGTTAGATTGACTGGCTGTGGATTTTTGAAAAAGTATGTGCAAGTCTTGTTTATGCATCTAATCATTAGAAATCTTCAATACACCGTCATGGTTCACTTGTTTTCACTATCGTTATTGTTAATGATGGATATTTGATGTGATTATTTTGTTGTTGATAATGATAAGACTCAACAAACTTACTCATGTGTTATGAGATGGGGGAGAAAATGAGATATGTGTTTTGGAGTCATGAGCTAAGGAGTGAGAGATATCATGGAATTGCTAACTTTACTCACATCCCTTATATCGTGGAAAACTTATCTTGAGATAAGGAGGAGTGAGAGCTCTTATTAGTGTGACATTGGCCATGGGTAGAGGGGTTAGCCCTAGACCCTAAATTAGTTTTGTTTTATGTTTAATTCTATTGGATGGGTTATGAATACTTCCAAGCATTTTTGAAAAATTAAAATAATTATTATTAAAACTTATTTTTTCTTCTTATACAACACTTATCACGAGCTGTGGAAGTAACAGCTATTACGTATTTTTGTAACATTAGATTAGGACAAGCTTTAGCACAATGGCAAGGTTACTTTCTTAGGAGTTACAAATTCAATTCTTAACCCCCACTATGTAAGAGCCTTGTCCATTGGGTCACCTCTTTTTTATTTTGTAACATTTATATTAATAAAGCAAAGTATGATACAAAGTAGGAACACAATAATATACAAAAGTTAAATAATAATTTTTA
Source organism: Glycine max (assembly GCF_000004515.6). Classification (NCBI taxonomy): domain Eukaryota; kingdom Viridiplantae; phylum Streptophyta; class Magnoliopsida; order Fabales; family Fabaceae; genus Glycine; species Glycine max. The sequence continues at coordinate 40,127,536 of NC_038248.2, read as the reverse complement.
TCGCTCAATATATAATTCGTTGATAAATGAATCCTTGAACGATGAAAATATAAAATTTAGTCCCTAAAAGTATAAATAGTGTGAAAAGTAAGTAATCGACAACGTGACCATGCTGATTAGATTTGATGAAAATGTCAACAAGATACAACGTAAATGTTAATCATTTTTTGTTGGACAAAAAATGTCAATATTTTTTATTGAAGAAAAATATCAGTAATTTGTTTTTTACCTAAATGTCAATACATTTCATTGGATCAAAATATCAATACGTTATCATTATTGGACGAAAAATGTCAGTAATTTTTTATTGGACATAAATATTAGTATGTTTCTATTAGCCTAATTTATTAGATCCAAAATTTCGTTTTATTTAAAGATAAAATATAATTTTAGGATAAATTTTCGTCATTTTTATCGTTACAAATATAGCATTACAATAATCACTTAAAAAAATATATTGGCATACATTATTTAAAACAAACATAATAATAACGATAATATTGGTATTTGTCTGTCACAATATAAACTATCCAAAATAAACATTGTATTAGTTTACCAAAATAAACATTATAACAAAATATCAATCATTACAAATTTTTTCAAATTATAATAATTAGTCACAATTTACTATAAGTAAAAGATAAATATATCTTATATTTTAGTTCTTCAAATATTGACTATTTTATTAACGGTGACGAACACACATTAACGTCCCAATATATTTGTTGTCTTTTTTACACTTTTGGGAATTAAATTTTGTGTTTTTCATCTTTCAGGGATACATTTATCAGCGGAGTGGAAGAAAAAAAGTTAAGAAAATATTATATGATAAATATGTCCTTATGTTAACAATTAGAGATGACCACATTACAATCATTTCAATGACAAATTCGGCATTTTATGCCAGTATTTTATTTTATTAATGGTAACAAACGGAAGTTAACACCTCGACATATTTTTCTTACTTTTTATATTTCGGGAACTAAATTTTATATTTTCATCTTTTAGGAACACATTAGTTAGCTAATTACACATTTATATGGACAAAAGTGACTATTTGCTCGTGTACAAAAGATAACAGGAAAAGCACGGAGCATCAGGATGCAACATTAAGCAATGAGATAAATTATGGAACATGAAACCATCATAGAAACTTCACTGATATATGCAAATGTCTCAAATTTGTGAGTTGAGACCGGCTGGCACGTCTACTTGGATGTACAATTATAGTTATGCTGAAATCAAACCTACAAAGTCAAAAATATTGACACGAGCAATGGACCAGAAGTAACGACTTGAATTTACAGATAAAATCCTATCAGCAGTTGGTTTGAACAATCACTAATCTTCATTAAGCATGGTATAATCTTCTATGTCAGTTTCTCTATTCATTTTTTCACATTTCCTCAATCTCAATCATTAAAAACGGATCTTGCACCAGCTTATCTGCCTGCAACATTTTTGGGCAACCTGACACAAATATTGGTTAAAGAGAAACGCAATGGTGGTACAGGATTAATGTGAAGGTTGTCAGACAACAATGATCTACCTGATATTGGGCATTGATCACGGTGTTGCTTTGACTTCAAATATTACATTATTATTTTCTTTTCATAAATGTGCCTACACTCCATGCTAGATCAATGAAAGAGAAACACGAGTAACATACACAAAATTATATCAATACTAGAATCCATTCATAAGATATTCCAAAGAACATGTATTTCAGTGCAAATACATAAACTAGTAGTAATCTTTTATTCCATTCTGCAAAAACAAGTTAAACACTATCGAAACTAATGAATACTCCCCAGCAGCAGTTAACATGGTGATACAACTCTAACCTCCTTATGAAAGTTCCATCTCCAGGCAATGCCTCTACAGCAAACACATCAAGGGACAGAACTTATATTTAACTTTGTGTGCATAATGACTAATGACTCGATCTTTGCAACCACTCATACAATAACTATGAATATGAATCTTCATAAACTTCATAAATATTTACTCTGTAGTTTATATGATAGACACTGAACCGTATGTAGGCTGTTTACTAGGAGAAATGGATGGGGTAGCAGAGAATCAATCTCTCATGTAGGCAAAAGGTGCAATCTGTTCTGTAATTACCTAGTACCTATAAATGTGGCAGATGGCAAGGAAAGCAAGGACCTATGTAGGTGAGAGGACAAGGACATGGGTTTAGGCTAGATGTTCTGCGCATCTGCAGCACTCAAGATTTATCTTTTATTTTCTATATTTTATATTCAAAGAGAATAGAGATTACTCTTACTGTAAGCAACTAGTTTTGTATGGTGCAGACGAGGATGGAAAGGCTGGAAGAGATGAGAAAAAAAATAGAAAGTTGAGTGGAGTAGGTATGAGGATCCAATAGCAAGGTATGCAACTTGAGTCTCATATTGGAACTATAGGATTAGTGTGGGGTTTATAAGGTTTTAGCCTCTCCAACTACAATAGCTAGCTTTTGTGGTGTGGTTCTCATCAATTGATAGCATAGCTTTTCACCGTGTCTCTCAACTGCAAACGAGTGGCGCAGAGGGTGATAATAGAACACCAATATTAAAAATATATTGGAGAAGACTAATATAAAAAATCACAAAGTGCAGCAGAATTTACTGTCCCAGAGTCATACACTCCTCCTGAGACGAGTTCTCTGTTCAGATTACTAGAAAGAAATACACACGTGTCCCCCTATTCCCCTATTACATACATTTAATAATTGTAACTGCTCCTTACTTTGTGTCCAAAACTGTCAACATGACAGTTACTATTCAGTATTCAACATATTCTAGATTCTAATAATACATAACAGTCGTGATAGTTATTATTACATCTATGTTAATATATAACTACTAACTACTACTAGTTTCTGCCAATAACTGTCATAGCTACCCATAACTCTCAGTTCCCATCAGGTGATGCCGGCATTTCAATGTTTGCCAGGCATTTGTCAAAGGGCTAGTGAACAACCAACCTGCATGACTGATAAGGCTGCAAAGCATGATGGCTTGTTAGGATCCAATTGCTAGATAGGAGACTTGATTCTAATGTGGGATATATAAGCACTTAAGCTCTCAAACTACAAAGGCTAGCTTTTGTGGTATGGTTCTCCCAAGGTTCTTATTAGTATGTCTCTCGTAAGGTTTAGCACTCTATCCCTGGTTGAATCATTTTGCTTTTCTCTTAATTTTCATTTATGTTCCTGTATGCAAAGAAATTCCAGAATTCGGTTCTGGTGTAGCTACTCTTGACTTTTCTTATCAGTAAAAAAGATCCTAAATCCATACATCATCTTTATAGGCATCGTAACATTTGTTCTTTCCATCAGTTGTTACAATTCAGAGTCAATTCTTAATAGTCTGTTGTAGTATCCATAATCATCTTTCTCATGGCTTGCCTCTGTCCTAACCTAAAGGGCATCAAAGATGTAGCTGGTCATCCATGTCATGAAGCATTATTTATCACTTCTAAATTCGCTCAAATACAGTGAGAGAACTCCTGCCTGCTAAATTTTGAATTTTCATTTCCATGTTTACCATTCCCGGAATTGTAATAAACTTCCTACATACAAGAGATATGGCATCTACCTTTATGGACAAATGAAGCTAAAGATTGAATAAATAGGAACTGTGGGGAGTAAATTGGGGAAATTGAAAGGCGCATATACCAACTCAGTATGCAAAAAAAAAATCAAGCCAAGCCAGACACTTGAATTTCAAGCATGATTTTTGATAAAATTGCTACTGAAACTCTAATAATACATTAAAAATAGTAAACTTCAAAGCTTGATTGAAGTTGTCAAATTGACTTGTTTCAAAAGCTTGAGCTCAACTTAATTAGTTCGTTTATAACTTGTTGTTTTCTTTTCCTACATCTAATTTTCCTTGAAGTAGTTTTTTGTTTATTAATTTAGTATTTAGTTGATTACATATCATTATGCTAGGAAAAGGAGAGTAAAATAACTCTTTAAAAGTAGGGTTAGGTAAATAGTACTAGTATACAGTAGTAAACCAATTAAATCAATAAGACTGCACTACTAAGTAATAGCAAGAAATAAATTATTATTATTATTATTATTATTATTATTATTATAAATACATTTTCTTATTTAAAATTACAATTTTTTGTGATAGAGTATCCGCATACACAAACAAGCACAAGCTGTATGTGAGCTTTTAGCAAAGCTATAAAGCCTGAGCCTATCTCATTTGTATAATTGAGTCTAGATTTAAGCTCAAACTTGTTTGTTTAGTCAATCAAACAAATTTGGTCGAGCATTTAAGAAGGTCAAATGATTTACAAGTAGCTCTAATCATTTATACACCCTTTGGTCCCCTGTTTACTGACCTATTGACCCAAGTTCAGTGCAGGTATCAGTGAGAGAATTTGCACATGGCCCGTGGATGCAGGATATTCAGGCATGGGTATGGAATATGGATGTATGTATTTCTTCAATTTACACGAGTACACAGACAGATAAAGATAACAATGATAAATTCTTGTTTTTTTTTTTATAATATATAAATCAGTTATTCGGGTTCAGGCCACAGCGGAGAAAAAACACAGCCAAATGGATAATTACACAGATACAGTGATGTCTTTCTTATTGATTTGCATGTGGATTCTTCAGACTTCAACCTGAAGCCAACCCATTTACATCCCTACTACAGAGAGGGAGGTGAAGGGCATAGTCCACCAGAAAGCTGGCTTAACATGCTTAATATTATCATTCCAACAAGAATTTGTTGCTAAACAAATACAGATTAAATCTAGAATTACCTAACATAGTACTTGTCATTTTGCAATAAAATTTTTCACCCCATACCTAGGATTATTTACCCATTCTGCCTAGCAAGTGAATGACTACACATGCTGGCATGCATAAATTGCAAATTTACATATATGTCAATTGTCAAGAAATAAAATTGGGAAGGAAAAATAGTTCAACCTAACAAAGTATGTAAACTTTAATTTAAAAATAAAGTAAAAAAAGGTGTAACTCAAACTACAATATAACACCTTGTTAGTTTATCATATGATTAGTTGATGGATAGAAAAAAAACACTAAAAGCAAAAACTTAAAAATATTAGGTAGTAAAATAAAAAAAAAGTTAATATTTTTTAGATAGTAAACTGAAAAATGAATATATGGTAGATATAAAACATATATTTAAATCTATATTTTTTTTATAGAAATATATATAAAAACTATAAAGATTTTTTAATTATCAAATAAATAGTATAAATATTTTTGTAAAATGCAATTCATTCATAATTGTAATATGATAAACTTACTTTTTTATGATAATTGTTTTAAAAATCATTATAAGAATAATTTTTTTATTATTAATAGAATAAAAACTAAAAACATATTTGGATTTTGCGTGCTTTTGGACTGAATTAATTCACATGATATTAGTACGTATAATACGGTATATCATGTGTATTACATTGCAAATTTTGTGCTTTTGGACTGAATTAATACATTTCATTATTTTGTTTGGATTTTCTCTGAGGCCTTATTTAGCATTATTTTTTTATATTGCTGGTAAATGAGAAATTCTTATTGCTGAAAATAGTCTATGCTAGAATTTGTTATTGGAAACACCTTTTTTTATAGGTAGGAACAAAGACTTCGTCAGCTAGACTCCCTTGACATAGGAAACACTTTTTAAATTCACTACCCATTTTAGGATTTTTTATTTTAAGTCATTTTAAGAGATTATTGATGCATCCATTTTTAGTTACTGAGGGTCCTGGACTATCAGTTGTGCCCAAATGAGGTTTGCAAATTCCAAGTCAGCCTCGTACCATATTTGGAGGAATAAAGTGATTTCAAAAGTTCTAAAAAATACTTGAGTATTTTCATCAAACAGAATGATTAAACACGCACGATATACCATCTGAGAGAGCTTGTTTGCATGTGGCAGAGCAAACATAGGTAAGGTCTTTCATCTTCCACCAGAAAGAACTAATAATAAAGACCTTCTTCATGTTGCAATGGCTGCATTAATATTATTGTGACAGGCCACATTCAAATAATCTACGAATACAATGTTACCTAAAAATAAAATAAAATATAGCTAATAATAGAGAAATTGATGTATTTCTTGAAGTTCAAACACGGATGAATCAACAGATAATCTCTTCATCTCTATACTTTCTTGCACATGTCTCTACCCTTACATGAATCAAACAAAGATGAACAAAACGTCAAAAAGCCCTTTCTTCACCAGAAGAGCAGATAGAAGATCATCGCTTAAGTTGCCTTCTAGCCAAAGCAGGGACTTTATTAGGGATATAGACCTTGTAGCTAACCTGCACATGCACAAACTACTAGTAATAAAAAAGGGGACAAGTAAAGGATTGCATACCATATTTTAGGGCCAACAACATTATGTCAGTAACATTCAGAATATTGGAAAAATTACGACACACTCACCTGTACCATTTCACCACCCCGCATCACGTTCATTGTTTTCTTCTCAAACTGGGAACCCTGGTTGGACTCATCTTGCAATTTGCCTGATTTATTCTCTTCTGATGAAACATTGACATTTCTGTCATTGCTATTAACACTCTGGATTGCAGCATGAGAAGTCTTAGCTGCATTCCTTTCTACATCAACCTCAGTCACTGGTAAATTTGCATTGGCAGCTTCATTTGAAGCATGTGTTTGAAGTGAATCACAGCAAGAATTTTGTGCTTGTTTGGTCAATTCTAAATTGGTAGTATTGTAATTGGAGGATTCAGTAATTGTTCCGCTAGGATTGTCTGAATCAATCACCTTCTCTGGTGCACCGGCTGGATGACACTTAGCAGATACATCTTTATCCATGTTTGAAATCCTTTCATTGTTTCTTGGACAGGCAATTAAATTTCTCCTCCCATCAGGCAAATTAGTTTCTTCTCCAAGGGTTCGCTTATCAATTTTTGTTCCTGCAGCTGCATCATTGACAACAGGCTTACCTTGAACCAGTTCGTGTTTATTTGTAATTGGTTGCTTCACCAGGCTATCAATTTTATTTTTCTGATCAGGAGCTTTTGCACTAGACTGAATCTCCCGAAACTTTCTTAGATTTTCCAATGCTCTTTGTCTTAGAATTGACTCCAAGTCATCATTCACAATAGCACCAGAAGTCTCACTTGTTTCCTTCATAGATTCAATTGTCCTACCACTACACACTTTAAGGTTACTGCTGTCATTGTAGCTCCTATCTCTAAGTTCGGGCTCTGTGAAGTTAAGATCAGCATTCATATCTCCTGCCTCATCCTCAATTCCCAATTTCTCTTCTGATGCAAGTGTATGATGATCCAACTCTGTCTTTGTCCCCCCATCATTACTGTCATTACTTCTACAAGGGTAATCATGATCATAAACAATCTCCTCCTTGGTTTCATTTCTATACAATTCCCCATATTCTTCCGCCTCTTTTGTAACAGTAATAACTGATCGTAACCGTCTGGAATTGTTCTCACCAACGGATTTCTCCTCAGTCACTTCATAACTATTTTCAATACTGCACGGAGAACAACTTCTTGCCCTGTATCTACTACTCTTTTTACTTCCAATTCTTCCTCTCGACCTTCTTCTGTCTTTCTCTTTTCTTTCTGATCTTCCCCTGCGGCTCTTACATTGGCTGTCATCACTGCTAGCACTCCCATCCTGACATGTTGAGCAGCTCCACGATCTGCTGCTCATCAAATCAACACTTGCTTCTCTCTTAATCTTTTTCTTCTGGGAGGATTTCTTCATCACCTCGTCACGCTCATTTTTCCTCTTTGCCTTTTTTCTCTTCCTAGCATAATGAGAGTCCTCGCTGCTGTCACTGCTGTAAGATCGTCCTCGAGCCTTCCTCCTAAGACCTTTCACATCTTTTCTTGTGCGAGATCTGTCCCTTTTTCTTCTGTAGCTATCTTCAGAACTAGAGGAAGCCAATGTGTCCAAACTTTTTGAATCATCATAGTCAGAACTAGAAGGAGAAACCTTACGGCGACGAACCTTCTTGGATTTACTTTTCCTACTTCTCTTACTTTTACTGCTTGCCTTGGCCTAAACCATCAAATTAGACATAAAATCAGGAAAATCCACACTAGTTAAATCAATCAACTCAACAAACTACATACGCTCAGGTTAGAAAACTCAACAACCAAATCGTATATAAATAATCTACACATTTACAATGAAGAAAAAAAAACCTAGGAGCCCACAAAAAAAAAAATCGCAGTCAGTCTACGAACACAAAATTACAATTTTCAGTTCAAAAACACAAGCAATAACAAAAACATAACATTCGTTTTCTTTTCCTAAAATTAAATTAATGAGATTGTTTTAGATTAAATCTGAAACTTAAAATTAAATACCCTAAAATTCAAATAAAAAGAAGAAAAATGAGGGTACCTTCGATAATTTCTTAGAACGTTTCTTCTTGAGCGAAGAGGAGGATTTCCCCATTGGAGCGACCTGCAAAACGAAACCTTCAAAGAAAGAAAGAAAAAATCAGAAAAAAAAGGAGAAGTAATTGAGGAGGGAGAAAGAGTGGGAGAGAAAAGAGAGGTGTGAGTAGTAGAAGAGGAATTTAGGAAAGGGAAATGTAGAAAAAGCAAAAGGGTGTGAGAAAAATGGATGCTTTTTTATAACGAAGAAACCCAATTGGCCAATCTCTCTTTTTTCTTAATCGCAACAACACTGCCAATTTATGCCCCTTTGAGGTTAACCAACTCAAGTGCCAATTGGGTTTTTCTGGCTTTATGTGGGAAGATTTCATCGTTATATAATTTAAATTATTTTTTAAAAAAGGAAATTGAGTATTATCAACGACTTTGCAGATTTTTTTTTAAAGAAATATACTTTTTACAAAAATTGAAAGCTTTGGATAGGATTAGTTTTTTCATATTTAATTTAAGACTTAAATATATTTTTAATACGTTTAATATTTTTTTTAGTTTATTATCTAAAATATATTTTTTATTTTATTACATGACATTTTAAAAATTTTACTTTTATTATTTGTAGTTAGTCTAAATTAATTAAGTGATAAAGTAACACTTTAATAATTTTTCATATTATTACTTAATCGATGATGTAATACTTTATTAATTGATCATGTTATCACTTAATGGATGATGTAATACTTTATTAATTCATCATGTTATCACTTAATGGATTGAGACCAATAGTATATACCAAAAGTAAAAGTTTGAAAGTACTAATAATAAAATAAGAAAATATTTTTGGTAATAACTGGAAAAAAAAACATATATCACTAATATGAAAAGTATTTAAGTGTTATTTTAATTAAAGCTTTGAGTTTCATGTGCATCTTAGGCTTAATTATTTTTTTAGGTGAAGTTATTGTTTTTATTTATTACGGTAAAGTTAAATCCACGTGACCGCAATAAACCTAAATTTTAGCATATACCAATTGCCACACATAAATTTTTCATGTGACCCGTATTGTATAAAATGTTGGCGCCTGTGAATGTTAAAATGGCGGTTAATTAGATAATTTTTATATTAAGTATAGAAAACTAGAACAGTACTTGTGCTAAGTGCATAGCAGAGAATAGAAGAGAACAAAAAAACAGCTTCATGTTGTATAAAATGTTACCTGTCCATGGATGTTAAAATAGTAGCCTAAATGGTCCAATAGAATTATAGTGTATATGAGAGCTTCTGAAGAATATGTAAGCATGGGTGGAAAAGCTAGATGGGATAACTATTAATGTGTCATCACATGTTATGTCAGCTATTGGGAGTAAGAAGGGTGTGGCTAAACCTAAGTTGATTAGGTTATCTTAGGCCTCTTAGTAAGTACTTCAGTCGGTTGGGGTAACAAATGTTTGGGTGGAAATAATTTTGATTCTTATTAGCTTGGATGAGATAGAACTATTGGACCTCAATTAGCCTGTAGTAATTATGAAATTGAATGGTAATTATGCCCTCGTATTTTAGTATTATTTTATTTAAGTTAGACTATTTTTTGTAAGTTTTTTAAGAAACTTATAAGTTTATTTGACTAGTTTATAATATTTTTTTTACTAAAATATTTGTTTGGTAAACGAGTTTATTTTGGTAGTTTATTTTTCATAAATTACTTTAAGTAATTTATGAAAAATAAATTAACATATAAGTTATTAGTTTTTTTAATTTTATTCTAACTATTTTATTTTATCTTTTTATTTAATTTAAAAATTCTTTTTTGTTGGTTATATGAAAAACCCTCATATCTAATTTTCTTTGCTGTTATGCAACTTGAAATTCTATTTTTTTAATTAGTTTATTTAATGTCAAACTATTTATTTTAATGAATTATTGTATTGTTTATTTTGATTTATAGTTCAAGTATTTGGTTACTAAATCAAAAATTGATATAAAAAATCAAAATCATACGTACTTCATTATACAGCAGTGAAATTCCAACGAAAAAAGATTAAATTTTACCAATCAAAGTAAAAAAAAATGATTTGTATCATGTTTCATAGTGATAAACATATACATTTAAATTTTTATTGTTCATTTAAAAAGTAAATGTTTAAGAAAAAGTATTTTTTATTTATTGTTTTAAAATAGTATTATTAATAGAGTACTTTAATGTTAAAAAAATAGTTTTAACCAATATAATTCTAATAAAGTTTATTTAACTTTACTTTTCTAAAAACAAATAAAAAATTTAATTTTACCATTTTTAATAATACAAAATTTAAAAAATTATTATCCTACTTTTAATTATGATAAGTTATTAGAAATAAAATTTAAATATTAGAAATATTAAATATGTTTTTTAACGTTATTTAATACTTATTAGTTAGTCTTATTAAATATTTTTAATTAAATTAATTAACTTCTAACTTTTCAACTCCTAACTTATCAGATTTCAGTTATCTTATAAGTTTTTAACTAATTTACCAACTAATTTTATTGTCTTATTTGCACCATAACATTTGTCTTTAATCGATAGAGAGTTTTAAATGATTTAATAGTAGAGATTTTTAATATATTTGAAATTTTAAGAGTTTTAAATAAAGAAAAAATGAGGAAAGGATTTGATTGCATAAAAAAAAAACTAGGACATAAATTTGAATAAAAATTATTCAAAGACCAAAATTGCAAGTTATCCATAATAGAGGTACTAAAATTGTAATTAAACTTCTATGTTATTACCATCAAGGAAAAATGCTAGCGATATACTTTTTAATACATTTTTTTAATGTTATCAATCTTTTAATTTAATCAAACAGTAAAGCTATTGAAGAGATCAAGAAATGTCTCTAAGTTTTGATAACAAAATCACAACTAGATGATTCAAAAATTGTTTTTAGCTTTTATGTTACAATCTAACCATCACAATTGAAAAGTGGCTCCCATGACTCATCAACTCCCGTGTCTTCATGGAAGAGATGCAAAACATAAAGGTTATATATAGATTTTTTAAAAAAAACATATATGAATTGTGGACATCTTATTTCTAAATCAAGGAGTAGTTTTTCAAATGAATTATAGTCTCCGTATAAATCACTACACTTTACTAGGAAAATACAATTTGACAATACCAAGTATAAGAGATGTAATATCAAATCATTCATGTAATTTCATTTCACATATTTAGTTTTTTGGAATAAGGCATCAACACCAATGTTACAGAATTCTCGATGACAGCAGCAAATTATTCAGTCCTCCAAAAAACCAAAGAAAATTACTCTATTTCTTTTCTCCTTATTTCAATTTATTTTAACATATCTTTTCTATTCTATTTGCCTTCTACTTTTATCTTTCTTTTTCTTTTCTCTATTTTACTTCTAATCCAAGCATAACACACGGTGTTTTAACTTCTAAGCGTTCAAACATATGCTTGCTGCCTCCAGCGTTGAAGATGTTCTATATAAACACAAAGTAAATAGCCAAGTTCTTTCCAAATATTTCGAAGCAAATCTGAAACTACCGTTCCATCTCTTTCTTTCCCCATAGTTTACACACTACTGGCAACTCTCATTTCCATACACCACTTATAAATAATAAAACCAAAACCAAAATAAACTTCATTAATTTTGAGCATTTTCACGGGTCACCATTATTATTGTTCATATACAGAAGCAGTGCATTCTTTCTCCTGATCCAACAATGCCGGCATGTTTTAAGGTTCTTCAGCATCACTCATGCTGGCATGACTATCGATGTAGAACTCAGTGGAGAAATCAACTTCATCAACAATCCTTCCTCTATTGTATTGGCACAGAGGATGTGCATTATTAGTATAAACACTATAACGGGAAAAAATGGAACTAAATTGCCTTAAACAATACACTACAGCCAATAGGAAAATAAATAATACCTTTCAAGAACAAACTTCCCTTCTTTATACTTTTGACACTTCTCGTGCGCAGATTCCTGATAGAGAATAGTAAATTTTAAAAATTTGTGTGTAAAGTAAACAACTAACTTGAACTAAAGAATAAGGGTTGATACAGAATAAATAAATATTTTAAACAATTATGGATTACCAGGGTTTTAAATATCCGTCCACGGTCATAATTTGGGCCACAACATCAAGGTTTTTTAACTGTCCACAATCGCAATTGGGACCATATCGGTCACATTTGTCCATGATTTGCCGTGATGTCAACAAACACAATGAAACCGCAATGCGACTGTGACTGATATTTAAAACCTTGTGGATTACTAATCCAGCATTAACAATCTAAGATTCATTTTATCTGTAACATTGATTCCTGATTACATGAAATCCAAAGAGGGTAAGAGAGGAAGATTACATATTTCCAGCCAATTATTTCACCGCAGCAACAGCAAAAAATATCAGCCACAGTATGCAATCCTGAAAGCATCATCCTTTCTTCTGGTGTTCCAATTGTGAAGTTCACGCTGGATCATAGGCACACAACATAAGCATACACAACAGTATAGATTATTCAGTTCTAGTGATATTTTCGACTAATGAGAAACCAAACAATTCCCTAACTTTTGCAAACAACAAGAAGGTTTATAAATGTCTACTTTTTAAAATTTCTATATGTTGCTCCAATGGGGAATCATAAGTTTCATGATGGGGGGAAATCATAGAGGGGATGCCGGCGAGGCTATGGCCAGAAGGAGGAATATGCGTTAGGCCTTATTGTTTATTCTTTTCTTACTCCTCTTCTCATTTTGTCAGTTTTCTCCATTCCTCTGTGACTGGTTTAGCACATTTTGGGGTCATCTACTGTTGATTTCAGAGAAATTTCCTCTTCTGTAAGGAGCTGAGATCCATTTCTTATAGTCGAATACTATCCTGAACTTTTAGTTTCTGTCAAAAGTCCTCAATCCTAAATTGCTATGCAAAGATGCCCAAATGCATTCCACTTTAGTTCAGCTAATGTGAAAAGATGGTGAAGGATTTCTTTCAGTAAAAAAAACGACAATAAAAACAATTCAGTGCTCTTGGTGTATTACAGAAGGCAATTTTCATAGAGGTTTGACTGTTGCAGAACATGATCATCATATTTTCCAGATTGTTGGTAGTATCAAAATATGTTATGTGCAATTTTCATCTAGCAATTTGAATACATTAAAAACATGAGCCCCGGGTATGCATCTTATCATACATGATACAACACTATCATGAAATTTAATTTCTAAGTCACTAATGGATTATCCAAAAAAACGGCAATGTACTCACACATTATTGAATAGGTATGCTTTTCCCCTCAGGCAATGAAAGGCCTGAAAGAAGGGTAATAGAAGATTAATATGAGAAGTAATTTAACAGTCCAGAAGAGCAGTAGAAGACTTGGAGCATTGTATTGGCAAAAAGCAAGCAAAATCAATATACTTACATTATGCATATCTTTAGAAGTAATACATCTTGCCTTTTATCTTCTGCCCACCTCATGCACTACATGTCAGCTATATATTTATTCTATTGAAATATGAACTATGAAGTTATGAATATCAAGGAAAGACACCACCACAGAATAAGATGGATACAACTCTACAAGGCATTAAAACCAATTATACAAGAAAGCAGTAAAGAGGCAAAAGGACATGTTGTAAGTTCATGCTGAAACTTTTTACACGAACCTCCAGCATATAGTCCTTTGGTTATAGTTTGATACAACATACTAGCTGAAGCATAATGAATTTTTAAACCAATCACGAGGATAGATTAGCCCCCCTTACTTAAGAGTACTTTACAAAGTACAACATTAATGGAAGAACTACATATGCATTATCACAGCCCAATTGTTTTCCCATTTGATCCCCAATATATCACTGAATTGGATTTAAAAGCACAAGGATTGAAGAGAATAGTGTGAAAGACTCATGCAATCAACCACAGATTTTTCATTAGGATTCATCACCAATGTAACCACCATTGGAAATTATTTTAGTGAGACTAGATAAGCGACTAGGTTATCCCCACTCAATCCAAAGGCTGTATAATTTGGACATTCTTTTGCAATTCTTCTGTGGATGTAGAGGGTGCAAATGGGAATACTTGCATGGTGGAAAGAGAATAGCAAAGAGTGCTCATAAAGGATAACTAATATCCATAAATACAACAGAGCTGCTAGATAGCCTGGGTTCTGAAAGTTGTATATACTTAGCAGGTAGGCTGAGTAAGAAACACAATAATAAGGCAAGTACAAGACATAAAAAATTCCAATAACCATCCAACAACTCCAAATACATTTTTGAAAATTACATCAGCTCTGTAATTTAACTAGCAAAACCACCAACACAAATTTGTCATATTAACCATTGGTTCCAACTTTAGTCATGGCACAACCTACGGTTACCATTCAATGTGGCAAGTGGTGTTCATATTTCAACCTATGAAAATGTCCATAAAATGATTTAATTGATGTCTCAAAACAGAAAACCAACTTCCTAAAAAAGGGTATTATATTATTATTTTTCATTCACAAACATTTCCTCCAACAACAATGTACAAAAACAAAAAAGCCTTAACAGAATAAAAGCAAGCATAAGTAAGGTACCTACCCTGGAGATGAGATCATTTGCAAGGGCCAAGTGAGTTCTGCAGAACTTGCATCTATAAGACCTGCCCTCAAGCTCCACCGCAAAGATTCTTCCCATTTTCTTTCTTCGCTTTGTGTTGGTTTTGATGTCACCACCGTCACTTTGTTGAATTGCTCATGGCAGTGGATGGAAAGAGAAACAACAATAGCACTGGCACTGTCAATGGAAACTAGCTGTTCAAACAGACACGTGTTGGTGTTCCTGCTCCCAGAAATTCTTATTTAAACAAAAAAAATATTAATATTAATTCATGGTACTAAATTAATAATAGGTCATAATTTTTGCACTTATGTTAGAATATAACCTCATCCAACAAGTTTCAAAGTTAGCAGATAGTTGGATTCCTAACCATGTATTTGATGGCATGTTATATACACGAGTCTATGAAAATTTCCCCTCAATTTTTTTTGGATTTACGCATAAACTACTATTGATAGCTTCCACCTTCACAAGTGTTAGGCAGAACCGAACCAAATATCCTATAAGGATATTAACATAGATTTAATTGGTGATCTCTATACCTTGAAAGAGATTGATTAATCTCTTCAATCTCTTATTATGATTAAGAGATATCTTTGGTACAAACTTAAAATGAACTTATTATCTTGTTTATTATTTTTTCTTCAGAACTATTACCGCGTTCATACAACCCAATGATACCATTAAATTTAATTAAAATTATCTCAAGTGAAAGATATTTTAATAAAAATAATAATAATAATAATAATAATAATAGTCATAATTTTTTTATGATTATGATTAGTGTTAATAATTATTCAGGTTAGGACACTCCTCTTACGTTTATTAACTTTGTACCAATGTTTTACTAACGATGATGATGATAGATTTGCTTATTAGAAGTAGCCGATCACTCGTTAATTCTTTGAATTGAAGCAAAGGAATAAAAGGATAAGGTTTAATAGGCGTCGATTGAGGTGTATAGTGGTTTTCTTTTTAATACAGTGAGGTGTAATTTTTTTAAAAAAATTATACTGTTAATTTTTCATCAACTAATCATCGACTGATTTAATCAAATGAGGAATCAACTAATCATCGACTGATTTAATCAAATGAGGAATTAAAAATATAGTTTAAAAAAAAGTACACCTGATTGCACTGATTAAAACTGTTAACAAAAGCTAAATACAGGGAACAAAAATACTGTTTTTTTGTTAGGAACTAAAGCACATTATGCAAAAAGTTTAGGAACGGAAACATACTTAATTCTTAGGGGGTGTTTGGTAATGGAAAATATGATTTATGGGAAAGTTATTCTTGATAATGTGTAAAATACGTTTAATTAATCTTAATATATTTCATAAAAATTAAAAATTCATATAAAATATGTAATTAAAACTTTTTCTCCACTCAAAAAGATTGAATTTCTATTATAAAAAAATAAGTTAAAATTGATTTTCAAGAATCATAATTTCTTGATAATATTTTTTTATTAATTACATACCAAATATGAAAATTATAATTTCCCACTTTAAAATTTCTCATAAGGTAAAAATTTTCCTTTTATCAAATACCCCTTGACCCTTGATAGAACCAACACCTGACTGAAAAGGGAAAAAAATATGATCAATTTTATGATACATGCATGTAGAGTATGGACACCTGGCTTACATTTTTTGCTTCAAATTTAGATTTTTAATTCTCTTATTTTAAAAATAATTCTTTTATTTTTTTCAATTTACTAAATTGGTCTTCTTATATTTTAATTCATTATCAAAATCTTTTTTTTTTCAAATTGATTATTTGAGTTTTCGTGACTAAAATTGAACGTTGATGATTAACAAAAAATGTTGATTGTCATGTGTCATTATCTAATTAATGACAATGACCAACAATGACATGTAGTCGTTAACATTTTTTGGTAAGAGTCAATGTCCAATTTTAGTCATGAAAACTCAAATAGTCAATTTGAAAAAAAAAACTCTAATAATAAATTAAAATATAAAGGAACCAATTTAATGAATTTAGATAAATAGGATAACTATTTTTTGTAATTAAGCCAATTAAGTATCATAAGTTCCAAAATTGTACTGGAGAGAGCTACAAAGACTCGTCATCACACTAACAATCCAAGGGTCTTTTTATGTTGCACCAATATCGTAAATCAGTAGCTATTCCTAATCCATAAATCCCAAAGGCTAAAATAGGGATACACACTCAGGTTTGTGCTTGTTATGTTCAAGGCTTCAAGTAAAAATGTAATTATGTTATAGTTACCATATAGTAGAGAGTTACATGTTCGTTGTGTATTGTTAAGAGCAGAAACATATTTCCTTTATGTTGGGGAATGTCTTTCATATACAAAAAAACATATTTTTGTTGTGCATAATACATAATAGAAATGTGTTTCTGTTGTGTATATTGTACAACAGAAATGTAGTTCCATCAGGGATATTTTTGGGAGAAAAACAGCAAACAAAATATGGGGTTAAATTAGGTAAAAATAGGTGGAAATAGCAAAGCCAATGTTTAATACCAAGAAATGTGCTATTGGTTGTGTAGTCCAGTGGACCTGATTTCTCTAGGCCCAAAGACTTGAAAAACTATTTTCTTACCAAAAAAATAACTTGTATCTCTTGAACTAACTGAAACTTTCCAATTTGGCAGTTTATCTTGTTCTAATTTCTGATCAGTTTTTCTTTAAAAAAATATTGATTTTGATTCACCAAAGACGTAAATAATAGCTCGTTTATAGGTACTAAATTTGTTTTTCACTTACCAAAATAAAATATAAAAAATTGACAAATTTTATTTTTGAAAAAAAAGTTTAAAAAACTGGCGATGATGGGAACGGATTATAACGAGGTGATAATTTGAAGATTATAAATTTCATAAAAGAATAATTAGAAATAAAAAAAAAACAAAGATAACAAATGCATGTTTATTTTTTGTTCTAAATGTATATAAAAAAGGTAAAGAATAAACACCTAAGTATGTTTTAATTAAAAATAATAACTTTAAAAACAATAATTAATTATGCCTGCGCCCAAAGAGTCCATATTTTTTTTCTTCTTTTACGTTCGACTACTATTTTTCCCTTTATTTATGCAACATCGCAGTATGCAGCAGCCACCCTTGTTCTTGTATAATTTTATTAGTTTTTTTTTTGTATAAAGGCATCTCGTGTTCCTCAAGGGATATTCTCTTGAACTCATATACAAATAAAAATAATTAATTTTATATTAATTAAAAAATAACTAAAGTTATTTAATTTTTTTAATTTCATATTTGTTAAAGAATTAAGAATAGGTGTCATTTATAAATATTTTATCTTCTTCACCAATAAAAACACATTTTATTAAAAATAAAATCACGATATTTCATTAAATATCTAAGTAGATAATACTTCATATATATATATATATAAAATCTAACAATATCTATAAATTTAAGATTAAAACAATTTCAATTTTTACTTTGAATCTCAATGTACTATTATTTTATTAATATTTCATTCAACCAAACATTCGGTAAGTTTAATTTTCTTAGAGTATGAATTATTGTGCAGAGTTTGTACCCAGGTGGCACAGTCGGCGCCCACAAACTCCAAAAACATGTCACTATTTCTGAACAAATCCATCAATTAACGCTTTCTTGCATTGCGTGCTTATTATTCTCCTCCCTCATCCTCAACCTACTACACAACACAACACGTGAAAAAGAGAGCTCAACGTTGCTTCTATCTTCTACTAATCACAATACTTATGGCATACATGACGATGCCCACTATAAATTAAATTCTGTCCCGTGAGTTGTTACTAATGGTATGGTATGGTACACTTGAAAATTTAACCGTAGCTTTACAAAAAAGGCGTGTTCCAAAAGAAAATGAACAAACGTGTGAAAGTGATGGCATAGCAATATCATCCATCTTGGTCCCTCCCTAATTTGACCCCAACCTTTTGCGTTGTGTTCGTCCATCTCAATTAGGTAAATAAGATATCATTTTTGGACGTAAATGTGAGTAGTTTTTTAATTTATTGAACCTAAATATCATTATATTTTTATTGAACTAATTTGTTAGACCTAAAATTCTGTTTCAACTAAGGGTAAAATATAATTTTAGGGTAAATTTTTACCATTTTTTATTGTTACAAGTATAATATTATAATAATCACTTAAAAAATATATTAACAAACATAATTTAAAACAAACATAATAATAACGATAATATTGATTATCAACCATAACTTAATTGTCATAATAGAAATTATTCAAAATAAACAGTGTATCAATTATTACAAAATTTTCCAAATTATAATAATTAGCCACAATTTGTTATAAATAAAAGATAAATATATCTCATATTTCACTTCTTTGAATCTTTGCTATTTTGTTAACAGTGACGGACGGAAGTTAACAGTCGAATATATTTTTTTGCACTTTTTATATTTTGGGGACTAAATTTTGTATTTTTATCTTTCCGTGATGTATTTGTTAGCAAACTACACATTCAGGAATAAAAGTGGTTATTTACCCTATTCTTATTCTTAGAGAGTGGGGAAACGAAAAATCAAGAAAATATTATATGACAAATATATCCTTATGTTGATAATTAGAGATGATCACGTGGGCAATCATTTTAGTGACAAATTTGTCCCTCTATGTCAAATAGGTTATTTTATTAATGGTGACAGACAGGAGTTAACGACTGGATATATTTGTTGCACTTTTTATACCTTCGGAGATTAAATTTTATATTTTTATCTTTCGAAAATACATTTATGATTTATCAGCGAATTACACATTTAAAAACAAAATTAATTATTTATCCATCTTAATTGGAATTTGACTACCTGCTACCTAGAACCTACTCTACTTTGTTTTTCCCTCCATTGCATATCAATTAAACCGAGTATACATCATTCCTGCATAAATTTAACTATTAACTATTTTGATACATTTACAATTATATATCATATAAAATTTTGAATAATCTAAGTTAGATCCCGGGAGTTCATCAGCATTAACAGATCCATAATTTTTTAATTGTGGGGGCAATTCTCATGTATATAAATTAATGGGTACAAAACTAATATTATAGCTTAATTTTTATTTATTATTAAAAATAATTTATAACCAAATATATATGTCATGTAAAGAAAAAAAAATCTAGCTACCCCCACATTCTCTCAAGTGCATTTGCCCTTCTACTTACCATGACAGGTTTTAAGGCGTAAAAAATACTTATAAATTATTCACTAACAAAATTTTTACATTAACTGTGAAAATAAAAAATTCATATTTTTTTATATAATTTGTTTCTTATCAACTAGATAAATATTTGTTGGTTAGAAACATTAATCTGTTAATCAATATTGAATACTACCTCCTCATGTCTTTTAATATTTTAGCTTTCTATTTTTTTTCCAAAACGTTTGATTTTTTAGAATTTAAAAGTCTAATCAATGCATTTTTTAAATATATTCTTATTTAATCCCCCACTATTAGTGGTACAAATATAAAAAATCAATGTATTAAATAAGGTTATTTTAATTAAAATATAATAATTTTTAATTTTATTAAATATTTCTTAATCTATATATAATAAACTTAAACATCAAAAGATATGAAAATGAGATAGTAGATAAATAGTCCCTCTAAATTTATATATTAAAAAAAAGTAATATTGAATGTTAGACCTAAGTAAATATAAGCCCATAGACATAAAAAAATAATAAGATGGAGTTGAGGATGGACGTGTGGTCCCAGAGGAGAAAGAATTTTTGGGTTTAACTTGGGTGTAGAGCTTCGCAAAGCACACAGTGGTGACATATGACTATAATAAAACAGCCGCCCAAACCCTAACAACCTCTTATAATCTAAATGGATTATCCGACACCACCCTCCTCAACCACCTCTTCCTGTCTCTCTACACCACATTCCCACGCGTCTCCTAGTCATTCGCTTTCGTCCCTTCCATACTAAAATGTTCACAATTACTAATATATTTGTATAATCTATCTATTTGTAGGAGAAAACATAAATGTTTTTCTTTTGATTTAATTGAAATATTTGTTTTCTTTTACCAATCATAAGGTTAAATCTTATTTATCATTTTAAATTAAAAATGGGTTATAGAAATTGCACTTCTAACACTTATATGATTGTGAAGTACGACTAGTTGCGTTGAATGTTGTCAGGTGAGATGGTTTGTGACTGCGTGCGTGATACAAGAATCTTTGGGACCCACACCTACAGCGCCCGCCGCGCCTCCATCGACCAGACCGTTTCCCACGTGACACCTGGACCCCTCCTTTTTCAATTCTTTCTACGTTTTTTATTCTAAACCCAACAAAAAACTTTTTCACAACAAAATATATTTTTATATTAATTATAAATTTACTTTAGTTATGGTGGACTGCTGGGGCAGGATTGGCCCTTCTTCGAACATTCCGGCTAAGAAAATTGTTCCTGTAGCTAGACTTCACGATTTAGGATATCTAACTCAATAGCATTTAAGTGAGATAGTGTAATTTGTCTTCGGTATAGGTTAAATGTTAGGTTATATATATTTGATGGTATTTAATTGGGTTGTAATGTTTTAGGAACGATGGTCTATAATCAATATCAAGATTTTTTTATGTATATCTTAATTAATTATATCAATAATCTTTATATTATTATGAGTAGGCATGGTAATGAGACCCGAATTCGTGGGGCCCGTCCCAGACCCGTCCTGATTTTGACAGAAAAAATCTGAGTTGATCGAGGTCGGGGTCAGGTTTTTCGCGATAGTTAAATTCAGGTTCGGGGTCGAGGATGAGATTTTTAATACCCACCCCGAATCCGTCCCGAAAACTGTCCAGCTAATAATTAATATATATAACACATTGAAATATAAAACTATTAGATTGAATTTTATGTTAGTGTTGAATTGAATTTTATGTTTTATTTAAAATTGTATTTTTTATTTTATGAAAAATTATATTTTTTTAATAAAATTTTATAAAAATATCAGGGGCGGGACGGGTGGGGAAAACCTGACCCCCGTCAGGAACGGGGATGGGGAGTGTATTTATACCCATCGATTTCGGGGACGAGAAGGGAAATGGGGAGTTAGGGGCAGGGGTGGGGTAAACAAAACCCGACCCCGACCCGCCCCGTTGCCATGCCTAATTATGAGATAAAGTCAAAGTGTTTGGTTCTTGCTATCTCGACGAAGTTAGATGACATTTGGACAAATACTTATTCGATGACTTAACATTCATGATCAAGTCATGACTTGATCGACATATGGTTGGAAGGGATATATAATCCCTCAACCTCAAGCATAGTATCATAAAGAGGCTAAAAAAAATCCATAACTCGGCCACCATATGACCAAGATGGTACACAGGCCTTAAACTTCAAGCACAATAGCACAAAAAGACTAAAAGAAAACCATAAATCAATTTACATATGATTAGAAGGAATACAAAACCCCTCAACCTCAAGGGCACTAATAAGAACATACTAAAAGAAAATCATAAATCAATTGGGTGTTCAAAGTTTTTTTTTACCGTTTACTTTAATTTTATACATCTTGTAGAATTCAATTGTCAAAACTTATGTTTCATGTAGTAAAATTAATTTATTAAAGTAAATGGTGAGTTCAGTTGTCATGGTCAATTTTTTTTTAATTGATATTAAAAACATGGATTTGATTGGATTGCCAAAATTATAAAATTTGTTTTAATAATCCAATCAAACCCGTCCTTAATTAAAATTTATACATCTTGTAGAATTTTGTTTCATGTTATGATTTACACTTTCATTTCTCCCCCTAAATCTTAATCTTAGTAAAGTCTAAGTTTGACCATTTTTAATGTGAGTTCAGCTCTTCCTATATATAGCCACTAAATTTCGTTTGGTAATCAACATTTCTTAGGAATATCTCTTACTCTTATTGTCAAAAGGTTAGTGGAGTAGTTGTGACTAAATAATTTTATATGTAGTTTAAACATGCGCAACAATCTTTTGCATGAGACTTTATTGGTAGTTTCAATATAATATTGGCATCTTTTTATATAGTATCGAAGTATCTCTTCATTCTACTATTTTTGTTAGAACAAACCGTTAAGTTTGATTTGATTTAGTTTAAAATAAAACAAAATAAAATTTAAATTTTTATTATATTTTATAAGAAAATTTATAAATATTATCTCTCACGTACAATAGAGATAATGAGATCTAATTCTAGGAACTCATGCAAACTATTCCATTCATTTACTGATAGATCGATCTTAATGGGTGTTACATTATTTTTTATGTAAAAAATTAATTGAAAAAGTTTAAGTTTTTCAATAAATAATAATTAACTGCATATTAGGAATGCATTTTAATAGTATGATACGAAGGTGTTATATAAAAATTGTTGATTCATATCATCAATACTAGGAAAAAAGAGGCGCTTGTATCTCTCTAAAATTTTAAAGAAAATAAAAAAATATATGTAATAGAGGTTAAGTAGTAATGGATAGTTTGCAGGATATAAGTGATTGAGGAAAATAGTTATAGAGAAAAAAAAATTAAAAAGGTAGTCATAGGAGTAAAATGGGACAAGGAATATGTGCACCAAAACTTCTCGTTCTCTTTTATATATCATTAATATATGTTTAAAAAAGATATTACATCATTAATATGAAATGAGTAGTAAAATATTATTCTTTTTAATTTTGAAATATATGTTGAAGATGTAAAAAAATACAATATCAATTATTACACGTTCAAATACTAAAACTAATCAATATATATTGGACGAATTATATTACACAGAGTACTTTTTAATTAATACAACATTTAATAATTACACCTTTTCATCCTCAATTTACTATTATTGATCCCACTTTATTATTTGCATACTTACATTTTGATTTTGTTACCTTGACAGGTTTGAGAAAATATATCTGATTTTACATTTATTTTCATAAATCAAAACTCTACCACGTTCTATAGATGTAAAATGACATGTTTAATAATTATATGCAGCGGAAATTATTTGTTGTTGCAGACATGTCATTGATATCATCCAAAAATAAAATTTTAATTATTTGATCCTACACTATGTTATTTTTCATTTTGGTTTCTATATTCATAAATTATACATTTTTTTACACGAGTAATTTTTGCAGCGTTGATCCATTGCAAAATAAAGATATAATGACTAGAGCATAAGAAAGTATTCGTGTATGGACTAAAATATAAAAAAGACTTAAATTATAAAGTGTAAATAAGTATAGGAATTATACTAAAAAAATAAGTGTAGGAATAAATAGTTAATTGGAGTTAAAATAATTAATTAATTAATTTTTAAAATGGTGTTTAACTAAATATTAGGTGATTTTGTTTAAACTTACAATTGTTTTTTTTAAGATAAATGTTTTTTACATGAGTTCTTTTAAGAAAAAAAAATAAGATTTGTTTCTTAAAATAAATAAAATTTCTTTAAAAAAACAAAAATAAATTAAACAAACACATTAAAAAACAAAAAAAATATTTATTTTATTAAAATAAGCACTTATTTCAACAAATAAATCTAAATAAATTATCTCATACAGGAGTGTAATATAGACTCGAGAAAAAGTTTGTTCACAATTTTGCATCGCTTGTACAATTTTGCATCGCTTTTACTAATTTTTAATGCTGACTTTCATTGTACAAGTTTCTGCAAAAAAAAAGTTTGCGCAACTAAAATTTCAATTTTAACAAAAAAAAAACTTAAAATATTGTACCTGTATTTTGTGACAATTAATTAAATAAGAACTGCAATAAATAATCGATATCCGTTCATTCATACTTGATTAGTTGAATAGCATATGCTCCTTTTTAAATTCTGACAATTTCATTAAATCGACTTTTCTTGACAACCAAGTGGTTACCCAATAACATATGGAGAGCAATGTTTCTATGCTTTCGTTTTATATATATATATATATATGGAAGCATATTTTATCATTTACGCACAAACAAATTTTTCAAAGAATATTGAGATGATACTATGAGACTCCATTTGAAAAGGTTCGCCCTAAAAACAATTTCAATATTTGTTTTCTCTTATATGTCATTCAATTCCATGCCCACATTCTTTTCAAAGATTAAAACACACTTATATATATGTCATTCAACTCAATCATATATTCTCCTGTATGATTCCCTCTAGTAACAAAAAAATAATCTATATTAAGTTTTGTAATAATTGTTTTAATTTCATATTTAATATTTTTTGGTTCTTTTTATTATCTGTCTTTTATAGTTATTTTTGTAGAAATCAAGAAATGTAATCAATTTTTTTATTTTAATAAAATAGTTGTTGAATTTTTTATTTTAACTCCACAATAAATATACGAATAGATTAATTAAATATTAGGAAAAAAATAAGGATATAATTAATAAAAGAATAATTTATGTCACATTCAAGATTATAAACATTATAAATGACAACTAAGTAGAAATAAAATTTTGCCAAAAACCCGACAATTAAAAAGTAACCGAGGTAGTATTAGATTTTATTTTTTAACTGTATATTATTTTAGTCCATGATTGTAATTAAATAAGAATAAGATCCACACCTCCTTTAGCCTGTATTTAGTCTAAGAGAAATGTTTTTAGTAAAAGAAAATTTTCGTCATTTTTACCCGAATGATGATTTTAGTCAAATTATATTTAATATTTAAAATTTTTAAATCAATATTTCATAATAATAATAATAAAGGATAAACATTTCCCATTAAGCTTTCGTCTCATTTTTATGTGTAAAATGTAACTAATTTGTACCAAATATCAACGTTCTTAGTTTATCCTTTATTTCTATTTCAATCTAATAAGAAAAACATCATTATTCATATCTTTGCTTACTTTTTTCTTGTCTCTCACCTCTACACATATGAATGAGAACTACATTAATGTTACCCTATTAAAGAGTATGTATTAAGAAAGTATGTGAAAAAATATCTATGAATTGAATTGTCTATCATTAATTCCTGTTACAACGTCAACACGTGATGCATTGGGAATTAGTAAATGCTTACATAAAATATTAACTTCTTTATTGAAGAAGGGTTTTTAAAGAACATAGTGTTGTATTTTGGGTAATTCAAATAAAGTCACATGGTGCTAGTAGCACCTGATAGCATCACAGATAGATATTAATTGATATAGTGCATTTCAGTTTATATACTATTTTTTCTGTTTTGAGTTTGTTATAGGTGTAACAGAATTACACCTGGAGTCATAGAATATATACTTCAGAAAATGAGCTGTAGCTGTAATCAATTCATTTCATCAATAAAGATTCAGTTCCTCTCAATTCTTCTCAACCTTCTTCTCTCTGTTGGTGAGTGATGGATTCCAATTGAATCCAACAAATTGGTATCTAGAGCGAGTGAGATTCTGGGAAACACGAGAGCTGCGTGAGGTGCGTGTGATTCAAATCGGAAATTCGCATTGAATTAAAGATTGAAATCGAAGAAAATCACAATTGATTTTCTAGGGTCAGGGAAACACGAGAGAATTGTGAGGTTCATTTGAGTGAAGAACAGAGTGAGAAGATGAATGGAAACGGTGGATTTAACACTCACTTACCAGTGTTTGATGGTAAGAACTGGAGTCGTTGGTCAATACAGATGCGTGTGTTGTTCGGAGCACAAGATGTGCTCGAATTTGTGAATGACGGAGTTCCGGATTTGGCGGAAAATGCGACGGAAGCGCAGAGGAACTTGCATCGCGAAAAGAAGAAGAAGGATCAGAAAGCCTTGTTCTACATTCACCAGTGTGTTGATGCAAAGATCTTTGAGAAGATTGCGGAATCGACGACGGCGAAAGCTGCTTGGGACACGCTTGTGCGTTGCTATGGTGGTGATGCAACTGTGAAGAAAGTCAAGCTTCAATCACTGAGGAAGCAGTATGAGAACCTGAATATGAAGCACAATGAGAAGGTAGCTGATTATGTGTCTCGCATAATTACTGTTACGAACGAAATGAAGACCTGTGGTGAGACAATTTCTGAGCAGATGATTGTTGAAAAGGTACTGCGTTCCTTAACTGCTCAATTTGATCATATAGTTGTTGCTATAGAACAGTCTAAGGACACTAGTACAATGAAGATTGATGAATTGCAAGGTAGTTTAGAAGCACTTGAATTAAGAGTAATTGAAAGAGGAAATGGAAAAGAAACAGATCAGGCTTTGCAAGCAGCATCTAAGGAAAATTGGCGTGAAATTAAGAAGAAACAGTGGTTAGATAAGAAGGCTAAACAGAATCCCAATAGTAGTGATAAGGATAAAGGAAAATCACTGGCTGATAAGGCAGAATCATCAAATAAAGGAGGTTATAACTCAAAGTTTAATAAGAAAAAGAACTTTGATAAAAGGAAAATACAGTGTTATAATTGTGACAGATTTGGTCACTTTGCTGATGAATGTTGGTCTGGTGCTGGTAAGTGGAAGAAACCAGAGAAAGGTACAGAGCAAGCTAATCTTGCTCAAGATAGTTCTGATACAGAACCTGTTATGTTAATGGTGACAACCAATGATGAAGGCGTAGTAGTAGATTGGTGGTATTTGGACACAGGTTGTTCTAACCATCTAACTGGGAATAGGCAGTGGTTGATTAACTATGATTCCAGCAAAGAAAGTAGAATCAGGTGTGCTGATGATGAGTACTTGGTTGCTGAAGGAATGGGAGATGTGCTGGTAAAATTGAAGGATGGTGGAACTGTCTTGATTGAAAATGTGTGGTATGTGCCTGGCATGAAGAGTAATTTGATGAGTGTAGGCCAATTATTGGAGAAAGGTTACTCAGTAACTATGAGAGATGCAGTGCTGCAGCTGTTTGATAATTCTGATAAACTGGTTTTGAAGTCAAAGCTGAGCAGGAACAGGACTTTTAAATGCAATGTAAAAGATTCTGGTGTGAAAGTATTGAGTACAGTGACTGAATCACAGAGCTGGCTATGGCATAGGAGATTTGGACACTTGAATTTCAAGAGTCTAACTCAGTTGAGTGAGAAGGAGCTAGTGACAGGTATGCCAAAGATTGGTGTGTGTGACAAGACCTGTGATGTGTGCTTGAAAGGCAAGCAAACCAGATTGCCATTTGCTGATCAGTCACCTATGAGAGCAAGCTCTCCACTACATGCAGTGAGTTCTGACATTTGTGGTCCTATTGAAGTGCCAACACTTGGAGGTAATAAATACTTTATTACTTTCATTGATGAGTTTACTAGAATGATATGGCTGTATGTCATCAAGCAGAAGAGTGAAGCATTAGAGGTGTTCAAGAAATTCAAAGCTGTGGCAGAAACACAGAGTGGCCAGAAATTAAAAATATTGAGAACAGATGGTGGAGGTGAATACACCTCAAAAGCATTTGAGGAATTTTGTGAAGCTCAAGGTGTTGTCCATGAGGTCACTCCCCCATACACACCACAACACAATGGACTTGCTGAAAGAAGGAATAGGACCTTGCTTGATATGGCAAGGAGCATGTTGAAACAAAAGAACATGCCTCATGAGTTTTGGGGTGAAGCTGTAACAACATCAGCTTACATTCTCAATAGGTGTCCTACAAAGAGCTTGAAGTTGAAGGTACCTATGGAGGTATGGAGTGGCAAGAAGCCCTCAGTGAGTCATCTAAGGGTGTTTGGATCTTTGTGTTACAATCATATACCAGACGTTAAGAGAACTAAGTTGCAAGACAAGAGTGAAGTCATGGTATTGATTGGATACCACTCAACTGGTGGTTACAAGTTGTACAATCCCAAGTTGAAGAAGACGTGTATTAGTAGAGATCTCTTGATCAAAGAAGATGAGTCATGGGACTGGGAGATAGGGGAAGTGAAATTCAAGGCTGCACCAGAAATCGATATATGCAGTGACAGTGAGAGTGATGATCACAGTGCTGCAGAAGTGAATAATGATGGTGTGAATGGTGTTGTAGCACCTAATGATGATGTGCCTGGTGATGTAGTACACGATGTGCCCGCTACTCCAGTAGTGAGACCACAGAGGCAGAAACAATTACCAAGGAGACTGCAAGATTGTGAGGTGCTGCCAGATAGTGCTGTGACTGACGAAGGTGACTTGATTCACTTCGCTCTCTTAGCAGATGCAGAGCCAGTCAACTTCACTGAAGCATTGAAGATTAGTGAGTGGAGAGCAGCAATGGAAGATGAGTTGAGATCAATTGAAAGGAACCATACTTGGGATCTTGTTCAATTGCCTAAGAACAAGAAACCAATAAGTGTAAAATGGGTATTCAAGTTGAAATTGGATCCTGAGGGCAGAATTGTGAAGCACAAGGCTAGGCTTGTGGCTAGAGGTTTCTTGCAGAAACAAGGAGTTGATTATACAGAGATCTTTGCACCAGTTGCAAGGCACGAAACTATGAGAGTGATTGTCTCTCTAGCAAGCAATAAGGGGTGGAGTTTGACACATCTTGATGTAAAATCTGCATTTTTGAATGGGGCACTAGAAGAAACTGTGTTTGTGACTCAACCTCCTGGCTTTGAGTTAGAAGGCAAGGAGGAAATGGTATACAAGTTGAACAAGGCGCTCTATGGGCTCAAACAAGCACCAAGAGCATGGAATAGGAGAATTGATGCATATCTTGCTCAACTTGGCTTCAAAAGGTGTGTGGTAGAACATGGAGTTTATGTCATGTTGAAGGAGGATAACAAGGTGTTAATGGTGGGCCTATACGTTGATGATTTACTAGTGACTGGTAATCATACAACAGAGATTGATAATTTCACTTCACTCATGATGAGTGAATTTGAAATGACTAACTTAGGGAAATTGTCATATTTCCTTGGGTTAGAATTCTTGTGGACTGAATATGGGATTGTCATGCATCAAAGGAAATATGCTGGTGAAATTCTGAAGAGATTTGGGATGGAGGATTGCAATGTTGCAATCACACCGGCAGAAACAAACCAGAAGCTTGAAGACAAGCCTGAGGAAGAAGGTGTTGATCCAACTGGTTACAAACAGTTGGTAGGCTCACTGAGATACCTCTGCAATAGCAGACCAGATATCTGTTATGCCGTAGGCGTGCTGAGTAAATTCATGAATAGGCCAAAGAAATCTCATTTCTTGGCTGCCAAGAGGGTTCTAAGGTATGTGAAGGGAACTATGCAGTATGGTGTGATGTTTCCAAGTAGTGTTGATGGTGCTGAGATGAAATTGATTGGTTACTCAGATGCTGATTGGTGTGGGGACAGGACAGATAGGAGAAGCACATCTGGTTACTTGTTCAAATTTGGTGGAGCTGCTGTGTCTTGGAGCTCAAAGAAACAACAAGTTACTGCTCTCTCAAGCTGTGAGGCAGAGTATATATCTGGTTCCTTTGCTGCTTGTCAAGCAATTTGGTTGAAATCACTGCTTGATGAGTTGAAATGTGAAGTACAGATGCCACTGTCATTACTGATAGATAATAAATCAGCAATTAGTCTTGCTAAAAACCCAGTCTCACATGGGCGTAGCAAGCACATCGAAACAAGGTTTCATTTCATCAGAGAACAAGTGAATAATGGAGTTCTGAAATTGATTTACTGTCCCACTGAAGATCAGTTAGCAGACCTGCTAACCAAGGCTGTTAAACCAGACAGATTCATAAAGCTAAGGGAAGAGATTGGAGTCATTTGTTTTGAAGATTTGAATTAAGGGGAAGTGTTGTATTTTGGGTAATTCAAATAAAGTCACATGGTGCTAGTAGCACCTGATAGCATCACAGATAGATATTAATTGATATAGTGCATTTCAGTTTATATACTATTTTTTCTGTTTTGAGTTTGTTATAGGTGTAACAGAATTACACCTGGAGTCATATAATATATACTTCAGAAAATGAGCTGTAGCTGTAATCAATTCATTTCATCAATAAAGATTCAGTTCCTCTCAATTTTTCTCAACCTTCTTCTCTCTGTTGGTGAGTGATGGATTCCAATTGAATCCAACACATAGGACTAAATTGCAATTTTTTTTCATTAAATTTTTATGTGTAATTTTGGTTTTTTATTTATTTTTCATTATTTTGGTCTTTCTATCTTAGAAAGTTTGTAATTTTGATATAATTTTCATTTTTTATGCTATTAATTGAGTACGTTAAATCTTGAGTTTAAATGAATCAAAATTTTAAAAAATAAAACATATACCAAATTGAGGTTTGGACAAAAAAACAGGATTTTTCAAAAAGAAAAATCAAAATCATAGATTAAAATTAAAAGAGGGACAAAATTGTAATTTAGTAAAAAAGTTTAAATATTAAAAAAAACATCAAGTATCGAGATTGAACTCCACATTCTAGAGAGAGTAAATCCAAAAAAAAAAAAACATTGTCTTAAGAAACTGTATTTGTGTATTTCCCACTAAATTCTCAATGAGACATGTGTACATTGTTTTTGGTTAATAATATTGGAAAATAATATTGGTAGTATATTTGTTTTGTCTTATAAATGCATATATATAGCTGTCAGATTTCTCTAATTATTTTAAAAAAAATGTTATGCATACTATACATTTGTTGCTGTTTATAGCGTATCTCGTTTTCTATGTGCATTTTTCAAAGTTGAACTTGAACAAAATTGTAAAAAATTATTACTTGAATCATATTTTAAATTATTTTAAGAAAAATCAAATATAAACGTAATAAATATAAGGTGGATTGAATGGTTAAGAGATATAAAATAGATCCAATGATTAAGAGAAAATGAAAGAGTTTCTTTTAACGAAAATTAATATTTGTTGATTAAAAAAAGTTAAATATAAACTTATTAACTAAAGGATTTAACTTGGTGGGTTGATTAAACAATATGCATAAATTTATAGAAATTCAAGTATTTTTTTATTTTAATAAAATAGTTATTGAGTTTTCTATTTTTTTTTCTTTTATTCTTTTCACTCCATAACACATGTATAAATTAATTAAATATTAGGAGAAAAGTATAGTCTTGAATTTTGTAAATGAAAATAAAATTTCTTCAAAAATCTGACAATGTGTCTTTTTTGTTATTAATATGAAAGCCCAACGAAATATAAGGGTGAAGGAAGATTTATAATTGGTCGAATGGTTGAAAATAGGAAATTTATGATCCTAGGGAGAAAGAAGAGAAAAGAGGGTACGGAGTTGGAATTTTATTTTGAACAAAACTAGCATATGATGATAAAAAAAAAAATTCCATAGAAAAATATATTTAATGTTTTATTTAGTCTATAAAATGATAACTAATTTAAAACAGTATTTTTAATGTCTTATAAAGTAGAACGGAGGAGTATTTTTATTAAAAAAAAACGGAGGAGAACTATTTAAAAAAATGCACCAGAACAAATTTAAGGCAGGCAGGAAAATCGTTTTTGCAAAACAAAAATTGATTGATTATTACTACTAGTTGTTAGTGTAGTTGGAATGGTGTTATTCTTTCATTATTAGTAGTATGTAGCATTATTATTGATACAGTGAGGTTTTTTCTTTGATAATTTAAAAAAGTTAGTAAAAAAAGGAGGCATCACAACACAGAGTTGGAAAAGGCGAAGAAGAAAGAAAGAGTTGGAAAAGGTGGAGACACAAGAAAGATGGGGGCGCAGAAACATCACGTGAAGACAACAGGAACTCCGACACCCACTTAGTCAACACGGAATCCCCACGTGGGCCCCACCTCCTCTTCGCTTCTGATTCGCCGTCGGTGCCGCTTGCGCTGCAATTCCACATTAATTTACTAATCCCACATTAATTTAATCATTACCAATAAACAAACAAGAATAGAAGAATTCTCAACAAGAAACGAATGAGTGCGTCCCTTCCACTCGGTGGACCCACACGCACTCCTAGCCGTAGGATTTAAAATATGCCGTTCAGATCCACGCTACAACGGGATAAGCCATCACGCGAATCACGAGGGCACCCTCTGATCTCTCATCAAGTATCCACGCTACTCATCATGAACCTGCAAAACCTCCTTTTTCTCTCTCTCTCTCCATCTTTGAAATAATGCTTAAAAAATCGAATCGGATTCACTGGTTACAACAACTTACACAGATTAGAAATTTAAAATCGACCGTATCTTTAAAATATATTATATTGTTTTATCATAATTCAGTTGCAATGTAAAACGACTTAATCCTCACTAATTCAATTTTGAATCCGGTTAAAAAACTTGCAACCAAGTGGGACCCACGGTGACACCACGAAAGCAATATTTAAGTTTTTTTTTTGTTTTTCTTTATAATTTTTTACGTGAAAGTATTTTAATTTTAGTATAGGGTTAATAGCAACGCCTGCGTAGCCGAATGTCTAGTATAGGGATAAAGAACAAACCAATCAAGTAATATGTGGAGAGGCCCCCACGACAAAAACCTAATCAAACGCGCAACAATGCCGGCGACATGTCTGTCAGATAAGGAGGCATCACAACACAGAGTTGGAAAAGGCGAAGAAGAAAGAAAGAGTTGGAAAAGGTGGAGACACAAGAAAGATGGGGGCGCAGAAACATCACGTGAAGACAACAGGAACTCCGACACCCACTTAGTCAACACGGAATCCCCACGTGGGCCCCACCTCCTCTTCGCTTCTGATTCGCCGTCGGTGCCGCTTGCGCTGCAATTCCACATTAATTTACTAATCCCACATTAATTTAATCATTACCAATAAACAAACAAGAATAGAAGAATTCTCAACAAGAAACGAATGAGTGCGTCCCTTCCACTCGGTGGACCCACACGCACTCCTAGCCGTAGGATTTAAAATATGCCGTTCAGATCCACGCTACAACGGGATAAGCCATCACGCGAATCACGAGGGCACCCTCTGATCTCTCATCAAGTATCCACGCTACTCATCATGAACCTGCAAAACCTCCTTTTTCTCTCTCTCTCTCCATCTTTGAAATAATGCTTAAAAAATCGAATCGGATTCACTGGTTACAACAACTTACACAGATTAGAAATTTAAAATCGACCGTA
Organism: Glycine max; assembly: GCF_000004515.6. Lineage (NCBI taxonomy): Eukaryota > Viridiplantae > Streptophyta > Magnoliopsida > Fabales > Fabaceae > Glycine > Glycine max. Next base: position 40,093,528 of record NC_038248.2, on the reverse strand, counting down.
TCTTTAAAATATATTATATTGTTTTATCATAATTCAGTTGCAATGTAAAACGACTTAATCCTCACTAATTCAATTTTGAATCCGGTTAAAAAACTTGCAACCAAGTGGGACCCACGGTGACACCACGAAAGCAATATTTAAGTTTTTTTTTTGTTTTTCTTTATAATTTTTTACGTGAAAGTATTTTAATTTTAGTATAGGGTTAATAGCAACGCCTGCGTAGCCGAATGTCTAGTATAGGGATAAAGAACAAACCAATCAAGTAATATGTGGAGAGGCCCCCACGACAAAAACCTAATCAAACGCGCAACAATGCCGGCGACATGTCTTCAGAT